>NC_134357.1:584442682-584742682 GCF_048569485.1 Anomaloglossus baeobatrachus
GCCAGAGGAGACTGGGGCAGAGAGAGGAGGCCAGCAGAGAGCCAGAGGAGACTGGGGCAGAGAGAGGAGGCCAGCAGAGAGCCAGAGGAGACTGGGGCAGAGAGAGGAGGCAAGGAGAGAGCCAGAGGAGACTGGGGCAGAGAGAGGAGGCAAGGAGAGAGCCAGAAGAGACTGGGGGAGAGAGAGGAGGCAAGGAGAGAGCCAGAGGAGACTGGGGCAGAGAGAGGAGGCAAGGAGAGAGCCAGAGGAGACTGGGGCAGAGAGAGGAGGCAAGGAGAGAGCCAGAGGAGACTAGGGCAGAGAGAGGAGGCAAGGAGAGAGCCAGAGGAGACTGGGGCAGAGAGAGGAGGCAAGGAGAGAGCCAGAGGAAACTGGGGCAGAGAGAGGAGGCAAGGAGAGAGCCAGAGGAGACTGGGGCAGAGAGAGGAGGCAAGGAGAGAGCCAGCGGAGACTGGGGCAGAGAGAGGAGGCAAGGAGAGAGCCAGAGGAGACTGGGGCAGAGAGAGGAGGCAAGGAGAGAGCCAGAGGAGACTGGGGCAGAGAGAGGAGGCAAGGAGAGAGCCAGAGGAGACTGGGGCAGAGAGAGCCAGAGGAGACTGGGGCAGAGAGAGCCAGAGGAGACTGGGGCAGAGAGAGCCAGAGGAGACTGGGGCAGAGAGAGCCAGAGGAGACTGGGGCAGAGAGAGCCAGAGGAGACTGGGGCAGAGAGAGCCAGAGGAGACTGGGGCAGAGAGAGCCAGAGGAGACTGGGGCAGAGAGAGCCAGAGGAGACTGGGGCAGAGAGAGGAGGCCAGCAGAGAGCCAGAGGAGACTGGGGCAGTGAGAGGAGGCCAGCAGAGAGCCAGAAGAGACTGGGGCAGAGAGAGGAGGCCAGGAGAGAGCCAGAGGAGACTGGGGCAGAGAGAGGAGGCCAGGAGAGAGCCAGAGGACACTGGGGCAGAGAGAGGAGGCCAGCAGAGAGCCAGAGGAGACTGGGGCAGAGAGAGGAGGCCAGCAGAGAGCCAGAGGAGACTGGGGCAGAGAGAAGAGGCCAGCAGAGGAGACTGGGGCAGAGAGAGGAGGCCAGCAGAGGAGACTGGGGCAGAGAGAGGAGGCCAGCAGAGAGCCAGAGGAGACTGGGGCAGAGAGAGGAGGCCAGCAGGGAGCCAGAGGAGACGGGTGCAGAGAGAGGAGGCCAGGAGAGAGCCAGAGGAGACTGGGGAAGAGAGAGGAGGCCAGCAGAGAGCCAGAGGAGACTGGGGCAGAGAGAAGAGGCCAGCAGAGGAGACTGGGGCAGAGAGAGGAGGCCAGCAGAGGAGACTGGGGCAGAGAGAGGAGGCCAGCACAGAGCCAGAGGAGACTGGGGCAGAGAGAGGAGGCCAGCAGAGAGCCAGAGGAGACTGGTGCAGAGAGAGGAGGCAAGGGGAGAGCCAGAGGAGACTGCGGCAGGGAGAGAGCCAGAGGAGACTGGGGCAGGGAGAGAGCCAAAGGAGACTGGGGCAGAGAGAGGAGGCAGGGAGAGAGCCAGAGGAGACTGGGGCAGAGAGAGGAGACAGGGAGAGAGCCAGAGGAGACTGGGGCAGAGAAAGGAGGCAAGGAGAGAGCCAGAGGAGACTGGGGCAGAGAGAGGAGGCAAGGAGAGAGCCAGAGGAGACTGGGGCAGAGAGAGGAGGCAAGGAGAGAGCCAGAGGAGACTGGGGCAGAGAGAGGAGGCAAGGAGAGAGCCAGAGGAGACTGGGGCAGAGAGAGGAGACAACGAGAGAGCCAGAGGAGACTGGGGCAGAGAAAGGAGGCAAGGAGAGAGCCAGAGGAGACTGGGGCAGAGAGAGGAGGCAAGGAGAGAGCCAGAGGAGACTGGGGCAGAGAGAGGAGGCAAGGAGAGAGCCAGAGGAGACTGGGGCAGAGAGAGGAGGCAAGGAGAGAGCCAGAGGAGACTGGGGCAGAGAGAGGAGGCAGGGAAAGAGCCAGAGACTGGGGCAGAGAGAGGAGGCAGGGAGAGAGCCAGAGGAGACTGGGGCAGAGAGAGGAGGCAGGGAGAGAGCCAGAGGAGACTGGGGCAGAGAGAGGAGGCAGGGAGAGAGCCAGAGGAGACTGGGGCAGAGAGAGGAGGCAGGGAGAGAGCCAGAGGAGACTGGGGCAGAGAAAGGAGGCAGGGAGAGAGCCAGAGGAGACTGGGGCAGAGAGAGGAGGCAAGGAGAGAGCCAGAGGAGACTGGGGCAGAGAGAGGAGGCAGGGATAGAGCCAGAGGAGACTGGGGCAGAGAGAGGAGGCAGGGAGAAAGCCAGAGGAGACTGGGGCAGAGAGAGGAGACAAGGAGAGAGCCAGAGGAGACTGGGGCAGAGAGAGGAGGCCAGCAGAGAGCCAGAGGAGACTGGGGCAGAGAGAGGAGGCCAGCAGAGAGCCAGAGGAGACTGGGGCAGAGAGAGGAGGCCAGCAGAGAGCCAGAGGAGACTGGGGCAGAGAGAGGAGGCCAGGAGAGAGCCAGAGGAGACTGGGGCAGAGAGAGGAGGCCAGGAGAGAGCCAGAGGAGACTGGGGCAGAGAGAGGAGGCCAGCAGAGAGCCAGAGGAGACTGGGGCAGAGAGAGGAGGCCAGCAGAGAGCCAGAGGAGACTGGGGCAGAGAGAGGAGGCCAGCAGAGAGCCAGAGGAGACTGGGGCAGAGAGAGGAGGCAAGGAGAGAGCCACAGGAGACTGGGGCAGAGAGAGGAGGCCAGCAGAGAGCCAGAGGAGACTGGGGCAGAGAGAGGGGGCAAGGAGAGAGCCAGAGGAGACTGGGGCAGAGGGAGGAGGCCAGCAGAGAGCCAGAGGAGACTGGGGCAGAGAGAGCCAGAGGAGACTGGGGCAGAGAGAGCCAGAGGAGACTGGGGCAGAGAGAGCCAGAGGAGACTGGGGCAGAGAGAGCCAGAGGAGACTGGGGCAGAGAGAGCCAGAGGAGACTGGGGCAGAGAGAGCCAGAGGAGACTGGGGCAGAGAGAGGAGGCCAGCAGAGAGCCAGAGGAGACTGGGGCAGAGAGAGGAGGCCAGCAGAGAGCCAGAAGAGACTGGGCCAGAGAGAGGAGGCAAGGAGAGAGCCAGAGGAGACTGGGGCAGAGAGAGGAGGCCAGGAGAGAGCCAGAGGAGACTGGGGCAGAGAGAGGAGGCCAGCAGAGAGCCAGAGGAGACTGGGGCAGAAAGAGGAGGCCAGCAGAGAGCCAGAGGAGACTGGGGCAGAGAGAGGAGGCCAGCAGAGGGCCAGAGGAGACTGGTGCAGAGAGAGGAGGCCAGGAGAGAGCCAGAGGAGACTGGGGCAGAGAGAGGAGGCCAGCAGAGAGCCAGAGGAGACTGGGGCAGAGAGTAGAGGCCAGCAGAGGAGACTGGGGCAGAGAGAGGAGGCCAGCAGAGGAGACTGGGGCAGAGAGAGGAGGCCAGCAGAGAGCCAGAGGAGACTGGGGCAGAGAGAGGAGGCCAGCAGAGAGCCAGAGGAGACTGGTGCAGAGAGAGGAGGCAAGGAGAGAGCCAGAGGAGACTGCGGCAGGGTGAGAGCCAAAGGAGACTGGGGCAGGGTGAGAGCCAAAGGAGACTGGGGCAGAGAGAGGAGGCAGGGAGAGACCCAGAGGAGACTGGGGCAGAGAGAGGAGACAGGGAGAGAGCCAGAGGAGACTGGGGCAGAGAAAGGAGGCAAGGAGAGAGCCAGAGGAGACTGGGGCAGAGAGAGGAGGCAGGGAGAGAGCCAAAGGAGACTGGGGCAGAGAGGGGAGGCAGGGAGAGAGCCAGAGGAGACTGGGGCAGAGAGAGGAGGCAGGGAGAGAGCCAGAGGAGACTGGGGCAGAGAGAGGAGGTAGGGATAGAGCCAGAGGAGACTGGGGCAGAGAGAGGAGGCAGGGAGAAAGCCAGAGGAGACTGGGGCAGAGAGAGGAGGCAAGGAGAGAGCCAGAGGAGACTGGGGCAGAGAGAGGAGGCCAGCAGAGAGCCAGAGGAGACTGGGGCAGAGAGAGGAGGCCAGCAGAGAGCCCGAGGAGACTGGGGCAGAGAGAGGAGGCCAGCAGAGAGCCAGAGGAGACTGGGGCAAAGAGAGGAGGCCAGGAGAGAGCCAGAGGAGACTGGGGCAGAGAAAGGAGGCCAGGAGAGAGCCAGAGGAGACTGGGGCAGAGAGAGGAGGCCAGCAGAGAGCCAGAGGAGACTGGGGCAGAGAGAGGAGGCAAGGAGAGAGCCAGAGGAGACTGGGGCAGAGAGAGGAGGCCAGCAGAGAGCCAGAGGAGACTGGGGCAGAGAGAGGAGGCCAGCAGAGAGCCAGAGGAGACTGGGGCAGAGAGAGGAGGCCAGCAGAGAGCCAGAGGAGACTGGGGCAGAGAGAGGAGGCAAGGAGAGAGCCAGAGGAGACTGGGGCAGAGAGAGGATGCCAGCAGAGAGCCAGAGGAGACTGGGGCAGAGAGAGGGGGCAAGGAGAGAGCCAGAGGAGACTGGGGTAGAGAGAGGAGGCCAGCAGAGAGCCAGAGGAGACTGGGGCAGAGAGAGGAGGCAAGGAGAGAGCCAGAGGAGACTGGGGCAGAGAGAGGAGGCAAGGAGAGAGCCAGAGGAGACTGGGGCAGAGAGAGGAGGCCAGCAGAGAGCCAGAGGAGACTGGGGCAGAGAGAGGAGGCCAGCAGAGAGCCAGAGGAGACTGGGGCAGAGAGAGGAGGCCAGCAGAGAGCCAGAGGAGACTGGGGCAGAGAGAGGAGGCAAGGAGAGAGCCAGAGGAGACTGGGGCAGAGAGAGGAGGCAAGGAGAGAGCCAGAGGAGACTGGGGCAGAGAGAGGAGGCAGGGAGAGAGCCAGAGGAGACTGGGGCAGAGAGAGGAGGCAGGGAGAGAGCCAGAGGAGACTGGGGCAGAGAGAGGAGGCAGGGAGAGAGCCAGAGGAGACTGGGGCAGAGAGAGGAGGCAAGGAGAGAGCCAGAGGAGACTGGAGCAGAGAGAGGAGGCAAGGAGAGAGCCAGAGGAGACTGGGGCAGAGAGAGGAGGCAAGGAGATAGCCAGAGGAGACTGGGGCAGAGAGAGGAGGCAAGGAGAGAGCCAGAGGAGACTGGGGCAGATTGAGGAGGCCAGCAGAGAGCCAGAGGAGACTGGGGCAGAGAGAGCCAGAGAAGACTGGGGCAGAGAGAGCCAGAGGAGACTGGGGCAGAGAGAGCCAGAGGAGACTGGGGCAGAGAGAGCCAGAGGAGACTGGGGCAGAGAGAGGAGGCAAGCAGAGAGCCAGAGGAGACTGGGGCAGAGAGAGGAGGCAAGGAGAGAGCCAGAGGAGACTGGGGCAGAGAGAGGAGACAACGAGAGAGCCAGAGGAGACTGGGGCAGAGAAAGGAGGCAAGGAGAGAGCCAGAGGAGACTGGGGCAGAGAGAGGAGGCAAGGAGAGAGCCAGAGGAGACTGGGGCAGAGAGAGGAGGCTAGGAGAGAGCCAGAGGAGACTGGGGCAGAGAGAGGAGGCAAGGAGAGAGCCAGAGGAGACTGGGGCAGAGAGAGGAGGCAGGGAAAGAGCCAGAGACTGGGGCAGAGAGAGGAGGCAGGGAGAGAGCCAGAGGAGACTGGGGCAGAGAGAGGAGGCAGGGAGAGAGCCAGAGGAGACTGGGGCAGAGAGAGGAGGCAGGGAGAGAGCCAGAGGAGACTGGGGCAGAGAGAGGAGGCAGGGAGAGAGCCAGAGGAGACTGGGGCAGAGAAAGGAGGCAGGGAGAGAGCCAGAGGAGACTGGGGCAGAGAGAGGAGGCAAGGAGAGAGCCAGAGGAGACTGGGGCAGAGAGAGGAGGCAGGGATAGAGCCAGAGGAGACTGGGGCAGAGAGAGGAGGCAGGGAGAAAGCCAGAGGAGACTGGGGCAGAGAGAGGAGACAAGGAGAGAGCCAGAGGAGACTGGGGCAGAGAGAGGAGGCCAGCAGAGAGCCAGAGGAGACTGGGGCAGAGAGAGGAGGCCAGCAGAGAGCCAGAGGAGACTGGGGCAGAGAGAGGAGGCCAGCAGAGAGCCAGAGGAGACTGGGGCAGAGAGAGGAGGCCAGGAGAGAGCCAGAGGAGACTGGGGCAGAGAGAGGAGGCCAGGAGAGAGCCAGAGGAGACTGGGGCAGAGAGAGGAGGCCAGCAGAGAGCCAGAGGAGACTGGGGCAGAGAGAGGAGGCCAGCAGAGAGCCAGAGGAGACTGGGGCAGAGAGAGGAGGCCAGCAGAGAGCCAGAGGAGACTGGGGCAGAGAGAGGAGGCAAGGAGAGAGCCACAGGAGACTGGGGCAGAGAGAGGAGGCCAGCAGAGAGCCAGAGGAGACTGGGGCAGAGAGAGGGGGCAAGGAGAGAGCCAGAGGAGACTGGGGCAGATTGAGGAGGCCAGCAGAGAGCCAGAGGAGACTGGGGCAGAGAGAGCCAGAGGAGACTGGGGCAGAGAGAGCCAGAGGAGACTGGGGCAGAGAGAGCCAGAGGAGACTGGGGCAGAGAGAGCCAGAGGAGACTGGGGCAGAGAGAGCCAGAGGAGACTGGGGCAGAGAGAGCCAGAGGAGACTGGGGCAGAGAGAGGAGGCCAGCAGAGAGCCAGAGGAGACTGGGGCAGAGAGAGGAGGCCAGCAGAGAGCCAGAAGAGACTGGGCCAGAGAGAGGAGGCAAGGAGAGAGCCAGAGGAGACTGGGGCAGAGAGAGGAGGCCAGGAGAGAGCCAGAGGAGACTGGGGCAGAGAGAGGAGGCCAGCAGAGAGCCAGAGGAGACTGGGGCAGAAAGAGGAGGCCAGCAGAGAGCCAGAGGAGACTGGGGCAGAGAGAGGAGGCCAGCAGAGGGCCAGAGGAGACTGGTGCAGAGAGAGGAGGCCAGGAGAGAGCCAGAGGAGACTGGGGCAGAGAGAGGAGGCCAGCAGAGAGCCAGAGGAGACTGGGGCAGAGAGTAGAGGCCAGCAGAGGAGACTGGGGCAGAGAGAGGAGGCCAGCAGAGGAGACTGGGGCAGAGAGAGGAGGCCAGCAGAGAGCCAGAGGAGACTGGGGCAGAGAGAGGAGGCCAGCAGAGAGCCAGAGGAGACTGGTGCAGAGAGAGGAGGCAAGGAGAGAGCCAGAGGAGACTGCGGCAGGGTGAGAGCCAAAGGAGACTGGGGCAGGGAGAGAGCCAAAGGAGACTGGGGCAGAGAGAGGAGGCAGGGAGAGACCCAGAGGAGACTGGGGCAGAGAGAGGAGACAGGGAGAGAGCCAGAGGAGACTGGGGCAGAGAAAGGAGGCAAGGAGAGAGCCAGAGGAGACTGGGGCAGAGAGAGGAGGCAGGGAGAGAGCCAAAGGAGACTGGGGCAGAGAGGAGAGGCAGGGAGAGAGCCAGAGGAGACTGGGGCAGAGAGAGGAGGCAGGGAGAGAGCCAGAGGAGACTGGGGCAGAGAGAGGAGGTAGGGATAGAGCCAGAGGAGACTGGGGCAGAGAGAGGAGGCAGGGAGAAAGCCAGAGGAGACTGGGGCAGAGAGAGGAGGCAAGGGGAGAGCCAGAGGAGACTGGGGCAGAGAGAGGAGGCCAGCAGAGAGCCAGAGGAGACTGGGGCAGAGAGAGGAGGCCAGCAGAGAGCCCGAGGAGACTGGGGCAGAGAGAGGAGGCCAGCAGAGAGCCAGAGGAAACTGGGGCAAAGAGAGGAGGCCAGGAGAGAGCCAGAGGAGACTGGGGCAGAGAAAGGAGGCCAGGAGAGAGCCAGAGGAGACTGGGGCAGAGAGAGGAGGCCAGCAGAGAGCCAGAGGAGACTGGGGCAGAGAGAGGAGGCAAGGAGAGAGCCAGAGGAGACTGGGGCAGAGAGAGGAGGCCAGCAGAGAGCCAGAGGAGACTGGGGCAGAGAGAGGAGGCCAGCAGAGAGCCAGAGGAGACTGGGGCAGAGAGAGGAGGCCAGCAGAGAGCCAGAGGAGACTGGGGCAGAGAGAGGAGGCAAGGAGAGAGCCAGAGGAGACTGGGGCAGAGAGAGGATGCCAGCAGAGAGCCAGAGGAGACTGGGGCAGAGAGAGGGGGCAAGGAGAGAGCCAGAGGAGACTGGGGTAGAGAGAGGAGGCCAGCAGAGAGCCAGAGGAGACTGGGGCAGAGAGAGGAGGCAAGGAGAGAGCCAGAGGAGACTGGGGCAGAGAGAGGAGGCAAGGAGAGAGCCAGAGGAGACTGGGGCAGAGAGAGGAGGCCAGCAGAGAGCCAGAGGAGACTGGGGCAGAGAGAGGAGGCCAGCAGAGAGCCAGAGGAGACTGGGGCAGAGAGAGGAGGCCAGCAGAGAGCCAGAGGAGACTGGGGCAGAGAGAGGAGGCAAGGAGAGAGCCAGAGGAGACTGGGGCAGAGAGAGGAGGCAAGGAGAGAGCCAGAGGAGACTGGGGCAGAGAGAGGAGGCAGGGAGAGAGCCAGAGGAGACTGGGGCAGAGAGAGGAGGCAGGGAGAGAGCCAGAGGAGACTGGGGCAGAGAGAGGAGGCAGGGAGAGAGCCAGAGGAGACTGGGGCAGAGAGAGGAGGCAAGGAGAGAGCCAGAGGAGACTGGAGCAGAGAGAGGAGGCAAGGAGAGAGCCAGAGGAGACTGGGGCAGAGAGAGGAGGCAAGGAGAGAGCCAGAGGAGACTGGGGCAGAGAGAGGAGGCAAGGAGAGAGCCAGAGGAGACTGGGGCAGAGAGAGGAGGCAAGGAGAGAGCCAGAGGAGACTGGGGCAGAGAGAGCCAGAGAAGACTGGGGCAGAGAGAGCCAGAGGAGACTGGGGCAGAGAGAGCCAGAGGAGACTGGGGCAGAGAGAGCCAGAGGAGACTGGGGCAGAGAGAGGAGGCAAGCAGAGAGCCAGAGGAGACTGGGGCAGAGAGAGGAGGCAAGGAGAGAGCCAGAGGAGACTGGGGCAGAGAGAGGAGACAACGAGAGAGCCAGAGGAGACTGGGGCAGAGAAAGGAGGCAAGGAGAGAGCCAGAGGAGACTGGGGCAGAGAGAGGAGGCAAGGAGAAAGCCAGAGGAGACTGGGGCAGAGAGAGGAGGCAAGGAGAGAGCCAGAGGAGACTGGGGCAGAGAGAGGAGGCAAGGAGAGAGCCAGAGGAGACTGGGGCAGAGAGAGGAGGCAGGGAAAGAGCCAGAGACTGGGGCAGAGAGAGGAGGCAGGGAGAGAGCCAGAGGAGACTGGGGCAGAGAGAGGAGGCAGGGAGAGAGCCAGAGGAGACTGGGGCAGAGAGAGGAGGCAGGGAGAGAGCCAGAGGAGACTGGGGCAGAGAGAGGAGGCAGGGAGAGAGCCAGAGGAGACTGGGGCAGAGAAAGGAGGCAGGGAGAGAGCCAGAGGAGACTGGGGCAGAGAGAGGAGGCAAGGAGAGAGCCAGAGGAGACTGGGGCAGAGAGAGGAGGCAGGGATAGAGCCAGAGGAGACTGGGGCAGAGAGAGGAGGCAGGGAGAAAGCCAGAGGAGACTGGGGCAGAGAGAGGAGACAAGGAGAGAGCCAGAGGAGACTGGGGCAGAGAGAGGAGGCCAGCAGAGAGCCAGAGGAGACTGGGGCAGAGAGAGGAGGCCAGCAGAGAGCCAGAGGAGACTGGGGCAGAGAGAGGAGGCCAGCAGAGAGCCAGAGGAGACTGGGGCAGAGAGAGGAGGCCAGGAGAGAGCCAGAAGAGACTGGGGCAGAGAGAGGAGGCCAGGAGAGAGCCAGAGGAGACTGGGGCAGAGAGAGGAGGCCAGCAGAGAGCCAGAGGAGACTGGGGCAGAGAGAGGAGGCCAGCAGAGAGCCAGAGGAGACTGGGGCAGAGAGAGGAGGCCAGCAGAGAGCCAGAGGAGACTGGGGCAGAGAGAGGAGGCAAGGAGAGAGCCACAGGAGACTGGGGCAGAGAGAGGAGGCCAGCAGAGAGCCAGAGGAGACTGGGGCAGAGAGAGGGGGCAAGGAGAGAGCCAGAGGAGACTGGGGCAGATTGAGGAGGCCAGCAGAGAGCCAGAGGAGACTGGGGCAGAGAGAGCCAGAGGAGACTGGGGCAGAGAGAGCCAGAGGAGACTGGGGCAGAGAGAGCCAGAGGAGACTGGGGCAGAGAGAGCCAGAGGAGACTGGGGCAGAGAGAGCCAGAGGAGACTGGGGCAGAGAGAGGAGGCCAGCAGAGAGCCAGAGGAGACTGGGGCAGAGAGAGGAGGCCAGCAGAGAGCCAGAAGAGACTGGGCCAGAGAGAGGAGGCAAGGAGAGAGCCAGAGGAGACTGGGGCAGAGAGAGGAGGCCAGGAGAGAGCCAGAGGAGACTGGGGCAGAGAGAGGAGGCCAGCAGAGAGCCAGAGGAGACTGGGGCAGAAAGAGGAGGCCAGCAGAGAGCCAGAGGAGACTGGGGCAGAGAGAGGAGGCCAGCAGAGGGCCAGAGGAGACTGGTGCAGAGAGAGGAGGCCAGGAGAGAGCCAGAGGAGACTGGGGCAGAGAGAGGAGGCCAGCAGAGAGCCAGAGGAGACTGGGGCAGAGAGTAGAGGCCAGCAGAGGAGACTGGGGCAGAGAGAGGAGGCCAGCAGAGGAGACTGGGGCAGAGAGAGGAGGCCAGCAGAGAGCCAGAGGAGACTGGGGCAGAGAGAGGAGGCCAGCAGAGAGCCAGAGGAGACTGGTGCAGAGAGAGGAGGCAAGGAGAGAGCCAGAGGAGACTGCGGCAGGGTGAGAGCCAAAGGAGACTGGGGCAGGGAGAGAGCCAAAGGAGACTGGGGCAGAGAGAGGAGGCAGGGAGAGACCCAGAGGAGACTGGGGCAGAGAGAGGAGACAGGGAGAGAGCCAGAGGAGACTGGGGCAGAGAAAGGAGGCAAGGAGAGAGCCAGAGGAGACTGGGGCAGAGAGAGGAGGCAGGGAGAGAGCCAAAGGAGACTGGGGCAGAGAGGAGAGGCAGGGAGAGAGCCAGAGGAGACTGGGGCAGAGAGAGGAGGCAGGGAGAGAGCCAGAGGAGACTGGGGCAGAGAGAGGAGGTAGGGATAGAGCCAGAGGAGACTGGGGCAGAGAGAGGAGGCAGGGAGAAAGCCAGAGGAGACTGGGGCAGAGAGAGGAGGCAAGGAGAGAGCCAGAGGAGACTGGGGCAGAGAGAGGAGGCCAGCAGAGAGCCAGAGGAGACTGGGGCAGAGAGAGGAGGCCAGCAGAGAGCCCGAGGAGACTGGGGCAGAGAGAGGAGGCCAGCAGAGAGCCAGAGGAGACTGGGGCAAAGAGAGGAGGCCAGGAGAGAGCCAGAGGAGACTGGGGCAGAGAAAGGAGGCCAGGAGAGAGCCAGAGGAGACTGGGGCAGAGAGAGGAGGCCAGCAGAGAGCCAGAGGAGACTGGGGCAGAGAGAGGAGGCAAGGAGAGAGCCAGAGGAGACTGGGGCAGAGAGAGGAGGCCAGAAGAGAGCCAGAGGAGACTGGGGCAGAGAGAGGAGGCCAGCAGAGAGCCAGAGGAGACTGGGGCAGAGAGAGGAGGCCAGCAGAGAGCCAGAGGAGACTGGGGCAGAGAGAGGAGGCAAGGAGAGAGCCAGAGGAGACTGGGGCAGAGAGAGGAGGCCAGCAGAGAGCCAGAGGAGACTGGGGCAGAGAGAGGGGGCAAGGAGAGAGCCAGAGGAGACTGGGGTAGAGAGAGGAGGCCAGCAGAGAGCCAGAGGAGACTGGGGCAGAGAGAGGAGGCAAGGAGAGAGCCAGAGGAGACTGGGGCAGAGAGAGGAGGCAAGGAGAGAGCCAGAGGAGACTGGGGCAGAGAGAGGAGGCCAGCAGAGAGCCAGAGGAGACTGGGGCAGAGAGAGGAGGCCAGCAGAGAGCCAGAGGAGACTGGGGCAGAGAGAGGAGGCCAGCAGAGAGCCAGAGGAGACTGGGGCAGAGAGAGGAGGCAAGGAGAGAGCCAGAGGAGACTGGGGCAGAGAGAGGAGGCAAGGAGAGAGCCAGAGGAGACTGGGGCAGAGAGAGGAGGCAGGGAGAGAGCCAGAGGAGACTGGGGCAGAGAGAGGAGGCAGGGAGAGAGCCAGAGGAGACTGGGGCAGAGAGAGGAGGCAGGGAGAGAGCCAGAGGAGACTGGGGCAGAGAGAGGAGGCAAGGAGAGAGCCAGAGGAGACTGGAGCAGAGAGAGGAGGCAAGGAGAGAGCCAGAGGAGACTGGGGCAGAGAGAGGAGGCAAGGAGAGAGCCAGAGGAGACTGGGGCAGAGAGAGGAGGCAAGGAGAGAGCCAGAGGAGACTGGGGCAGAGAGAGGAGGCAAGGAGAGAGCCAGAGGAGACTGGGGCAGAGAGAGCCAGAGAAGACTGGGGCAGAGAGAGCCAGAGGAGACTGGGGCAGAGAGAGCCAGAGGAGACTGGGGCAGAGAGAGCCAGAGGAGACTGGGGCAGAGAGAGCCAGAGGAGACTGGGGCAGAGAGTGGAGGCCAGCAGAGAGCCAGAGGAGACTGGGGCAGAGAGAGGAGGCCAGCAGAGAGCCAGAGGAGACTGGGGCATAGAGAGGAGGCCAGGAGAGAGCCAGAGGAGACTGGGGCAGAGAGAGGAGGCCAGGAGAGAGCCAGAGGAGACTGGGGCAGAGAGAGGAGGCCAGCAGAGAGCCAGAGGAGACTGGGGCAGAGAGAGGAGGCCAGCAGAGAGCCAGAGGAGACTGGGGCAGAGAGAAGAGGCCAGCAGAGGAGACTGGGGCAGAGAGAGGAGGCCAGCAGAGGAGACTGGGGCAGAGAGAGGAGGCCAGCAGAGAGCCAGAGGAGACTGGGGCAGAGAGAGGAGGTCAGCAGAGGGCCAGAGGAGACTGGTGCGGAGAGAGGAGGCCAGGAGAGAGCCAGAGGAGACTGGGGCAGAGAGAGGAGGCCAGCAGAGAGCCAGAGGAGACTGGGGCAGAGAGAAGAGGCCAGCAGAGGAGACTGGGGCAGAGAGAGGAGGCCAGCAGAGGAGACTGGGGCAGAGAGAGGAGGCCAGCAGAGAGCCAGAGGAGACTGGGGCAGAGAGAGGAGGCCAGCAGAGAGCCAGAGGAGACTGGTGCAGAGAGAGGAGGCAAGGAGAGAGCCAGAGGAGACAGGGGCAGGGAGAGAGCCAGAGGAGACTGGGGCAGGGAGAGAGCCAAAGGAGACTGGGGCAGAGAGAGGAGGCAGGGAGAGAGCCAGAGGAGACTGGGGCAGAGAGAGGAGACAGGGAGAGAGCCAGAGGAGACTGGGGCAGAGAAAGGAGGCAAGGAGAGAGCCAGAGGAGACTGGGGCAGAGAGAGGAGGCAGGGAGAGAGCCAAAAGAGACTGGGGCAGAGAGAGGAGGCAGGGAGAGAGCCAGAGGAGACTGGGGCAGAGAGAGGAGGCAGGGAGAGAGCCAGAGGAGACTGGGGCAGAGAGAGGAGGCAGGGAGAGAGCCAGAGGAGACTGGGGCAGAGAGAGGAGGCAGGGATAGAGCCAGAGGAGACTGGGGCAGAGAGAGGAGGCAAGGAGAGAGCCAGAGGAGATTGGGGCAGAGAGAGGAGGCAAGGAGAGAGCCAGAAGAGACTGGGGCAGAGATAGGAGGCAAGAAGAGAGCCAGAGGAGACTGGGGCAGAGAGAGGAGGCAAGGAGAGAGCCAGAGGAGACTGGGGCAGAGAGAGGAGGCAAGGAGAGAGCCAGAGGAGACTGGGGCAGAGAGAGGAGGCAAGGAGAGAGCCAGAGGAGACTGGGGCAGAGAGAGGAGGCAGGGAGAGAGTCAGAGGAGACTGGGGCAGAGAGAGGAGGCAGGGAGAGAGCCAGAGGAGACTGGGGCAGAGAGAGGAGGCAAGGAGAGAGCCAGAGGAGACTGGAGCAGAGAGAGGAGGCAAGGAGAGAGCCAGAGGAGACTGGGGCAGAGAGAGGAGGCAAGGAGAGAGCCAGAGGAGACTGGGGCAGAGAGAGGAGGCAAGGAGAGAGCCAGAGGAGACTGGGGCAGAGAGTGGAGGCAAGGAGAGAGCCAGAGGAGACTGGGGCAGAGAGAGGAGGCAAGGAGAGAGCCAGAGGAGACTGGGGCAGAGAGAGGAGGCAAGGAGAGAGCCAGAGGAGATTGGGGGAGAGAGAGGAGGCAAGGAGAGAGCCAGAAGAGACTGGGGCAGAGAGAGGAGGCAAGGAGAGAGCCAGAGGAGACTGGGGCAGAGAGAGGAGGCAAGGAGAGAGCCAGAGGAGACTGGGGCAGAGAGAGGAGGCAAGGAGAGAGCCAGAGGAGACTGGGGCAGAGAGAGGAGGCAGGGAGAGAGCCAGAGGAGACTGGGGCAGAGAGAGGAGGCAGGGAGAGAGCCAGAGGAGACTGGGGCAGAGAGAGGAGGCAAGGAGAGAGCCAGAGGAGACTGGAGCAGAGAGAGGAGGCAAGGAGAGAGCCAGAGGAGACTGGGGCAGAGAGAGGAGGCAAGGAGAGAGCCAGAGGAGACTGGGGCAGAGAGAGGAGGCAAGGAGAGAGCCAGAGGAGACTGGGGCAGAGAGAGGAGGCAAGGAGAGAGCCAGAGGAGACTGGGGCAGAGAGATTAGGCAAGGAGAGAGCCAGAGGAGACTGGGGCAGAGAGAGGAGGCCAGCAGAGAGCCAGAGGAGACTGGGGAAGAGAGAGGAGGCAAGGAGAGAGCCAGAGGAGACTGGGGCAGATAGAGGAGGCCAGCAGAGAGCCAGAGGAGACTGTGGCAGAGAGAGGAGGCCAGCAGAGAGCCAGAGGAGACTGGGGAAGAGAGAGGAGGCAAGGAAAGAGCCAGAGGAGACTGGGGAAGAGAGAGGAGGCAAGGAAAGAGCCAGAGGAGACTGGGGCAGAGAGAGGAGGCCAGCAGAGAGCCAGAGGAGACTGGGGCAGAGAGAGGAGGCCAGCAGAGAGTCAGAGGAGACTGGGGCAGAGAGAGGAGGCAAGGAGAGAGCCAGAGGAGACTGGGGCAGAGAGAGGAGGCCAGCAGAGAGCCAGAGGAGACTGGGGCAGAGAGAGGAGACTGGGGCAGAGAAAGGAGGCCAGCAGAGAGCCAGAGGAGACTGGGGCAGAGAGAGGAGGCCAGCAGAGAGCCAGGGGAGACTGGGGCAGAGAGAGGAGGCAAGGAGAGAGCCAGAGGAGACTGCGGCAGAGAGAGGAGGCCAGCAGAGAGCCAGAGGAGACTGGGGCAGAGAGAGGAGGCAAGGAGAGAGCCAGAGGAGACTGGGGCAGAGAGAGGAGGCAAGGAGAGAGCCAGAGGAGACTGGGGCAGAGAGAGGAGGCAAGGAGAGAGCCAGAGGAGACTGGGGCAGAGAGAGGAGGCAAGGAGAGAGCCAGAGGAGATTGGGGCAGAGAGAGGAGGCAAGGAGAGAGCCAGAGGAGACTGGGGCAGAGAGAGGAGGCAAGGAGAGAGCCAGAGGAGACTGGGGCAGAGAGAGGAGGCAAGGAGAGAGCCAGAGGAGACTGGGGCAGAGAGAGGAGGCAAGGAGAGAGCCAGAGGAGACTGGGGCAGAGAGAGGAGGCAAGGAAAGAGCCAGAGGAGACTGGGGCAGAGAGAGGAGGCAGGGAGAGAGCCAGAGGAGACTGGGGCAGAGAGAGGAGGCAGGGAGAGAGCCAGAGGAGACTGGGGCAGAGAGAGGAGGCAAGGAGAGAGCCAGAGGAGATTGGGGCAGAGAGAGGAGGCAAGGAGAGAGCCAGAGGAGACTGGGGCAGAGAGAGGAGGCAAGGAGAGAGCCAGAGGAGACTGGGGCAGAGAGAGGAGGCAAGGAGAGAGCCAGAGGAGACTGGGGCAGAGAGAGGAGGCAAGGAGAGAGCCAGAGGAGACTGGGGCAGAGAGAGGAGGCAAGGAGAGAGCCAGAGGAGACTGGGGCAGAGAGAGGAGGCAAGGAGAGAGCCAGAGGAGACTGGGGCAGAGAGAGGAGGCAAGGAGAGAGCCAGAGGAGACTGGGGCAGAGAGAGGAGGCAGGGAGAGAGCCAGAGGAGACTGGGGCAGAGAGAGGAGGCAGGGAGAGAGCCAGAGGAGACTGGGGCAGAGAGAGGAGGCAGGGAGAGAGCCAGAGGAGACTGGGGCAAAGAGAGGAGGCCAGGAGAGAGCCAGAGGAGACTGGAGCAGAGAGAGGAGGCATGGAGAGAGCCAGAGGAGACTGGGGCAGAGAGAGGAGGCAAGGAGAGAGCCAGAGGAGATTGGGGCAGAGAGAGGAGGCAAGGAGAGAGCCAGAGGAGACTGGGGCAGAGAGAGGAGGCAAGGAGAGAGCCAGAGGAGACTGGGGCAGAGAGAGGAGGCAAGGAGAGAGCCAGAGGAGACTGGGGCAGAGAGAGGAGGCAAGGAGAGAGCCAGAGGAGACTGGGGCAGAGAGAGGAGGCAAGGAGAGAGCCAGAGGAGACTGGGGCAGAGAGAGGAGGCAGGGAGAGAGCCAGAGGAGACTGGGGCAGAGAGAGGAGGCAGGGAGAGAGCCAGAGGAGACTGGGGCAGAGAGAGGAGGCAGGGAGAGAGCCAGAGGAGACTGGGGCAAAGAGAGGAGGCCAGGAGAGAGCCAGAGGAGACTGGAGCAGAGAGAGGAGGCATGGAGAGAGCCAGAGGAGACTGGGGCAGAGAGAGGAGGCAAGGAGAGAGCCAGAGGAGACTGGGGCAGAGAGAGGAGGCAAGGAGAGAGCCAGAGGAGACTGGGGCAGAGAGAGGAGGCAAGGAGAGAGCCAGAGGAGACTGGGGCAGAGAGAGGAGGCAAGGAGAGAGCCAAAGGAGACTGGGGCAGAGAGAGGAGGCAAGGAGAGAGCCAGAGGAGACTGGGGCAGAGAGAGGAGGCAGGGAGAGAGCCAGAGGAGACTGGGGCAGAGAGAGGAGGCAGGGAGAGAGCCAGATGAGACTGGGGCAGAGAGAGGAGGCCAGCAGAGAGCCAGAGGAGACTGGGGCAGAGAGAGGAGGCAAGTAGAGAGCCAGAGGAGACTGGGGCAGAGAGAGGAAGCCAGCAGAGAGCCAGAGGAGACTGGGGAAGAGAGAGGAGGCAAGGAAAGAGCCAGATGAGACTGGGGCAGAGAGAGGAGGCCAGCAGAGAGCCAGAGGAGACTGGGGCAGAGAGAGGAGGCAAGTAGAGAGCAAGAGGAGATTGGGGCAGAGAGAGGAGGCCAGCAGAGAGCCAGAGGAGACTGGGGCAGAGAGAGGAGACTGGGGCAGAGAGAGGAGGCAAGCAGAGAGACAGAGGAGACTGGGGCAGAGAGAGGAGGCCAGCAGAGAGCCAGGGGAGACTGGGGCAGAGAGAGGAGGCAAGGAGAGAGCCAGAGGAGACTGCGGCAGAGAGAGGAGGCCAGCAGAGAGCCAGAGGAGACTGGGGCAGAGAGAGGAGGCAAGGAGAGAGCCAGAGGAGACTGGGGCAGGGAGAAGAGGCAAGGAGAGAGCCAGAGGAGACTGGGGAAGAGAGAGGAGGCAAGGAGAGAGCCAGAGGAGACTGGGGCAGAGAGAGGAGGCAAGGAGAGAGCCAGAGGAGATTGGGGCAGAGAGAGGAGGCAAGGAGAGAGCCAGAAGAGACTGGGGCAGAGATAGGAGGCAAGGAGAGAGCCAGAGGAGACTGGGGCAGAGAGAGGAGGCAAGGAGAGAGCCAGAGGAGACTGGGGCAGAGAGAGGAGGCAAGGAGAGAGCCAGAGGAGACTGGGGCAGAGAGAGGAGGCAAGGAGAGAGCCAGAGGAGACTGGGGCAGAGAGAGGAGGCAGGGAGAGAGCCAGAGGAGACTGGGGCAGAGAGAGGAGGCAGGGAGAGAGCCAGAGGAGACTGGGGCAGAGAGAGGAGGCAAGGAGAGGGCCAGAGGAGACTGGAGCAGAGAGAGGAGGCAAGGAGAGAGCCAGAGGAGACTGGGGCAGAGAGAGGAGGCCAGCAGAGAGCCAGAGGAGACTGGGGCAGAGAGAGGAGGCAAGGAGAGAGCCAGAGGAGACTGGGGCAGAGAGAGGAGGCAAGGAGAGAGCCAGAGGAGACTGGGGCAGAGAGAGGAGGCAAGGAGAGAGCCAGAGGAGACTGGGGCAGAGAGAGGAGGCCAGCAGAGAGCCAGAGGAGACTGGGGCAGAGAGAGGATGCAAGGAGAGAGCCAGAGGAGACTGGGGCAGAGAGAGGAGGCCAGCAGAGAGCCAGAGGAGACTGGGGCAGAGAGAGGAGGCCAGCAGAGAGCCAGAAGAGACTGGGGAAGAGAGAGGAGGCAAGGAAAGAGCCAGAGGAGACTGGGGAAGAGAGAGGAGGCAAGGAGAGAGCCAGAGGAGACTGGGGCAGAGAGAAGAGGCCAGCAGAGAGCCAGAGGAGACTGGGGCAGAGAGAGGAGACTGGGGCAGAGAGAGGAGGCCAGCAGAGAGCCAGAGGAGACTGGGGCAGAGAGAGGAGGCCAGCAGAGAGCCAGGGGAGACAGGGGCAGAGAGAGAAGGCAAGGAGAGAGCCAGAGGAGACTGCGGCAGAGAGATGAGGCCAGCAGAGAGCCAGAGGAGACTGGGGCAGAGAGAGGAGGCAAGGAGAGAGCCAGAGGAGACTGGGGCAGAGAGAGGAGGCAAGGAGAGAGCCAGAGGAGACTGGGGCAGAGAGAGGAGGCAAGGAGAGAGCCAGAGGAGATTGGGGCAGAGAGAGGAGGCAAGGAGAGAGCCAGAGGAGACTGGGGCAGAGAGAGGAGGCAGGGAAAGAGCCAGAGACTGGGGCAGAGAGAGGAGGCAGGGAGAGAGCCAGAGGAGACTGGGGCAGAGAGAGGAGGCAGGGGGAGAGCCAGAGGAGACTGGGGCAGAGAGAGGAGGCAAGGAGAGAGCCAGAGGAGACTGGAGCAGAGAGAGGAGGCAAGGAGAGAGCCAGAGGAGACTGGGGCAGAGAGAGGAGGCAAGGAGAGAGCCAGAGGAGACTGGGGCAGAGAGAGGAGGCAAGGAGAGAGCCAGAGGAGACTGGGGCAGAGAGAGGAGGCAAGGAGAGAGCCAGAGGAGACTGGGGCAGAGAGAGGAGGCAAGGAGAGAGCCAGAGGAGACTGGGGCAGAGAGAGGAGGCCAGCAGAGAGCCAGAGGAGACTGGGGCAGAGAGAGGAGGCAAGGAGAGAGCCAGAGGAGACTGGGGCAGAGAGAGGAGGCCAGCAGAGAGCCAGAGGAGACTGGGGCAGAGAGAGGAGGCCAGCAGAGAGCCAGAGGAGACTGGGGAAGAAAGAGGAAGCAAGGAAAGAGCCAGAGGAGACTGGGGAAGAGAGAGGAGGCAAGGAGAGAGCCAGAGGAGACTGGGGCAGAGAGAAGAGGCCAGCAGAGAGCTAGAGGAGACTGGGGCAGAGAGAGGAGACTGGGGCAGAGAGAGGAGGCCAGCAGAGAGCCAGAGGAGACTGGGGCAGAGAGAGGAGGCAAGCAGAGAGCCAGGGGAGACTGGGGCAGAGAGAGGAGGCAAGGAGAGAGCCAGAGGAGACTGCGGCAGAGAGAGGAGGCCAGCAGAGAGCCAGAGGAGACTGGGGCAGAGAGAGAGGAGGCAAGGAAAGAGCCAGAGGAGACTGGGGCAGAGAGAGGAGGCAAGGAGAGAGCCAGAGGAGACTGGGGCAGAGAGAGGAGGCAGGGGGAGAGCCAGAGGAGACTGGGGCAGAGAGAGGAGGCAAGGAGAGAGCCAGAGGAGACTGGAGCAGAGAGAGGAGGCAAGGAGAGAGCCAGAGGAGACTGGGGCAGAGAGAGGAGGCAAGGAGAGAGCCAGAGGAGACTGGGGCAGAGAGAGGAGGCAAGGAGAGAGCCAGAGGAGACTGGGGCAGAGAGAGGAGGCAAGGAGAGAGCCAGAGGAGACTGGGGCAGAGAGAGGAGGCAAGGAGAGAGCCAGAGGAGACTGGGGCAGAGAGAGGAGGCCAGCAGAGAGCCAGAGGAGACTGGGGCAGAGAGAGGAGGCAAGGAGAGAGCCAGAGGAGACTGGGGCAGAGAGAGGAGGCCAGCAGAGAGCCAGAGGAGACTGGGGCAGAGAGAGGAGGCCAGCAGAGAGCCAGAGGAGACTGGGGAAGAAAGAGGAAGCAAGGAAAGAGCCAGAGGAGACTGGGGAAGAGAGAGGAGGCAAGGACAGAGCCAGAGGAGACTGGGGCAGAGAGAAGAGGCCAGCAGAGAGCTAGAGGAGACTGGGGCAGAGAGAGGAGACTGGGGCAGAGAGAGGAGGCCAGCAGAGAGCCAGAGGAGACTGGGGCAGAGAGAGGAGGCCAGCAGAGAGCCAGGGGAGACTGGGGCAGAGAGAGGAGGCAAGGAGAGAGCCAGAGGAGACTGCGGCAGAGAGAGGAGGCCAGCAGAGAGCCAGAGGAGACTGGGGCAGAGAGAGAGGAGGCAAGGAAAGAGCCAGAGGAGACTGGGGCAGAGAGAGGAGGCAAGGAGAGAGCCAGAGGAGACTGGGGCAGAGAGAGGAGGCAAGGAGAGAGCCAGAGGAGATTGGGGCAGAGAGAGGAGGCAAGGAGAGAGCCAGAGGAGACTGGGGCAGAGAGAGCCAGAGGAGACTGGGGCAGAGAGAGCCAGAGGAGACTGGGGCAGAGAGAGCCAGAGGAGACTGGGGCAGAGAGAGCCAGAGGAGACTGGGGCAGAGAGAGCCAGAGGAGACTGGGGCAGAGAGAGCCAGAGGAGACTGGGGCAGAGAGAGCCAGAGGAGACTGGGGCAGAGAGAGGAGGCAAGGAGAGAGCCAGAGGAGACTGGGGCAGAGAGAGGAGGCAAGGAGAGAGCCAGAGGAGACTGAGGCAGAGAGAGGAGGCAAGGAGAGAGCCAGAGGAGACTGGGGCAGAGAGAGGAGGCCAGCAGAGAGCCAGAGGAGACTGGGGCAGAGAGAGGAGGCAAGGAGAGAGCCAGAGGAGACTGGGGCAGAGAGAGGAGGCCAGCAGAGAGCCAGAGGAGACTGGGGCAGAGAGAGGAGGCCAGCAGAGAGCCAGAGGAGACTGGAGAAGAGAGAGGAGGCAAGGAAAGAGCCAGAGGAGACTGGGGCAGAGAGAGGAGGCAAGGAGAGAGCCAGAGGAGACTGGGGCAGAGAGAGGAGGCAGGGAGAGAGCCAGAGGAGATTGGGGCAGAGAGAGGAGGCAGGGAGAGAGCCAGAGGAGACTGGGGCAGAGAGAGGAGGCAAGGAGAGAGCCAGAGGAGACTGGAGCAGAGAGAGGAGGCAAGGAGAGAGCCAGAGGAGACTGGGGCAGAGAGAGGAGGCAAGGAGAGAGCCAGAGGAGACTGGGGCAGAGAGAGGAGGCAAGGAGAGAGCCAGAGGAGACTGGGGCAGAGAGAGGAGGCAAGGAGAGAGCCAGAGGAGACTGGGGCAGAGAGAGGAGGCAAGAAGAGAGCCAGAGGAGACTGGGGCAGAGAGAGGAGGCCAGCAGAGAGCCAGAGGAGACTGGGGCAGAGAGAGGAGGCCAGCAGAGAGCCAGAGGAGACTGGGGAAGAGAGAGGAGGCAAGGAAAGAGCCAGAGGAGACTGGGGAAGAGAGAGGAGGCAAGGAGAGAGCCAGAGGAGACTGGGGCAGAGAGAAGAGGCCAGCAGAGAGCCAGAGGAGACTGGGGCAGAGAGAGGAGACTGGGGCAGAGAGAGGAGGCCAGCAGAGAGCCAGAGGAGACTGGGGCAGAGAGAGGAGGCCAGCAGAGAGCCAGGGGAGACTGGGGCAGAGAGAGGAGGCAAAGAGAGAGCCAGAGGAGACTGCGGCAGAGAGAGGAGGCCAGCAGAGAGCCAAAGGAGACTGGGGCAGAGAGAGGAGGCAAGGAGAGAGCCAGAGGAGACTGGGGCAGAGAGAGGAGGCAAGGAGAGAGCCAGAGGAGACTGGGGCAGAGAGAGGAGGCAAGGAGAGAGCCAGAGGAGATTGGGGCAGAGAGAGGAGGCAAGGAGAGAGCCAGAGGAGACTGGGGCAGAGAGAGCCAGAGGAGACTGGGGCAGAGAGAGCCAGAGGAGACTGGGGCAGAGAGAGCCAGAGGAGACTGGGCAGAGAGAGCCAGAGGAGACTGGGGCAGAGAGAGTCAGAGGAGACTGGGGCAGAGAGAGCCAGAGGAGACTGGGGCAGAGAGAGCCAGAGGAGACTGGGGCAGAGAGAGGAGGCAAGGAGAGAGCCAGAGGAGACTGGGGCAGAGAGAGGAGGCAAGGAGAGAGCCAGAGGAGACTGGGGCAGAGAGAGGAGGCAAGGAGAGAGCCAGAGGAGACTGGGGCAGAGAGAGGAGGCCAGCAGAGAGCCAGAGGAGACTGGGGCAGAGAGAGGAGGCAAGGAGAGAGCCAGAGGAGACTGGGGCAGAGAGAGGAGGCCAGCAGAGAGCCAGAGGAGACTGGGGCAGAGAGAGGAGGCCAGCAGAGAGCCAGAGGAGACTGGAGAAGAGAGAGGAGGCAAGGAAAGAGCCAGAGGAGACTGGGGAAGAGAGAGGAGGCAAGGAAAGAGCCAGAGGAGACTGGGGCAGAGAGAGGAGGCCAGCAGAGAGCCAGAGGAGACTGGGGCAGAGAGAGGAGGCCAGCAGAGAGCCAGAGGAGACTGGGGCAGAGAGAGGAGGCAAGGAGAGAGCCAGAGGAGACTGGGGCAGAGAGAGGAGGCAAGGAGAGAGCCAGAGGAGACTGGGGCAGAGAGAGGAGGCAAGGAGAGAGCCAGAGGAGACTGGGGCAGAGAGAGGAGGCAAGGAGAGAGCCAGATGAGACTGGGGCAGAGAGAGGAGGCAAGGAGAGAGCCATTGGAGACTTGGGCAGAGAGAAGGCAAGGAGAGAGCCAGAGGAGACTGGGGCAGAGAGAGGAGGCAAGGAGAGAGCCAGAGGAGACTGGGGCAGAGAGAGGAGGCAAGGAGAGAGCCAGAGGAGACTGGGGCAGAGAGAGGAGGCAAGGAGAGAGCCAGAGGAGACTGGGGCAGAGAGAGGAGGCAGGGAGAGAGCCAGAGGAGACTGGGGCAGAGAGAGGAGGCAGGGAGAGAGCCAGAGAAGACTGGGGCAGAGAGAGGAGGCAGGGAGAGAGCCAGAGGAGACTGGGGCAGAGAGAGGAGGCAAGGAGAGAGCCAGAGGAGACTGGAGCAGAGAGAGGAGGCAAGGAGAGAGCAAGAGGAGACTGGGAAAGAGAGAGGAGGCAAGGAGAGAGCCAGAGGAGACTGGGGCAGAGAGAGGAGGCAAGGAGAGAGCCAGAGGAGACTGGGGCAGAGAGAGGAGGCAAGGAGAGAGCCAGAGGAGACTGGGGCAGAGAGAGGAGGCAAGGAGAGAGCCAGAGGAGACTGGGGCAGAGAGAGCCAGAGGAGACTGGGGCAGAGAGAGCCAGAAGAGACTGGGGCAGAGAGAGCCAGAGGAGACTGGGGCAGAGAGAGCCAGAGGAGACTGGGGCAGAGAGAGCCAGAGGAGACTGGGGCAGAGAGAGCCAGAGGAGACTGGGGCAGAGAGAGCCAGAGGAGACTGGGGCAGAGAGAGCCAGAGGAGACTGGGGCAGAGAGAGCCAGAGGAGACTGGGGCAGAGAGAGGAGGCAAAGAGAGAGCCAGAGGAGACTGGGGCAGAGAGAGGAGGCAAGGAGAGAGCCAGAGGAGACTGGGGCAGAGAGAGGAGGCAGGGAGAGAGCCAGAGGAGACTGGGGCAGAGAGAGGAGGCAGGGAGAGAGCCAGAGGAGACTGGGGCAGAGAGAGGAGGCAGGGAGAGAGCCAGAGGAGACTGGGGCAGAGAGAGGAGGCAAAGAGAGAGCCAGAGGAGACTGGAGCAGAGAGAGGAGGCAAGGAGAGAGCCAGAGGAGACTGGGGCAGAGAGAGGAGGCAAGGAGAGAGCCAGAGGAGACTGGGGCAGAGAGAGGAGGCAAGGAGAGAGCCAGAGGAGACTGGGGCAGAGAGAGGAGGCAAGGAGAGAGCCAGAGGAGACTGGGGCAGAGAGAGGAGGCAAGGAGAGAGCCAGAGGAGACTGGGGCAGAGAGAGGAGGCAAGGAGAGAGCCAGAGGAGACTGGGGCAGAGAGAGCCAGAGGAGACTGGGGCAGAGAGAGCCAGAGGAGACTGGGGCAGAGAGAGGAGGCAAAGAGAGAGCCAGAGGAGACTGGGGCAGAGAGAGGAGGCAAGGAGAGAGCCAGAGGAGACTGAGGCAGAGAGAGGAGGCAGGGAGAGAGCCAGAGGAGACTGGGGCAGAGAGAGGAGGCAGGGAGAGAGCCAGAGGAGACTGGGGCAGAGAGAGGAGGCAGGGAGAGAGCCAGAGGAGACTGGGGCAGAGAGAGGAGGCAAAGAGAGAGCCAGAGGAGACTGGAGCAGAGAGAGGAGGCAAGGAGAGAGCCAGAGGAGACTGGGGCAGAGAGAGGAGGCAAGAAGAGAGCCAGAGGAGACTGGGGCAGAGAGAGGAGGCAAGGAGAGAGCCAGAGGAGACTGGGGCAGAGAGAGGAGGCAAGGAGAGAGCCAGAGGAGACTGGGGCAGAGAGAGGAGGCAAGGAGAGAGCCAGAGGAGACTGGGGCAGAGAGAGGAGGCAAGGAGAGAGCCAGAGGAGACTGGGGCAGAGAGAGCAAGAGGAGACTGGGGCAGAGAGAGCCAGAGGAGACTGGGGCAGAGAGAGCCAGAGGAGACTGGGGCAGAGAGAGCCAGAGGAGACTGGGGCAGAGAGAGCCAGAGGAGACTGGGGCAGAGAGAGCCAGAGGAGACTGGGGCAGAGAGAGCCAGAGGAGACTGGGGCAGAGAGAGCCAGAGGAGACTGGGGCAGAGAGAGGAGGCAAGGAGAGAGCCAGAGGAGACTGGGGCAGAGAGAGGAGGCAAGGAGAGAGCCAGAGGAGACTGGGGCAGAGAGAGGAGGCCAGCAGAGAGCCAGAGGAGACTGGGGCAGAGAGAGGAGGCAAGGAGAGAGCCAGAGGAGACTGGGGCAGAGAGAGGAGGCCAGGAGAGAGCCAGAGGAGACTGGGGCAGAGAGAGGAGGCCAGCAGAGAGCCAGAGGAGACTGGAGAAGAGAGAGGAGGCAAGGAAAGAGCCAGAGGAGACTGGGGAAGAGAGAGGAGGCAAGGAAAGAGCCAGAGGAGACTGGGGCAGAGAGAGGAGGCCAGCAGAGAGCCAGAGGAGACTGGGGCAGAGAGAGGAGGCCAGCAGAGAGCCAGAGGAGACTGGGGCAGAGAGAGGAGGCCAGCAGAGAGCCAGAGGAGACTGGGGCAGAGAGAGGAGGCAAGGAGAGAGCCAGAGGAGACTGGGGCAGAGAGAGGAGGCAAGGAGAGAGCCAGAGGAGACTGGGGCAGAGAGAGGAGGCAAGGAGAGAGCCAGAGGAGACTGGGGCAGAGAGAGGAGGCAAGGAGAGAGCCAGAGGAGACTGGGGCAGAGAGAGGAGGCAAGGAGAGAGCCAGAGGAGACTGGGGCAGAGAGAGGAGGCAAGGAGAGAGCCAGAGGAGACTGGGGCAGAGAGAGGAGGCAAGGAGAGAGCCAGAGGAGACTGGGGCAGAGAGAGCCAGAGGAGACTGGGGCAGAGAGAGCCAGAGGAGACTGGGGCAGAGAGAGCCAGAGGAGACTGGGGCAGAGAGAACCAGAGGAGACTGGGGCAGAGAGAGCCAGAGGAGACTGGGGCAGAGAGAGCCAGAGGAGACTGGGGCAGAGAGAGGAGGCCAGCAGAGAGCCAGAGGAGACTGGGGCACAGAGAGGAGACTGGGGCAGAGAGAGGAGGCCAGCAGAGAGCCAGAGGAGACTGGGGCACAGAGAGGAGACTGGGGCAGAGAGAGGAGGCCAGCAGAGAGCCAGAGGAGACTGGGGTAGAGAGAGGAGGCCAGCAGAGAGCCAGAGGAGACTGGGGCAGAGAGAGGAGGCAAGGAGAGAGCCAGAGGAGACTGGGGCAGAGAGAGGAGGCAAGGAGAGAGCCAGAGGAGACTGGGGCAGAGAGAGGAGGCAAGGAGAGAGCCAGAGGAGACTGGGGCACAGAGAGGAGACTGGGGCAGAGAGAGGAGGCAAGGAGAGAGCCAGAGGAAACTGGGGCAGAGAGAGCAAGAGGAGACTGGGGCAGAGAGAGCCAGAGGAGACTGGGGCAGAGAGAGCCAGAGGAGACTGGGGCAGAGAGAGCCAGAGGAGACTGGGGCAGAGAGAGCCAGAGGAGACTGGGGCAGAGAGAGCCAGAGGAGACTGGGGCAGAGAGAGCCAGAGGAGACTGGGGCAGAGAGAGCTAGAGGAGACTGGGGCAGAGAGAGGAGGCAAGGAGAGAGCCAGAGGAGACTGGGGCAGAGAGAGGAGGCAAGGAGAGAGCCAGAGGAGACTGGGGCAGAGAGTGGAGGCAAGGAGAGAGCCAGAGGAGACTGGGGCAGAGAGAGGAGGCCAGCAGAGAGCCAGAGGAGACTGGGGCAGAGAGAGGAGGCAAGGAGAGAGCCATAGGAGACTGGGGCAGAGAGAGGAGGCCAGGAGAGAGCCAGAGGAGACTGGGGCAGAGAGAGGAGGCCAGCAGAGAGCCAGAGGAGACTGGAGAAGAGAGAGGAGGCAAGGAAAGAGCCAGAGGAGACTGGGGAAGAGAGAGGAGGCAAGGAAAGAGCCAGAGGAGACTGGGGCAGAGAGAGGAGGCCAGCAGAGAGCCAGAGGAGACTGGGGCAGAGAGAGGAGGCCAGCAGAGAGCCAGAGGAGACTGGGGCAGAGAGAGGAGGCCAGCAGAGAGCCAGAGGAGACTGGGGCAGAGAGCCAGAGGAGACTGGGGCAGAGAGAGGAGGCAAGGAGAGAGCCAGAGGAGACTGGGGCAGAGAGAGGAGGCAAGGAGAGAGCCAGAGGAGACTGGGGCAGAGAGAGGAGGCAAGGAGAGAGCCAGAGGAGACTGGGGCAGAGAGACCCAGAGGAGACTGGGGCAGAGAGAGCCAGAGGAGACTGGGGCAGAGAGAGCCAGAGGAGACTGGGGCAGAGAGAGCCAGAGGAGACTGGGGCAGAGAGAGCCAGAGGAGACTGGGGCAGAGAGAGGAGGCCAGCAGAGAGCCAGAGGAGACTGGGGCACAGAGAGGAGAGTGGGGCAGAGAGAGGAGGCCAGCAGAGAGCCAGAGGAGACTGGGGCACAGAGAGCAGACAGGGGCAGAGAGAGGAGGCCAGCAGAGAGCCAGAGGAGACTGGGGTAGAGAGAGGAGGCCAGCAGAGAGCCAGAGGAGACTGGGGCAGAGAGAGGAGGCAAGGAGAGAGCCAGAGGAGACTGGGGCAGAGAGAGGAGGCAAGGAGAGAGCCAGAGGAGACTGGGGCAGAGAGAGGAGGCAAGGAGAGAGCCAGAGGAGACTGGGGCACAGAGAGGAGACTGGGGCAGAGAGAGGAGGCCAGCAGAGAGCCAGAGGAGACTGGGGCAGAGAGAGGAGGCCAGCAGAGAGCCAGAGGAGACTGGGGCAGAGAGAGGAGTCCAGCAGAGAGCCAGAGGAGACTGGGGAAGAGAGAGGAGGCAAGGAAAGAGCCAGAGGAGACTGGGGCAGAGAGAGGAGGCCAGCAGAGAGCCAGAGGAGACTGGGGCAGAGAGAGGAGGCAAGGAGAGAGCCAGAGGAGACTGGGGCAGAGAGAGGAGGCAAGGAGAGAGCCAGAGGAGACTGGGGCAGAGAGAGGAGGCCAGCAGAGAGCCAGAGGAGACTGGGGCAGAAAGAGGAGGCAAGGAGAGAGCCAGAGGACACTGGGGCAGAGAGAGCCAGAGGAGACTGGGGCAGAGAGAGCCAGAGGAGACTGGGGCAGAGAGAGCCAGAGGAGACTGGGGCAGAGAGAGCCAGAGGAGACTGGGGCAGAGAGAGCCAGAGGAGACTGGGGCAGAGAGAGCCAGAGGAGACTGGGGCAGAGAGAGCCAGAGGAGACTGGGGCAGAGAGAGGAGGCAAGGAGAGAGCCAGAGGAGACTGGGGCAGAGAGAGGAGGCAAGGAGAGAGCCAGAGGAGACTGGGGCAGAGAGAGGAGGCAAGGAGAGAGCCAGAGGAGACTGGGGCAGAGAGAGCCAGAGGAGACTGGGGCAGAGAGAGGAGGCAAAGAGAGAGCCAGAGGAGACTGGGGCAGAGAGAGGAGGCAAGGAGAGAGCCAAAGGAGACTGAGGCAGAGAGAGGAGGCAGGGAGAGAGCCAGAGGAGACTGGGGCAGAGAGAGGAGGCAGGGAGAGAGCCAGAGGAGACTGGGGCAGAGAGAGGAGGCAGGGAGAGAGCCAGAGGAGACTGGGGCAGAGAGAGGAGGCAAAGAGAGAGCCAGAGGAGACTGGAGCAGAGAGAGGAGGCAAGGAGAGAGCCAGAGGAGACTGGGGCAGAGAGAGGAGGCAAGAAGAGAGCCAGAGGAGACTGGGGCAGAGAGAGGAGGCAAGGAGAGAGCCAGAGGAGACTGGGGCAGAGAGAGGAGGCAAGGAGAGAGCCAGAGGAGACTGGGGCAGAGAGAGGAGGCAAGGAGAGAGCCAGAGGAGACTGGGGCAGAGAGAGGAGGCAAGGAGAGAGCCAGAGGAGACTGGGGCAGAGAGAGCAAGAGGAGACTGGGGCAGAGAGAGCCAGAGGAGACTGGGGCAGAGAGAGCCAGAGGAGACTGGGGCAGAGAGAGCCAGAGGAGACTGGGGCAGAGAGAGCCAGAGGAGACTGGGGCAGAGAGAGCCAGAGGAGACTGGGGCAGAGAGAGCCAGAGGAGACTGGGGCAGAGAGAGGAGGCAAGGAGAGAGCCAGAGGAGACTGGGGCAGAGAGAGGAGGCAAGGAGAGAGCCAGAGGAGACTGGGGCAGAGAGTGGAGGCAAGGAGAGAGCCAGAGGAGACTGGGGCAGAGAGAGGAGGCCAGCAGAGAGCCAGAGGAGACTGGGGCAGAGAGAGGAGGCAAGGAGAGAGCCAGAGGAGACTGGGGCAGAGAGAGGAGGCCAGGAGAGAGCCAGAGGAGACTGGGGCAGAGAGAGGAGGCCAGCAGAGAGCCAGAGGAGACTGGAGAAGAGAGAGGAGGCAAGGAAAGAGCCAGAGGAGACTGGGGAAGAGAGAGGAGGCAAGGAAAGAGCCAGAGGAGACTGGGGCAGAGAGAGGAGGCCAGCAGAGAGCCAGAGGAGACTGGGGCAGAGAGAGGAGGCCAGCAGAGAGCCAGAGGAGACTGGGGCAGAGAGAGGAGGCCAGCAGAGAGCCAGAGGAGACTGGGGCAGAGAGAGGAGGCAAGGAGAGAGCCAGAGGAGACTGGGGCAGAGAGAGGAGGCAAGGAGAGAGCCAGAGGAGACTGGGGCAGAGAGAGGAGGCAAGGAGAGAGCCAGAGGAGACTGGGGCAGAGAGAGGAGGCAAGGAGAGAGCCAGAGGAGACTGGGGCAGAGAGAGGAGGCAAGGAGAGAGCCAGAGGAGACTGGGGCAGAGAGAGGAGGCAAGGAGAGAGCCAGAGGAGACTGGGGCAGAGAGAGGAGGCAAGGAGAGAGCCAGAGGAGACTGGGGCAGAGAGAGCCAGAGGAGACTGGGGCAGAGAGAGCCAGAGGAGACTGGGGCAGAGAGAGCCAGAGGAGACTGGGGCAGAGAGAGCCAGAGGAGACTGGGGCAGAGAGAGCCAGAGGAGACTGGGGCAGAGAGAGCCAGAGGAGACTGGGGCAGAGAGAGGAGGCCAGCAGAGAGCCAGAGGAGACTGGGGCACAGAGAGGAGACTGGGGCAGAGAGAGGAGGCCAGCAGAGAGCCAGAGGAGACTGGGGCACAGAGAGGAGACTGGGGCAGAGAGAGGAGGCCAGCAGAGAGCCAGAGGAGACTGGGGTAGAGAGAGGAGGCCAGCAGAAAGCCAGAGGAGACTGGGGCAGAGAGAGGAGGCAAGGAGAGAGCCAGAGGAGACTGGGGCAGAGAGAGGAGGCAAGGAGAGAGCCAGAGGAGACTGGGGCAGAGAGAGGAGGCAAGGAGAGAGCCAGAGGAGACTGGGGCACAGAGAGGAGACTGGGGCAGAGAGAGGAGGCAAGGAGAGAGCCAGAGGAAACTGGGGCAGAGAGAGCAAGAGGAGACTGGGGCAGAGAGAGCCAGAGGAGACTGGGGCAGAGAGAGCCAGAGGAGACTGGGGCAGAGAGAGCCAGAGGAGACTGGGGCAGAGAGAGCCAGAGGAGACTGGGGCAGAGAGAGCCAGAGGAGACTGGGGCAGAGAGAGCCAGAGGAGACTGGGGCAGAGAGAGCCAGAGGAGACTGGGGCAGAGAGAGGAGGCAAGGAGAGAGCCAGAGGAGACTGGGGCAGAGAGAGGAGACAAGGAGAGAGCCAGAGGAGACTGGGGCAGAGAGTGGAGGCAAGGAGAGAGCCAGAGGAGACTGGGGCAGAGAGAGGAGGCCAGCAGAGAGCCAGAGGAGACTGGGGCAGAGAGAGGAGGCAAGGAGAGAGCCATAGGAGACTGGGGCAGAGAGAGGAGGCCAGGAGAGAGCCAGAGGAGACTGGGGCAGAGAGAGGAGGCCAGCAGAGAGCCAGAGGAGACTGGAGAAGAGAGAGGAGGCAAGGAAAGAGCCAGAGGAGACTGGGGAAGAGAGAGGAGGCAAGGAAAGAGCCAGAGGAGACTGGGGCAGAGAGAGGAGGCCAGCAGAGAGCCAGAGGAGACTGGGGCAGAGAGAGGAGGCCAGCAGAGAGCCAGAGGAGACTGGGGCAGAGAGAGGAGGCCAGCAGAGAGCCAGAGGAGACTGGGGCAGAGAGCCAGAGGAGACTGGGGCAGAGAGAGGAGGCAAGGAGAGAGACAGAGGAGACTGGGGCAGAGAGAGGAGGCAAGGAGAGAGCCAGAGGAGACTGGGGCAGAGAGAGGAGGCAAGGAGAGAGCCAGAGGAGACTGGGGCAGAGAGACCCAGAGGAGACTGGGGCAGAGAGAGCCAGAGGAGACTGGGGCAGAGAGAGCCAGAGGAGACTGGGGCAGAGAGAGCCAGAGGAGACTGGGGCAGAGAGAGCCAGAGGAGACTGGGGCAGAGAGAGGAGGCCAGCAGAGAGCCAGAGGAGACTGGGGCACAGAGAGGAGACTGGGGCAGAGAGAGGAGGCCAGCAGAGAGCCAGAGGAGACTGGGGCACAGAGAGGAGACTGGGGCAGAGAGAGGAGGCCAGCAGAGAGCCAGAGGAGACTGGGGTAGAGAGAGGAGGCCAGCAGAGAGCCAGAGGAGACTGGGGCAGAGAGAGGAGGCAAGGAGAGAGCCAGAGGAGACTGGGGCAGAGAGAGGAGGCAAGGAGAGAGCCAGAGGAGACTGGGGCAGAGAGAGGAGGCAAGGAGAGAGCCAGAGGAGACTGGGGCACAGAGAGGAGACTGGGGCAGAGAGAGGAGGCCAGCAGAGAGCCAGAGGAGACTGGGGCAGAGAGAGGAGGCCAGCAGAGAGCCAGAGGAGACTGGGGCAGAGAGAGGAGTCCAGCAGAGAGCCAGAGGAGACTGGGGAAGAGAGAGGAGGCAAGGAAAGAGCCAGAGGAGACTGGGGCAGAGAGAGGAGGCCAGCAGAGAGCCAGAGGAGACTGGGGCAGAGAGAGGAGGCAAGGAGAGAGCCAGAGGAGACTGGGGCAGAGAGAGGAGGCAAGGAGAGAGAGCCAGAGGAGACTGGGGCAGAGAGAGGAGGCCAGCAGAGAGCCAGAGGAGACTGGGGCAGAGAGAGGAGGCAAGGAGAGAGCCAGAGGAGACTGGGGCAGAGAGAGCCAGAGGAGACTGGGGCAGAGAGAGCCAGAGGAGACTGGGGCAGAGAGAGCCAGAGGAGACTGGGGCAGAGAGAGCCAGAGGAGACTGGGGCAGAGAGAGCCAGAGGAGACTGGGGCAGAGAGAGCCAGAGGAGACTGGGGCAGAGAGAGCCAGAGGAGACTGGGGCAGAGAGAGGAGGCAAGGAGAGAGCCAGAGGAGACTGGGGCAGAGAGAGGAGGCAAGGAGAGAGCCAGAGGAGACTGGGGCAGAGAGAGGAGGCAAGGAGAGAGCCAGAGGAGACTGGGGCAGAGAGAGGAGGCCAGCAGAGAGCCAGAGGAGACTGGGGCAGAGAGAGGAGGCAAGGAGAGAGCCAGAGGAGACTGGGGCAGAGAGAGGAGGCCAGCAGAGAGCCAGAGGAGACTGGGGCAGAGAGAGGAGGCCAGCAGAGAGCCAGAGGAGACTGGAGAAGAGAGAGGAGGCAAGGAAAGAGCCAGAGGAGACTGGGGAAGAGAGAGGAGGCAAGGAAAGAGCCAGAGGAGACTGGGGCAGAGAGAGGAGGCCAGCAGAGAGCCAGAGGAGACTGGGGCAGAGAGAGGAGGCCAGCAGAGAGCCAGAGGAGACTGGGGCAGAGAGAGGAGGCAAGGAGAGAGCCAGAGGAGACTGGGGCAGAGAGAGGAGGCAAGGAGAGAGCCAGAGGAGACTGGGGCAGAGAGAGGAGGCAAGGAGAGAGCCAGAGGAGACTGGGGCAGAGAGAGGAGGCAAGGAGAGAGCCAGAGGAGACTGGGGCAGAGAGAGGAGGCAAGGAGAGAGCCAGAGGAGACTGGGGCAGAGAGAAGGCAAGGAGAGAGCCAGAGGAGACTGGGGCAGAGAGAGGAGGCAAGGAGAGAGCCAGAGGAGACTGGGGCAGAGAGAGGAGGCAAGGAGAGAGCCAGAGGAGACTGGGGCAGAGAGAGGAGGCAAGGAGAGAGCCAGAGGAGACTAGGGCAGAGAGAGGAGGCAGGGAGAGAGCCAGTGGAGACTGGGGCAGAGAGAGGAGGCAGGGAGAGAGCCAGAGAAGACTGGGGCAGAGAGAGGAGGCAGGGAGAGAGCCAGAGGAGACTGGAGGCAGAGAGAGGAGAGGCAAGGAGAGAGCCAGAGGAGACTGGAGCAGAGAGAGGAGGCAAGGAGAGAGCAAGAGGAGACTGGGGCAGAGAGAGGAGGCAAGGAGAGAGCCAGAGGAGACTGGGGCAGAGAGAGGAGGCAAGGAGAGAGCCAGAGGAGACTGGGGCAGAGAGAGGAGGCAAGGAGAGAGCCAGAGGAGACTGGGGCAGAGAGAGGAGGCAAGGAGAGAGCCAGAGGAGACTGGGGCAGAGAGAGCCAGAGGAGACTGGGGCAGAGAGAGCCAGAAAGAGACTGGGGCAGAGAGAGCCAGAGGAGACTGGGGCAGAGAGAGCCAGAGGAGACTGGGCAGGAGCAGAGGAGCTGGGCAGAGAGAGCAGAGGAGACTGGGGCAGAGAGAGCCAGAGGAGACTGGGGCAGAGAGAGCCAGAGGAGACTGGGGCAGAGAGAGCCAGAGGAGACTGGGGCAGAGAGAGGAGGCAAAGAGAGAGCAGAGGAGACTGGGGCAGAGAGAGGAGGCAAGGAGAGAGCCAGAGGAGACTGGGGCAGAGAGAGGAGGCAGGGGAGAGAGCCAGAGGAGACTGGGGCAGAGAGAGGAGGCAGGGAGAGAGCCAGAGGAGACTGGGGCAGAGAGAGGAGGCAGGGAGAGAGCCAGAGGAGACTGGGTCAGAGAGAGGAGCAAAGAGAGAGCCAGAGGAGACTGGAGCAGAGAGAGGAGGCAAGGAGAGAGCCAGAGGAGACTGGGGCAGAGAGAGGAGGCAAGGAGAGAGCCAGAGGAGACTGGGGCAGAGAGAGGAGGCAAGGAGAGAGCCAGAGGAGACTGTGGGGCAGAGAGAGGAGGCAAGGAGAGAGCCAGAGGAGACTGGGGCAGAGAGAAGAGGCAAGGAGAGAGCCAGAGGAGACTGGGGCAGAGAGAGGAGGCAAGGAGAGAGCCAGAGGAGACTGGGCAGAGAGAGCCAGAGGAGACTGGGGCAGAGAGAGCCAGAGGAGACTGGGGCAGAGAGAGGAGGCAAAGAGAGAGCCAGAGGAGACTGGGGCAGAGAGAGGAGGAAAGGAGAGAGCCAGAGGAGACTGAGGCAGAGAGAGGAGGCAGGGAGAGAGCCAGAGGAGACTGGGGCAGATAGAGGAGGCAGGGAGAGAGCCAGAGGAGACTGGGGCAGAGAGAGGAGGCAGGGAGAGAGCCAGAGGAGACTGGGGCACGAGAGAGGAGGAAAGAGAGAGCCAGAGGAGACTGGAGGCAGAGAGAGGAGGCAAGGAGAGAGCCAGAGGAGACTGGGGCAGAGAGAGGAGGCAAGGAGAGAGCCAGAGGAGACTGGGGCAGAGAGAGGAGGCAAGGAGAGAGCCAGAGGAGACTGGGGCAGAGAGTGGAGGCAAGGAGAGAGCCAGAGGAGACTGGGGCAGAGAGAGGAGGCCAGCAGAGAGCCAGAGGAGACTGAGGGCAGAGAGAGGAGGCAAGGAGAGAGCCAGAGGAGACTGGGGCAGAGAGAGGAGGCCAGGAGAGAGCCAGGAGGAGACTGGGGCAGAGAGAGGAGGCCAGCAGAGAGCCAGAGGAGACTGGAGAAGAGAGAGGAGGCAAGGAAAGAGCCAGAGGAGACTGGGGAAGAGAGAGGAGGCAAGGAAAGAGCCAGAGGAGACTGGGGCAGAGAGAGGAGGCCAGCAGAGAGCCAGAGGAGACTGGGGCAGAGAGAGGAGGCCAGCAGAGAGCCAGAGGAGACTGGGGCAGAGAGAGGAGGCAAGCAGAGAGCCAGAGGAGACTGGGGCAGAGAGAGGAGGCAAGGAGAGAGCCAGAGGAGGACTGGGGCAGAGAGAGGAGGCCAGCAGAGAGCCAGAGGAGACTGGGGCAGAGGAGAGGAGGCAAGGAGAGAGCCAGAGGAGACTGGGCAGAGAGAGGAGGCAAGGAGAGAGCCAGAGGAGACTGGGGCAGAGAGTGGAGGCAAGGAGAGAGCCAGAGGAGACTGGGGCAGAGAGAGGAGGCAAGGAGAGAGCCAGAGGAGACTGGGGCAGAGAGAGGAGGCAAGGAGAGAGCCAGAGGAGACTGGGGCAGAGAGAGCCAGAGGAGACTGGGGCAGAGAGAGCCAGAGGAGACTGGGGCAGAGAGAGCCAGAGGAGACTGGGGCAGAGAGAGCCAGAGGAGACTGGGGCAGAGAGAGGAGGCCAGCAGAGAGCCAGAGGAGACTGGGGCACAGAGAGGAGACTGGGGCAGAGAGAGGAGGCCAGCAGAGAGCCAGAGGAGACTGGGGCACAGAGAGGAGACTGGGGCAGAGAGAGGAGGCCACCAGAGAGCCAGAGGAGACTGGGGGTAGAAGAGAGGAGGCCAGCAGAGAGCCAGATGAGACTGGGGCAGAGAGAGGAGGCAAGGAGAGAGCCAGAGGAGACTGGGGCAGAGAGAGGAGGCAAGGAGAGAGCCAGAGGAGACTGGGGCAGAGAGAGGAGGCAAGGAGAGACCCAGAGGAGACTGGGGCACAGAGAGGAGACTGAGGCAGGAGAGAGGAGGCAAGGAGAGAGCCAGAGGAGACTGGGGCAGAGAGAGCAAGAGGAGACTGGGGCAGAGAGAGCCAGAGGAGACTGGGGCAGAGAGAGCCAGAGGAGACTGGGGCAGAGAGAGCCAGAGGAGACTGGGCAGAGAGAGCCAGAGGAGACTGGGGCAGAGAGAGCCAGAGGAGACTGGGGCAGAGAGAGCCAGAGGAGACTGGGGCAGAGAGAGCCAGAGGAGACTGGGGCAGAGAGAGGAGGCAAGGAGAGAGCCAGAGGAGACTGGGGCAGAGAGAGGAGGCAAGGAGAGAGCCAGAGGAGACTGGGGCAGAGAGTGGAGGCAAGGAGAGAGCCAGAGGAGACTGGGGCAGAGAGAGGAGGCCAGCAGAGAGCCAGAGGAGACTGGGGCAGAGAGAGGAGGCAAGGAGAGAGCCAGAGGAGACTGGGGCAGAGAGAGGAGGCCAGGAGAGAGCCAGAGGAGACTGGGGCAGAGAGAGGAGGCCAGCAGAGAGCCAGAGGAGACTGGAGAAGAGAGAGGAGGCAAGGAAAGAGCCAGAGGAGACTGGGGAAGAGAGAGGAGGCAAGGAAAGAGCCAGAGGAGACTGGGGCAGAGAGAGGAGGCCAGCAGAGAGCCAGAGGAGACTGGGGCAGAGAGAGGAGGCCAGCAGAGAGCCAGAGGAGACTGGGGCAGAGAGAGGAGGCCAGCAGAGAGCCAGAGGAGACTGGGGCAGAGAGAGGAGGCAAGGAGAGAGCCAGAGGAGACTGGGGCAGAGAGAGGAGGAAAAGAGAGAGCCAGAGGAGACTGGGGCAGAGAGAGGAGGCAAGGAGAGAGCCAGAGGAGACTGGGGCAGAGAGAGGAGGCAAGGAGAGAGCCAGAGGAGACTGGGGCAGAGAGAGGAGGCAAGGAGAGAGCCAGAGGAGACTGGGGCAGAGAGAGGAGGCAAGGAGAGAGCCAGAGGAGACTGGGGCAGAGAGAGGAGGCAAGGAGAGAGCCAGAGGAGACTGGGGCAGAGAGAGCCAGAGGAGACTGGGGCAGAGAGAGCCAGAGGAGACTGGGGCAGAGAGAGCCAGAGGAGACTGGGGCAGAGAGAGCCAGAGGAGACTGGGGCAGAGAGAGCCAGAGGAGACTGGGGCAGAGAGAGCCAGAGGAGACTGGGGCAGAGAGAGGAGGCCAGCAGAGAGCCAGAGGAGACTGGGGCACAGAGAGGAGACTGGGGCAGAGAGAGGAGGCCAGCAGAGAGCCAGAGGAGACTGGGGCACAGAGAGGAGACTGGGGCAGAGAGAGGAGGCCAGCAGAGAGCCAGAGGAGACTGGGGTAGAGAGAGGAGGCCAGCAGAGAGCCAGAGGAGACTGGGGCAGAGAGAGGAGGCAAGGAGAGAGCCAGAGGAGACTGGGGCAGAGAGAGGAGGCAAGGAGAGAGCCAGAGGAGACTGGGGCAGAGAGAGGAGGAAGGAGAGAGCCAGAGGAGACTGGGGCACAGAGAGGAGACTGGGGCAGAGAGAGGAGGCCAGCAGAGAGCCAGAGGAGACTGGGGCAGAGAGAGGAGGCCAGCAGAGAGCCAGAGGAGACTGGGGCAGAGAGAGGAGTCCAGCAGAGAGCCAGAGGAGACTGGGGAAGAGAGAGGAGGCAAGGAAAGAGCCAGAGGAGACTGGGGCAGAGAGAGGAGGCCATCAGAGAGCCAGAGGAGACTGGGGCAGAGAGAGGAGGCAAGGAGAGAGCCAGAGGAGACTGGGGCAGAGAGAGGAGGCAAGGAGAGAGCCAGAGGAGACTGGGGCAGAGAGAGGAGGCCAGCAGAGAGCCAGAGGAGACTGGGGCAGAGAGAGGAGGCAAGGAGAGAGCCAGAGGAGACTGGGGCAGAGAGAGGAGGCCAGCAGAGAGCCAGAGGAGACTGGGGCAGAGAGAGGAGGCCAGCAGAGAGCCAGAGGAGACTGGGGAAGAGAGAGGAGGCAAGGAAAGAGCCAGAGGAGACTGGGGAAGAGAGAGGAGGCAAGGAAAGAGCCAGAGGAGACTGGGGCAGAGAGAGAGGAGGCCAGCAGAGAGCCAGAGGAGACTGGGGCAGAGAGAGGAGGCCAGCAGAGAGCCAGAGGAGACTGGGGCAGAGAGAGGAGGCAAGGAGAGAGCCAGAGGAGACTGGGGCAGAGAGAGGAGGCCAGCAGAGAGCCAGAGGAGACTGGGGCAGAGAGAGGAGACTGGGGCAGAGAGAGGAGGCCAGCAGAGAGCCAGAGGAGACTGGGGCAGAGAGAGGAGGCCAGCAGAGAGCCAGGGGAGACTGGGGCAGAGAGAGGAGGCAAGGAGAGAGCCAGAGGAGACTGCGGCAGAGAGAGGAGGCCAGCAGAGAGCCAGAGGAGACTGGGGCAGAGAGAGGAGGCAAGGAGAGAGCCAGAGGAGACTCGGGCAGAGAGAGGAAGCCAGCAGAGAGCCAGAGGAGACTGGGGCAGAGAGAGGAGGCAAGGAGAGAGCCAGAGGAGACTGGGGCAGAGAGAGGAGGCAAGGAGAGAGGCAGAGGAGATTAGGGCAGAGAGAGGAGGCAAGGAGAGAGCCAGAGGAGACTGGGGCAGAGATAGGAGGCAAGGAGGGAGCCAGAGGAGACTGGGGCAGAGAGAGGAAGCAAGGAGAGAGCCAGAGGAGACTGGGGCAGAGCGAGGAGGCAAGGAGAGAGCCAGAGGAGACTGGGGCAGAGAGAGCCAGAGGAGACTGGGGCAGAGAGAGCAAGAGGAGACTGGGGCAGAGAGAGCCAGAGGAGACTGGGGCAGAGAGAGCCAGAGGAGACTGGGGCAGAGAGAGCCAGAGGAGACTGGGGCAGAGAGAGCCAGAGGAGACTGGGGCAGAGAGAGACAGAGGAGACTGGGGCAGAGAGAGCCAGAGGAGACTGGGGCAGAGAGAGGAAACCAGCAGAGAGCCAGAGGAGACTGGGGCACAGAGAGGAGACTGGGGCAGAGAGAGGAGGCCAGCAGAGAGCCAGTGGAGACTGGGGCACAGAGAGGAGACTGGGGCAGAGAGAGGAGGCCAGCAGAGAGCCAGAGGAGACTGGGGTAGAGAGAGGAGGCCAGCAGAGAGCCAGAGGAGACTGGGGCAGAGAGAGGAGGCAAGGAGAGAGCCAGAGGAGACTGGGGCAGAGAGAGGAGGCAGGGAGAGAGCCAGAGGAGACTGGGGCAGAGAGAGGAGGCAGGGAGAGAGCCAGAGGAGACTGGGGCAGAGAGAGGAGGCAAGGAGAGAGCCAGAGGAGACTGGAGCAGAGAGAGGAGGCAAGGAGAGAGCCAGAGGAGACTGAGGCAAAGAGAGGAGGCAAGGAGAGAGCCAGAGGAGACTGGGGCAGAGAGAGGAGGCAAGGAGAGAGCCAGAGGAGACTGGGGCAGAGAGAGGAGGCAAGGAGAGAGCCAGAGGAGACTGGGGCAGAGAGAGGAGGCAAGGAGAGAGCCAGAGGAGACTGGGGCAGAGAGAGGAGGCAAGGAGAGAGCCAGAGGAGACTGGGGCAGAGAGAGCCAGAGGAGACTGGGGCAGAGAGAGGAGACTGGGGCAGAGAGAGGAGGCCAGCAGAGAGCCAGAGGAGACTGGGGCAGGGAGAGGAGGCCAGCAGAGAGCCAGGGGAGACTGGGGCAGAGAGAGGAGGCAAGGAGAGAGCCAGAGGAGACTGCGGCAGAGAGAGGAGGCCAGCAGAGAGCCAGAGGAGACTGGGGCAGAGAGAGGAGGCAAGGAGAGAGCCAGAGGAGACTCGGGCAGAGAGAGGAAGCCAGCAGAGAGCCAGAGGAGACTGGGGCAGAGAGAGGAGGCAAGGAGAGAGCCAGAGGAGACTGGGGCAGAGAGAGGAGGCAAGGAGAGAGGCAGAGGAGATTAGGGCAGAGAGAGGAGGCAAGGAGAGAGCCAGAGGAGACTGGGGCAGAGATAGGAGGCAAGGAGAGAGCCAGAGGAGACTGGGGCAGAGAGAGGAAGCAAGGAGAGAGCCAGAGGAGACTGGGGCAGAGAGAGGAGGCAAGGAGAGAGCCAGAGGAGACTGGGGCAGAGAGAGCCAGAGGAGACTGGGGCAGAGAGAGCAAGAGGAGACTGGGGCAGAGAGAGCCAGAGGAGACTGGGGCAGAGAGAGCCAGAGGAGACTGGGGCAGAGAGAGCCAGAGGAGACTGGGGCAGAGAGAGCCAGAGGAGACTGGGGCAGAGAGAGACAGAGGAGACTGGGGCAGAGAGAGCCAGAGGAGACTGGGGCAGAGAGAGGAGGCCAGCAGAGAGCCAGAGGAGACTGGGGCACAGAGAGGAGACTGGGGCAGAGAGAGGAGGCCAGCAGCAGAGAGTTAGAGGAGACTGGGGCAGAGAGAGGAGGCAAGGAGAGAGCCAGAGGAGACTGGGGCAGAGAGGGGAGGCAAGGAGAGAGCCAGAGGAGACTGGGGCAGAGAGAGGAGGCAAGGAGAGAGCCAGAGGAGACTGGGGCAGAGAGAGGAGGCCAGCAGAGAGCCAGAGGAGACTGGGGCAGAGAGAGGAGGCAAGGAGAGAGCCAGAGGAGTTTGGGGCAGAGAGACGAGGCAAGGAGAGAGCCAGAGGAGACTGGGGCAGAGAGAGGAGGCCAGCAGAGAGCCAGAGGAGACTGGGGCAGAGAGAGGAGGCAAGGAGAGAGCCAGAGGAGACTGGGGCAGAGAGAGGAGGCAAGGAGAGAGCCAGAGGAGACTGGGGCAGAGAGAGGAGGCAGGGAGAGAGCCAGAGGAGACTGTGGCAGAGAGAGGAGGCAGGGAGAGAGCCAGAGGAGACTGGGGCAGAGAGAGGAGGCAGGGAGAGAGCCAAAGGAGACTGGGGCAGAGAGAGGAGGCACGGAGAGAGCCAGAGGTGACTGGGGCAGAGAGAGGAGGCAGGGAGAGAGCCAGAGGAGACTGGGGCAGAGAGAGGAGGCAAGGAGAGAGCCAGAGGAGACTGGGGCAGAGAGAGGAGGCCAGCAGAGAGCCAGAGGAGACTGGGGCAGAGAGAGGAGGCCAGCAGAGAGCCAGAGGAGACTGGGGCAGAGAGAGGAGGCAAGGAGAGAGCCAGAGGAGACTGGAGCAGAGAGAGGAGGCAAGGAGAGAGCCAGAGGAGACTGGGGCAGAGAGAGGAGGCCAGCAGAGAGCCAGAGGAGACTGGGGCAGAAAGAGGAGGCCAGCAGAGAGCCAGAGGAGACTGGGGCAGAGAGAGGAGGCCAGCAGAGAGCCAGAGGAGACTGGGGCAGAGAGAGGAGGCCAGCAGAGAGCCAGAGGAGACTGGGGCAGAGAGAGGAGGCCAGCAGAGAGCCAGAGGAGACTGGGGCAGAGAGAGGAGGCCAGCAGAGAGCCAGAGGAGACTGGGGAAGAGAGAGGAGGCCATCAGAGAGCCAGAGGAGACTGGGGCAGAGAGAGGAGGCCAGCAGAGAGCCAGAGGAGACTGGGGAAGGGAGAGGAGGCCAGCAGAGAGCCAGAGCAGACTGGGGCAGAGAGAGGAGGCCAGCAGAGAGCCAGAGGAGACTGGGGCAGAGAGAGGAGGCCAGCAGAGAGCCAGAGGAGACTGGGGCAGAGAGAGGAGGCAAGGAGAGAGCCAGAGGAGACTGGGGCAGAAAGAGGAGGCCAGCAGAGAGCCAGAGGAGACTGGGGCAGAGAGAGGAGGCCAGCAGAGAGCCAGAGGAGACTGGGGCAGAGAGAGGAGGCAAGGAGAGAGCCAGAGGAGACTGGGGCAGAGAGAGGAGTCAAGGAGAGAGCCAGACGAGACTGGGGCAGAGAGAGGAGACAAGGAGAGAGCCAGAGGAGACTGGGGCAGAGAGAGGAGGCAAGGAGAGAGCCAGAGGAGACTGGGGCAGAGAGAGGAGGCCAGCAGAGAGCCAGAGGAGACTGGGGCAGAGAGAGGAGGCAAGGAGAGAGCCAGAGGAGACTGGGGCAGAGAGAGGAGGCAAGGAGAGAGCCAGAGGAGACTGGGGCAGAGAGAGGAGGCAAGGGAGAGCCAGAGGAGACTGGGGCAGAGAGAGGAGGCTAGCAGAGAGCCAGAGGAGACTGGGGCAGAGAGAGGAGGCCAGCAGAGAGCCAGAGGAGACTGGGGCAGAGAGAGGAGGCGAACAGAGAGCCAGAGGAGACTGGGGAAGAGAGAGGAGGCCAGCAGAGACCCAGAGGAGACTGGGGCAGAGAGAGGAGGCCAGCAGAGAGCCAGAGGAGACTGGGGCAGAGAGAGGAGGCCACCAGAGAGCAAGAGGAGACTGGGGCAGAGAGAGAAGGCCAGCAGAGAGCCAGAGGAGACTGGGGAAGAGAGAGGAGGCAAGGAAAGAGCCAGAGGAGACTGGGGCAGAGAGAGGAGGCCAGCAGAGAGCCAGAGGAGACTGGGGCAGAGAGAGGAGGCAAGGAGAGAGCCAGAAGAGACTGGGGCAGAGAGAGGAGGCCAGCAGAAAGCCAGAGGAGACTGGGGCAGAGAGAGAAGGCCAGCAGAGAGCCAGAGGAGACTGGGGCAGAGAGAGGAGGCAAGGAGAGAGCCAGAAGAGACTGGGGCAGAGAGAGGAGGCCAGCAGAGAGCCAGAGGAGACTGGGGCACAGAGAGGAGACTGGGGCAGAGAGAGGATGCCAGCAGAGAGCCAGAGGAGACTGGGGCAGAGAGAGGAGGCTAGGAGAGAGCCAGAGGAGACTGAGGCAGAGAGAGGATGCCAGCAGAGAGCCAGAGGAGACTGGGGCAGAGAGAGGAGGCCAGCAGAGAGCCAGAGGAGACTGGGGCAGAGAGAGGAGGCAAGGAGAGCGCCAGAGGAGACTGGGGCAGAGAGAGGAGGCAAGGAGAGAGCCAGAGGAGACTGGTGCAGATAGAGGAGGCCAGCAGAGAGCCAGAGGAGACTTGGGCAGAGAGAGGAGGCAAGGAGAGAGCCACAGGAGACTGGGGCAGAGAGAAGAGGCAAGGAGAGAGCCAGAGGAGACTGGGGCAGAGAGAGGAGGCCAGCAGAAAGCCAGAGGAGACTGGGGCCGAGAGAGGAGGACAGCAGAGAGCCAGAGGAGACTGGGGCAAAGAGAGGAGGCCAGCAGAGAGCCAGAGGAGACTGGGGCAGAGAGAGGAGGCCAGCAGAGAGCCAGAGGAGACTGGGGAAGAGAGAGGAGGCAAGGAAAGAGCCAGAGGAGACTGGGGCAGAGAGAGGAGGCCAGCAGAGAGCCAGAGGAGACTGGGGCAGAGAGAGGAGGCCAGCAGAGAGCCAGAGGAGACTGGGGCAGAGAGAGGAGGCCAGCAGAGAGCCAGAGGAGACTGGGGCAGAGAGAGGAGGCAAGGAGAGAGCCAGAGGAGACTGGGGCAGAGATAGGAGGCCAGCAGAGAGCCAGAGCAGACTGGGGCAGAGAGAGGAGGCCAGCAGAGAGCCAGAGGAGACTGGGGCAGAGAGAGGAGGCCAGCAGAGAGCCAGAGGAGACTGGGGCAGAGAGAGGAGGCCAGCAGAGAACCAGAGGAGACTGGGGCAGAGAGAGGAGGCCAGCAGAGAGCCAGAGGAGACTGGGGAAGAGAGAGGAGGCAAGGAAAGAACCAGAGGAGACTGGGGCAGAAAGAGGAGGCCAGCAGAGAGCCAGAGCAGACTGGGGCAGAGAGAGGAGGCCAGCAGAGAGCCAGAGGAGACTGGGGCAGAGAGAGGAGGCCAGCAGAGAGCCAGAGGAGACTGGGGCAGAGAGAGGAGGCCAGCAGAGAGCCAGAGGAGACTGGGGCAGAGAGAGGAGGCCAGCAGAGAGCCAGAGGAGACTGGGGCAGAGAGAGGAGGCCAGCAGAGAGCCAGAGGAGACTGGAGCAGAGAGAGAAGGCCAGCAGAGAGCCAGAGGAGACTGGGGCAGAGAGAGGAGGCAAGGAGAGAGCCAGAGGAGGCCAGCAGAGAGCCAGAGGAGACTAAGGCAGAGAGAGGAGGCCAGCAGAGAGCCAGGGGAGACTGGGGCAGACAGAGGAGGCAAGGAGAGAGCCAGAGGAGACTGGGGCAGAGAGAGGAGGCCAGCAGAGAGCCAGAGGAGACTGGGGCAGAGAGAGGAGGCAAGGAGAGAGCCAGAGAAGAATGGGGCAGAGAGAGGAGGCCAGCAGAGAGCCAGAGGAGACTGGGGCAGAGAGAGGAGGCCAGCAGAGAGCCAGAGGAGACTGGGGCAGAGAGAGGAGGCAAGGAGAGAGCCAGAGGAGACTGGAGCAGAGAGAGGAGGCAAGGAGAGAGCCAGAGGAAACTGGGGCAGAGAGAGGAGGCAAGGAGAGAGCCAGAGGAGACTGGGGCAGAGAGAGGAGGCAAGGAGAGAGCCAGAGGAGACTGGGGCAGAGAGAGGAGGCAAGGAGAGAGCCAGAGGAGACTGGGGCAGAGAGAGGAGACAAGGCGAGAGCCAGAGGAGACTGGGGCAGAGAGAGGAGGCAAGGAGAGAGCCAGAGGAGACTGGGGCAGAGAGAGGAGGCCAGCAGAGAGCCAGAGGAGACTGGGGCAGAGAGAGGAGGCAAGGAGAGAGCCAGAGGAGACTGGGGCAGAGAGAGGAGGCAAGGAGAGAGCCAGAGGAGACTGGGGCAGAGAGAGGAGGCAAGGAGAGAGCCAGAAGAGACTGGGGCAGAGAGAGGAGGCCAGCAGAGAGCCAGAGGAGACTGGGGCAGAGAGAGGAGGCCAGCAGAGAGCCAGAGGAGACTGGGGAAGAGAGAGGAGGCCAACAGAGAGCCAGAGGAGACTGGGGAAGAGAGAGGAGGCCAGCAGAGAGCCAGAGGAGACTGGGGCAGAGAGAGGAGGCCAGCAGAGAGCCAGAGGAGACTGGGGCAGAGAGAGGAGGCCAGCAGAGAGCAAGAGGAGACTGGGGCAGAGAGAGAAGGCCAGCAGAGAGCCAGAGGAGACTGGGGAAGAGAGAGGAGGCAAAGAAAGAGCCAGAGGAGACTGGGGCAGAGAGAGGAGGCCAGCAGAGAGCCAGAGGAGACTGGGGCAGAGAGAGGAGGCAAGGAGAGAGCCAGAGGAGACTGGGGCAGAGAGAGGAGGCCAGCAGAGAGCCAGAGGAGACTGGGGCAGAGAGAGAAGGCCAGCAGAGAGCCAGAGGAGACTGGGGCAGAGAGAGGAGGCAAGGAGAGAGCCAGAGGAGACTGGGGCAGAGAGAGGAGGCCAGCAGAGAGCCAGAGGAGACTGGGGCACAGAGAGGAGACTGGGGCAGAGAGAGGAGGCCAGCAGAGAGCCAGAGGAGACTGGGGCAGAGAGAGGAGGCTAGGAGAGAGCCAGAGGAGACTGAGGAAGAGAGAGGATGCCAGCAGAGAGCCAGAGGAGACTGGGGCAGAGAGAGGAGGCCAGCAGAGAGCCAGAGGAGACTGGGGCAGAGAGAGGAGGCAAGGAGAGAGCCAGAGGAGACTGGGGCAGAGAGAGGAGGCAAGGAGAGAGCCAGAGGAGACTGGTGCAGATAGAGGAGGCCAGCAGAGAGCCAGAGGAGACTTGGGCAGAGAGAGGAGGCAAGGAGAGAGCCACAGGAGACTGGGGCAGAGAGAGGAGGCAAGGAGAGAGCCAGAGGAGACTGAGGCAGAGAGAGGAGGCCAGCAGAGAGCCAGAGGAGACTGGGGCAGAGAGAGGAGGCCAGCAGAGAGCCAGAGGAGACTGGGGCAGAGAGAGGAGGCCAGCGGAGAGCCAGAGGAGACTGGGGCAGAGAGAGGAGGCCAGCAGAGAGCCAGAGGAGACTGGGGAAGAGAGAGGAGGCAAGGAAAGAGCCAGAGGAGACTGGGGCAGAGAGAGGAGGCCAGCAGAGAGCCAGAGAAGACTGGGGCAGAGAGAGGAGGCCAGCAGAGAGCCAGAGGAGACTGGGGCAGAGAGAGGAGGCCAGCAGAGAGCCAGAGGAGACTGGGGCAGAGAGAGGAGGCCAGCAGAGAGCCAGAGGAGACTGGGGCAGAGAGAGGAGGCAAGGAGAGAGCCAGAGGAGACTGGGGCAGAGAGAGGAGGCAAGGAGAGAGCCAGAGGAGACTGGTGCAGATAGAGGAGGCCAGCAGAGAGCCAGAGGAGACTTGGGCAGAGAGAGGAGGCAAGGAGAGAGCCACAGGAGACTGGGGCAGAGAGAGGAGGCAAGGAGAGAGCCAGAGGAGATTGGGGCAGAGAGAGGAGGCCAGCAGAAAGCCAGAGGAGACTGGGGCAGAGAGAGGAGGCCAGCAGAGAGCCAGAGGAGACTGGGGCAAAGAGAGGAGGCCAGCAGAGAGCCAGAGGAGACTGGGGCAGAGAGAGGAGGCCAGCAGAGAGCCAGAGGAGACTGGGGAAGAGAGAGGAGGCAAGGAAAGAGCCAGAGGAGACTGGGGCAGAGAGAGGAGGCCAGCAGAGAGCCAGAGGAGACTGGGGCAGAGAGAGGAGGCCAGCAGAGAGCCAGAGGAGACTGAAGCAGAGAGAGGAGGCCAGCAGAGAGCCAGAGGAGACTGGGGCAGAGAGAGGAGGCAAGGAGAGAGCCAGAGGAGACTGGGGCAGAGATAGGAGGCCAGCAGAGAGCCAGAGCAGACTGGGGCAGAGAAAGGAGGCTAGCAGAGAGCCAGAGGAGACTGGGGCAGAGAGAGGAGGCCAGCAGAGAGCCAGAGGAGACTGGGGCAGAGAGAGGAGGCCAGCAGAGAACCAGAGGAGACTGGGGCAGAGAGAGGAGGCCAGCAGAGAGCCAGAGGAGACTGGGGCAGAGAGAGGAGGCAAGGAAAGAACCAGAGGAGACTGGGGCAGAGAGAGGAGGCCAGCAGAGAGCCAGAGCAGACTGGGGCAGAGAGAGGAGGCCAGCAGAGAGCCAGAGGAGACTGGGGCAGAGAGAGGAGGCCAGCAGAGAGCCAGAGGAGACTGGGGCAGAGAGAGGAGGCCAGCAGAGAGCCAGAGGAGACTGGGGCAGAGAGAGGAGGCCAGCAGAGAGCCAGAGGAGACTGGGGCAGAGAGAGGAGGCCAGCAGAGAGCCAGAGGAGACTGGAGCAGAGAGAGAAGGCCAGCAGAGAGCCAGAGGAGACTGGGGCAGAGAGAGGAGGCAAGGAGAGAGCCAGAGGAGGCCAGCAGAGAGCCAGAGGAGACTAAGGCAGAGAGAGGAGGCCAGCAGAGAGCCAGGGGAGACTGGGGCAGACAGAGGAGGCAAGGAGAGAGCCAGAGGAGACTGGGGAAGAGAGAGGAGGCCAGCAGAGAGCCAGAGGAGACTGGGGCAGAGAGAGGAGGCCAGCAGAGAGCCAGAGGAGACTGGGGCAGAGAGAGGAGGCCAGCAGAGAGCAAGAGGAGACTGGGGCAGAGAGAGAAGGCCAGCAGAGAGCCAGAGGAGACTGGGGAAGAGAGAGGAGGCAAAGAAAGAGCCAGAGGAGACTGGGGCAGAGAGAGGAGGCCAGCAGAGAGCCAGAGGAGACTGGGGCAGAGAGAGGAGGCAAGGAGAGAGCCAGAGGAGACTGGGGCAGAGAGAGGAGGCCAGCAGAGAGCCAGAGGAGACTGGGGCAGAGAGAGAAGGCCAGCAGAGAGCCAGAGGAGACTGGGGCAGAGAGAGGAGGCAAGGAGAGAGCCAGAGGAGACTGGGGCAGAGAGAGGAGGCCAGCAGAGAGCCAGAGGAGACTGGGGCACAGAGAGGAGACTGGGGCAGAGAGAGGAGGCCAGCAGAGAGCCAGAGGAGACTGGGGCAGAGAGAGGAGGCTAGGAGAGAGCCAGAGGAGACTGAGGAAGAGAGAGGATGCCAGCAGAGAGCCAGAGGAGACTGGGGCAGAGAGAGGAGGCCAGCAGAGAGCCAGAGGAGACTGGGGCAGAGAGAGGAGGCAAGGAGAGAGCCAGAGGAGACTGGGGCAGAGAGAGGAGGCAAGGAGAGAGCCAGAGGAGACTGGTGCAGATAGAGGAGGCCAGCAGAGAGCCAGAGGAGACTTGGGCAGAGAGAGGAGGCAAGGAGAGAGCCACAGGAGACTGGGGCAGAGAGAGGAGGCAAGGAGAGAGCCAGAGGAGACTGAGGCAGAGAGAGGAGGCCAGCAGAGAGCCAGAGGAGACTGGGGCAGAGAGAGGAGGCCAGCAGAGAGCCAGAGGAGACTGGGGCAGAGAGAGGAGGCCAGCGGAGAGCCAGAGGAGACTGGGGCAGAGAGAGGAGGCCAGCAGAGAGCCAGAGGAGACTGGGGAAGAGAGAGGAGGCAAGGAAAGAGCCAGAGGAGACTGGGGCAGAGAGAGGAGGCCAGCAGAGAGCCAGAGAAGACTGGGGCAGAGAGAGGAGGCCAGCAGAGAGCCAGAGGAGACTGGGGCAGAGAGAGGAGGCCAGCAGAGAGCCAGAGGAGACTGGGGCAGAGAGAGGAGGCCAGCAGAGAGCCAGAGGAGACTGGGGCAGAGAGAGGAGGCAAGGAGAGAGCCAGAGGAGACTGGGGCAGAGAGAGGAGGCAAGGAGAGAGCCAGAGGAGACTGGTGCAGATAGAGGAGGCCAGCAGAGAGCCAGAGGAGACTTGGGCAGAGAGAGGAGGCAAGGAGAGAGCCACAGGAGACTGGGGCAGAGAGAGGAGGCAAGGAGAGAGCCAGAGGAGATTGGGGCAGAGAGAGGAGGCCAGCAGAAAGCCAGAGGAGACTGGGGCAGAGAGAGGAGGCCAGCAGAGAGCCAGAGGAGACTGGGGCAAAGAGAGGAGGCCAGCAGAGAGCCAGAGGAGACTGGGGCAGAGAGAGGAGGCCAGCAGAGAGCCAGAGGAGACTGGGGAAGAGAGAGGAGGCAAGGAAAGAGCCAGAGGAGACTGGGGCAGAGAGAGGAGGCCAGCAGAGAGCCAGAGGAGACTGGGGCAGAGAGAGGAGGCCAGCAGAGAGCCAGAGGAGACTGAAGCAGAGAGAGGAGGCCAGCAGAGAGCCAGAGGAGACTGGGGCAGAGAGAGGAGGCAAGGAGAGAGCCAGAGGAGACTGGGGCAGAGATAGGAGGCCAGCAGAGAGCCAGAGCAGACTGGGGCAGAGAAAGGAGGCTAGCAGAGAGCCAGAGGAGACTGGGGCAGAGAGAGGAGGCCAGCAGAGAGCCAGAGGAGACTGGGGCAGAGAGAGGAGGCCAGCAGAGAACCAGAGGAGACTGGGGCAGAGAGAGGAGGCCAGCAGAGAGCCAGAGGAGACTGGGGCAGAGAGAGGAGGCAAGGAAAGAACCAGAGGAGACTGGGGCAGAGAGAGGAGGCCAGCAGAGAGCCAGAGCAGACTGGGGCAGAGAGAGGAGGCCAGCAGAGAGCCAGAGGAGACTGGGGCAGAGAGAGGAGGCCAGCAGAGAGCCAGAGGAGACTGGGGCAGAGAGAGGAGGCCAGCAGAGAGCCAGAGGAGACTGGGGCAGAGAGAGGAGGCCAGCAGAGAGCCAGAGGAGACTGGGGCAGAGAGAGGAGGCCAGCAGAGAGCCAGAGGAGACTGGAGCAGAGAGAGAAGGCCAGCAGAGAGCCAGAGGAGACTGGGGCAGAGAGAGGAGGCAAGGAGAGAGCCAGAGGAGGCCAGCAGAGAGCCAGAGGAGACTAAGGCAGAGAGAGGAGGCCAGCAGAGAGCCAGGGGAGACTGGGGCAGACAGAGGAGGCAAGGAGAGAGCCAGAGGAGACTGGGGCAGAGAGAGGAGGCCAGCAGAGAGCCAGAGGAGACTGGGGCAGAGAGAGGAGGCAAGGAGAGAGCCAGAGAAGAATGGGGCAGAGAGAGGAGGCCAGCAGAGAGCCAGAGGAGACTGGGGCAGAGAGAGGAGGCCAGCAGAGAGCCAGAGGAGACTGGGGCAGAGAGAGGAGGCAAGGAGAGAGCCAGAGGAGACTGGAGCAGAGAGAGGAGGCAAGGAGAGAGCCAGAGGAAACTGGGGCAGAGAGAGGAGGCAAGGAGAGAGCCAGAGGAGACTGGGGCAGAGAGAGGAGGCAAGGAGAGAGCCAGAGGAGACTGGGGCAGAGAGAGGAGGCAAGGAGAGAGCCAGAGGAGACTGGGGCAGAGAGAGGAGACAAGGCGAGAGCCAGAGGAGACTGGGGCAGAGAGAGGAGGCAAGGAGAGAGCCAGAGGAGACTGGGGCAGAGAGAGGAGGCCAGCAGAGAGCCAGAGGAGACTGGGGCAGAGAGAGGAGGCAAGGAGAGAGCCAGAGGAGACTGGGGCAGAGAGAGGAGGCAAGGAGAGAGCCAGAGGAGACTGGGGCAGAGAGAGGAGGCAAGGAGAGAGCCAGAGGAGACTGGGGCAGAGAGAGGAGGCCAGCAGAGAGCCAGAGGAGACTGGGGCAGAGAGAGGAGGCCAGCAGAGAGCCAGAGGAGACTGGGGAAGAGAGAGGAGGCCAACAGAGAGCCAGAGGAGACTGGGGAAGAGAGAGGAGGCCAGCAGAGAGCCAGAGGAGACTGGGGCAGAGAGAGGAGGCCAGCAGAGAGCCAGAGGAGACTGGGGCAGAGAGAGGAGGCCAGCAGAGAGCAAGAGGAGACTGGGGCAGAGAGAGAAGGCCAGCAGAGAGCCAGAGGAGACTGGGGAAGAGAGAGGAGGCAAAGAAAGAGCCAGAGGAGACTGGGGCAGAGAGAGGAGGCCAGCAGAGAGCCAGAGGAGACTGGGGCAGAGAGAGGAGGCAAGGAGAGAGCCAGAGGAGACTGGGGCAGAGAGAGGAGGCCAGCAGAGAGCCAGAGGAGACTGGGGCAGAGAGAGAAGGCCAGCAGAGAGCCAGAGGAGACTGGGGCAGAGAGAGGAGGCAAGGAGAGAGCCAGAGGAGACTGGGGCAGAGAGAGGAGGCCAGCAGAGAGCCAGAGGAGACTGGGGCACAGAGAGGAGACTGGGGCAGAGAGAGGAGGCCAGCAGAGAGCCAGAGGAGACTGGGGCAGAGAGAGGAGGCTAGGAGAGAGCCAGAGGAGACTGAGGAAGAGAGAGGATGCCAGCAGAGAGCCAGAGGAGACTGGGGCAGAGAGAGGAGGCCAGCAGAGAGCCAGAGGAGACTGGGGCAGAGAGAGGAGGCAAGGAGAGAGCCAGAGGAGACTGGGGCAGAGAGAGGAGGCAAGGAGAGAGCCAGAGGAGACTGGTGCAGATAGAGGAGGCCAGCAGAGAGCCAGAGGAGACTTGGGCAGAGAGAGGAGGCAAGGAGAGAGCCACAGGAGACTGGGGCAGAGAGAGGAGGCAAGGAGAGAGCCAGAGGAGACTGGGGCAGAGAGAGGAGGCCAGCAGAGAGCCAGAGGAAACAAAAGAAGAGAGAGGAGGCCAGCAGAGAGCCAGAGGAGACTGGGGCAGAGAGAGGAGGCCAGCAGAGAGCCAGAGGAGACTGGGGCAGAGAGAGGAGGCCAGCAGAGAGCCAGAGGAGACTGGGGAAGAGAGAGGAGGCAAGGAAAGAGCCAGAGGAGACTGGGGCAGAGAGAGGAGGCCAGCAGAGAGCCAGAGGAGACTGGGGCAGAGAGAGGGGGCCAGCAGAGAGCCAGAGGAGACTGGGGCAGAGAGAGGAGGCCAGCAGAGAGCCAGAGGAGACTGGGGCAGAGAGAGGAGGCCAGCAGAGAGCCAGAGGAGACTGGGGAAGAGAGAGGAGGCAAGGAAAGAGCCAGAGGAGACTGGGGCAGAGAGAGGAGGCCAGCAGAGAGCCAGAGGAGACTGGGGCAGAGAGAGGAGGCAAGGAGAGAGCCAGAGGAGACTGGGGCAGAGAGAGGAGGCAAGGAGAGAGCCAGAGGAGACTGGGGCAGAGAGAGGAGGCAAGGAGAGAGCCAGAGGAGACTGGGGCAGAGATAGGAGGCCAGCAGAGAGCCAGAGCAGACTGGGGCAGAGAGAGGAGGCCAGCAGAGAGCCAGAGGAGACTGGGGCAGAGAGAGGAGGCCAGCAGAGAGCCAGAGGAGACTGGGGCAGAGAGAGGAGGCCAGCAGAGAGCCAGAGGAGACTGGGGCAGAGAGAGGAGGCCAGCAGAGAGCCAGAGGAGACTGGGGAAGAGAGAGGAGGCAAGGAAAGAACCAGAGGAGACTGGGGCAGAGAGAGGAGGCCAGAAGAGAGCCAGAGCAGACTGGGGCAGAGAGAGGAGGCCAGCAGAGAGCCAGAGGAGACTGGGGCAGAGAGAGGAGGCCAGCAGAGAGCCAGAGGAGACTGGGGCAGATAGAGGAGGCCAGCAGAGAGCCAGAGGAGACTGGGGCAGAGAGAGGAGGCCAGCAGAGAGCCAGAGGAGACTGGGGAAGAGAGAGGAGGCAAGGAAAGAACTAGAGGAGACTGGGGCAGAGAGAGGAGGCCAGCAGAGAGCCAGAGGAGACTGGGGAAGAGAGAGGAGGCAAGGAATGAGCCAGAGGAGACTGGGGCAGAGAGAGGAGGCCAGCAGAGAGCCAGAAGAGACTGGGGCAGAGAGAGGAGGCAAGGAGAGAGCCAGAGGAGACTGGGGCAGAGAGAGGAGGCCAGCAGAGAGCCAGAGGAGACTGGGGCAGAGAGAGAAGGCCAGCAGAGAGCCAGAAGAGACTGGGGCAGAGAGAGGAGGCAAGGAGAGAGCCAGAGGAGACTGGGGCAGAGAGAGGAGGCCAGCAGAGAGCCAGAGGAGACTGGGGCAGAGAGAGGAGTCCAGCAGAGAGCCAGAGGAGACTGGCGTAGAGAGAGGAGGCAGGGAGAGAGCCAGAGGAGACTGGGGCAGAGAGAGGAGGCCAGCAGAGAGCCAGAGGAGACTGGGGCAGAGAGAGGAGGCCAGCAGAGAGCCAGAGGAGACTGGGGCAGAGAGAGGAGGCCAGCAGAGAGCCAGAGGAGACTGGGGCAGAGAGAGGAGGCCAGCAGAGAGCCAGAGGAGACTGGGGAAGAGAGAGGAGGCAAGGAAAGAGCCAGAGGAGACTGGGGCAGAGAGAGGAGGCCAGCAGAGAGCCAGAGGAGACTGGGGCAGAGAGAGGAGGCCAGCAGAGAGCCAGAGGAGACTGGGGCAGAGAGAGGAGGCCAGCAGAGAGCCAGAGGAGACTGGGGCAGAGAGAGGAGGCCAGCAGAGAGCCAGAGGAGACTGGGGAAGAGAGAGGAGGCAAGGAAAGAGCCAGAGGAGACTGGGGCAGAGAGAGGAGGCCAGCAGAGAGCCAGAGGAGACTGGGGCAGAGAGAGGAGGCAAGGAGAGAGCCAGAGGAGACTGGGGCAGAGAGAGGAGGCAAGGAGAGAGCCAGAGGAGACTGGGGCAGAGAGAGGAGGCAAGGAGAGAGCCAGAGGAGACTGGGGCAGAGATAGGAGGCCAGCAGAGAGCCAGAGCACACTGGGGCAGAGAGAGGAGGCCAGCAGAGAGCCAGAGGAGACTGGGGCAGAGAGAGGAGGCCAGCAGAGAGCCAGAGGAGACTGGGGCAGAGAGAGGAGGCCAGCAGAGAGCCAGAGGAGACTGGGGCAGAGAGAGGATGCCAGCAGAGAGCCAGAGGAGACTGGGGAAGAGAGAGGAGGCAAGGAAAGAACCAGAGGAGACTGGGGCAGAGAGAGGAGGCCAGAAGAGAGCCAGAGCAGACTGGGGCAGAGAGAGGAGGCCAGCAGAGAGCCAGAGGAGACTGGGGCAGAGAGAGGAGGCCAGCAGAGAGCCAGAGGAGACTGGGGCAGAGAGAGGAGGCCAGCAGAGAGCCAGAGGAGACTGGGGCAGAGAGAGGAGGCCAGCAGAGAGCCAGAGGAGACTGGGGCAGAGAGAGGAGGCCAGCAGAGAGCCAGAGGAGACTGGGGCAGAGAGAGGAGGCCAGCAGAGAGCCAGAGGAGACTGGGGAAGAGAGAGGAGGCAAGGAAAGAACCAGAGGAGACTGGGGCAGAGACAGGAGGCCAGAAGAGAGCCAGAGCAGACTGGGGCAGAGAGAGGAGGCCAGCAGAGAGCCAGAGGAGACTGGGGCAGAGAGAGGAGGCCAGCAGAGAGCCAGAGGAGACTGGGGCAGAGAGAGGAGGCCAGCAGAGAGCCAGAGGAGACTGGGGCAGAGAGAGGAGGCCAGCAGAGAGCCAGAGGAGACTGGGGAAGAGAGAGGAGGCAAGGAAAGAACCAGAGGAGACTGGGGCAGAGAGAGGAGGCCAGCAGAGAGCCAGAGGAGACTGGGGAAGAGAGAGGAGGCAAGGAAAGAGCCAGAGGAGACTGGGGCAGAGAGAGGAGGCCAGCAGAGAGCCAGAAGAGACTGGGGCAGAGAGAGGAGGCAAGGAGAGAGCCAGAGGAGACTGGGGCAGAGAGAGGAGGCCAGCAGAGAGCCAGAGGAGACTGGGGCAGAGAGAGAAGGCCAGCAGAGAGCCAGAGGAGACTGGGGCAGAGAGAGGAGGCAAGGAGAGAGCCAGAGGAGACTGGGGCAGAGAGAGGAGGCCAGCAGAGAGCCAGAGGAGACTGGGGCAGAGAGAGGAGTCCAGCAGAGAGCCAGAGGAGACTGGGGTAGAGAGAGGAGGCAGGGAGAGAGCCAGAGGAGACTGGGGCAGAGAGAGGAGGCCAGAAGAGAGCCAGAGGAGACTGGGGCAGAGAGAGGAGGCCAGCAGAGAGCCAGAGGAGACTGGGGCAGAGAGAGGAGGCCAGCAGAGAGCCAGAGGAGACTGGGGCAGAGAGAGGAGGCCAGCAGAGAGCCAGAGGAGACTGGGGCAGAGAGAGGAGGCCAGCAGAGAGCAAGAGGAGACTGGGGCAGAGAGAGGAGGCCAGCAGAGAGCCAGAGGAGACTGGGGCACAGAGAGGAGACTGGGGCAGAGAGAGGAGGCCAGCAGAGAGCCAGAGGAGACTGGGGCAGAGAGAGGAGGCCAGCAGAGAGCCAGAGGAGACTGGGGCAGAGAGAGGAGGCCAGCAGAGAGCCAGAGGAGGCTGGGGCAGAGAGAGGAGGCCAGCAGAGAGCCAGAGGAGACTGGGGCAGAGAGAGGAGGCGAGCAGAGAGCCAGAGGAGACTGGGGCAGAGAGAGGAGGCCAGCAGAGAGCCAGAGGAGACTGGGGCAGAGAGAGGAGGCCAGCAGAGAGCCAGAGGAGACTGGGGCAGAGAGAGGAGGCCAGCAGAGAGCCAGAGGAGACTGGGGCAGAGAGAGGAGGCCAGCAGAGAGCCAGAGGAGACTGGGGCAGAGAGAGGAGGCCAGCAGAGAGCCAGAGGAGACTGGGGCAGAGAGAGGAGGCCAGCAGAGAGCCAGAAGAGACTGGGGCAGAGAGAGGAGGCAAGGAGAGAGCCAGAGGAGACTGGGGCAGAGAGAGGAGGCAAGGAGAAAGCCAGAGGAGACTGGGGCAGAGAGAGGAGGCAAGGAGAGAGTCAGAGGAGACTGGAGCAGAGAGAGGAGGCAGGGAGAGAGCCAGCGGAGACTGGGGCAGAGAGAGGAGGCAGGGAGAGAGCCAGAGGAGACTGGGGCAGAGAGAGGAGGCAGGGAGAGAGCCAGAGGAGACTGGGGCAGAGAGAGGAGGCCAGCAGAGAGCCAGAGGAGACTGGGGCAGAGAGAGGAGGCAGGGAGAGAGCCAGAGGAGACTGGGGCAGAGAGAGGAGGCAGGGAGAGAGCCAGAGGAGACTGGGGCAGAGAAAGGAGGCAAGGAGAGAGCCAGAGGAGACTGGGGCAAAGAGAGGAGGCAGGGAGAGAGCCAGAGGAGACTGGGGCAGAGAGAGGAGGCAGGGAGAGAGCCAGAGGAGACTGGGGCAGAGAAAGGAGGCAAGGAGATAGCCAGAGGAGACTGGGGCAGAGAGAGGAGGCAGGGAGAGAGCCAGAGGAGACTGGGGCAGAGAGAGGAGGCAGGGAGAGAGCCAGAGGAGACTGGGGCAGAGAGAGGAGGCAAGGAGAGAGCCAGAGGAGACTGGGGCAGAGAGAGGAGGCCAGCAGAGAGTTAGAGGAGACTGGGGCAGAGATAGGAGGCAAGGAGAGAGCCAGAGGAGACTGGGGCAGAGAGGGGAGGCAAGGAGAGAGCCAGAGGAGACTGGGGCAGAGAGAGGAGGCAAGGAGAGAGCCAGAGGAGACTGGGGCAGAGAGAGGAGGCCAGCAGAGAGCCAGAGGAGACTGGGGCAGAGAGAGGAGGCAAGGAGAGAGCCAGAGGAGTTTGGGGCAGAGAGACGAGGCAAGGAGAGAGCCAGAGGAGACTGGGGCAGAGAGAGGAGGCCAGCAGAGAGCCAGAGGAGACTGGGGCAGAGAGAGGAGGCAAGGAGAGAGCCAGAGGAGACTGGGGCAGAGAGAGGAGGCAAGGAGACAGCCAGAGGAGACTGGGGCAGAGAGAGGAGGCAAGGAGAGAGCCAGAGGAGACTGGGGCAGAGAGAGGAGGCCAGCAGAGAGCCAGAGGAGACTGGGGCAGAGAGAGGAGGCCAGCAGAGAGCCAGAGGAGACTGGGGCAGAGAGAGGAGGCCAGCAGAGAGCCAGAGGAGACTGGGGCAGAGAGAGGAGGCCAGCAGAGAGCCAGAGGAGACTGGGGCAGAGAGAGGAGGCCAGCAGAGAGCCAGAGGAGACTGGGGAAGAGAGAGGAGGCCATCAGAGAGCCAGAGGAGACTGGGGCAGAGAGAGGAGGCCAGCAGAGAGCCAGAGGAGACTGGGGAAGAGAGAGGAGGCCAGCAGAGAGCCAGAGCAGACTGGGGCAGAGAGAGGAGGCCAGCAGAGAGCCAGAGGAGACTGGGGCAGAGAGAGGAGGCCAGCAGAGAGCCAGAGGAGACTGGGGCAGAGAGAGGAGGCAAGGAGAGAGCCAGAGGAGACTGGGGCAGAGAGAGGAGGCCAGCAGAGAGCCAGAGGAGACTGGGGCAGAGAGAGGAGGCCAGCAGAGAGCCAGAGGAGACTGGGGCAGAGAGAGGAGGCAAGGAGAGAGCCAGAGGAGACTGGGGCAGAGAGAGGAGGCAAGGAGAGAGCCAGATGAGACTGGGGCAGAGAGAGGAGACAAGGAGAGAGCCAGAGGAGACTGGGGCAGAGAGAGGAGGCAAGGAGAGAGCCAGAGGAGACTGGGGCAGAGAGAGGAGGCCAGCAGAGAGCCAGAGGAGACTGGGGCAGAGAGAGGAGGCAAGGAGAGAGCCAGAGGAGACTGGGACAGAGAGAGGAGGCAAGGAGAGAGCCAGAGGAGACTGGGGCAGAGAGAGGAGGCAAGGAGAGAGCCAGAGGAGACTGGGGCAGAGAGAGGAGGCTAGCAGAGAGCCAGAGGAGACTGGGGCAGAGAGAGGAGGCCAGCAGAGAGCCAGAGGAGACTGGGGCAGAGAGAGGAGGCGAACAGAGAGCCAGAGGAGACTGGGGAAGAGAGAGGAGGCCAGCAGAGAGCCAGAGGAGACTGGGGCAGAGAGAGGAGGCCAGCAGAGAGCCAGAGGGGACTGGGGCAGAGAGAGGAGGCCAGCAGAGAGCAAGAAGAGACTGGGGCAGAGAGAGAAGGCCAGCAGAGAGCCAGAGGAGACTGGGGAAGAGAGAGGAGGCAAGGAAAGAGCCAGAGGAGACTGGGGCAGAGAGAGGAGGCCAGCAGAGAGCCAGAGGAGACTGGGGCAGAGAGAGGAGGCAAGGAGAGAGCCAGAGGAGACTGGGGCAGAGAGAGGAGGCCAGCAGAGAGCCAGAGGAGACTGGGGCAGAGAGAGAAGGCCAGCAGAGAGCCAGAGGAGACTGGGGCAGAGAGAGGAGGCAAGGACAGAGCCAGAAGAGACTGGGGCAGAGAGAGGAGGCCAGCAGAGAGCCAGAGGAGACTGGGGCACAGAGAGGAGACTGGGGCAGAGAGAGGACGCCAGCAGAGAGCCAGAGGAGACTGGGGCAGAGAGAGGAGGCTAGGAGAGAGCCAGAGGAGACTGAGGCAGAGAGAGGATGCCAGCAGAGAGCCAGAGGAGACTGGGGCAGAGAGAGGAGGCCAGCAGAGAGCCAGAGGAGACTGGGGCAGAGAGAGGAGGCAAGGAGAGAGCCAGAGGAGACTGGGGCAGAGAGAGGAGGCAAGGAGAGAGCCAGAGGAGACTGGTGCAGATAGAGGAGGCCAGCAGAGAGCCAGAGGAGACTTGGGCAGAGAGAGGAGGCAAGGAGAGAGCCACAGGAGACTGGGGCAGAGAGAGGAGGCAAGGAGAGAGCCAGAGGAGACTGGGGCAGAGAGAGGAGGCCAGCAGAAAGCCAGAGGAGACTGGGGCAGAGAGAGGAGGCCAGCAGAGAGCCAGAGGAGACTGGGGCAGAGAGAGGAGGCCAGCAGAGAGCCAGAGGAGACTGGGGCAGAGAGAGGAGGCCAGCAGAGAGCCAGAGGAGACTGGGGAAGAGAGAGGAGGCAAGGAAAGACCCAAAGGAGACTGGGGCAGAGAGAGGAGGCCAGCAGAGAGCCAGAGGAGACTGGGGCAGAGAGAGGAGGCCAGCAGAGAGCCAGAGGAGACTGGGGCAGAGAGAGGAGGCCAGCAGAGAGCCAGAGGAGACTGGGGCAGAGAGAGGAGGCCAGCAGAGAGCCAGAGGAGACTGGGGAAGAGAGAGGAGGCAAGGAAAGAGCCAGAGGAGACTGGGGCAGAGAGAGGAGGCCAGCAGAGAGCCAGAGGAGACAGGGGCAGAGAGAGGAGGCAAGGAGAGAGCCAGAGGAGACTGGGGCAGAGAGAGGAGGCAAGGAGAGAGCCAGAGGAGACTGGGGCAGAAAGAGGAGGCAAGGAGAGAGCCAGAGGAGACTGGGGCAGAGATAGGAGGCCAGCAGAGAGCCAGAGCAGACTGGGGCAGAGAGAGGAGGCCAGCAGAGAGCCAGAGGAGACTGGGGCAGAGAGAGGAGGCCAGCAGAGAGCCAGAGGAGACTGGGGCAGAGAGAGGAGGCCAGCAGAGAACCAGAGGAGACTGGGGCAGAGAGAGGAGGCCAGCAGAGAGCCAGAGGAGACTGGGGAAGAGAGAGGAGGCAAGGAAAGAACCAGAGGAGACTGGGGCAGAGAGAGGAGGCCAGCAGAGAGCCAGAGCAGACTGGGGCAGAGAGAGGAGGCCAGCAGAGAGCCAGAGGAGACTGGGGCAGAGAGAGGAGGCCAGCAGAGAGCCAGAAGAGACTGGGGCAGAGAGAGGAGGCCAGCAGAGAGCCAGAGGAGACTGGGGCAGAGAGAGGAGGCCAGCAGAGAGCCAGAGGAGACTGGGGCAGAGAGAGGAGGCCAGCAGAGAGCCAGAGGAGACTGGAGCAGAGAGAGAAGGCCAGCAGAGAGCCAGAGGAGACTGGGGCAGAGAGAGGAGGCAAGTAGAGAGCCAGAGGAGGCCAGCAGAGAGCCAGAGGAGACTAAGGCAGTGAGAGGAGGCCAGCAGAGAGCCAGGGGAGACTGGGGCAGAGAGAGGAGGCAAGGAGAGAGCCAGAGGAGACTGGGGCAGAGAGAGGAGGCCAGCAGAGAGCCAGAGGAGACTGGGGCAGAGAGAGGAGGCAAGGAGAGAGCCAGAGAAGACTGGGGCAGAGAGAGGAGGCCAGCAGAGAGCCAGAGGAGACTGGGGCAGAGAGAGGAGGCCAGCAGAGAGCCAGAGGAGACTGGGGCAGAGAGAGGAGGCAAGGAGAGAGCCAGAGGAGACTGGAGCAGAGAGAGGAGGCAAGGAGAGAGCCAGAGGAAACTGGGGCAGAGAGAGGAGGCAAGGAGAGAGCCAGAGGAGACTGGGGCAGAGAGAGGAGGCAAGGAGAGAGCCAGAGGAGACTGGGGCAGAGAGAGGAGGCAAGGAGAGAGCCAGAGGAGACTGGGGCAGAGAGAGGAGACAAGGCGAGAGCCAGAGGAGACTGGGGCAGAGAGAGGAGGCAAGGAGAGAGCCAGAGGAGACTGGGGCAGAGAGAGGAGGCCAGCAGAGAGCCAGAGGAGACTGGGGCAGAGAGAGGAGGCAAGGAGAGAGCCAGAGGAGACTGGGGCAGAGAGAGGAGGCAAGGAGAGAGCCAGAGGAGACTGGGGCAGAGAGAGGAGGCAAGGAGAGAGCCAGAGGAGACTGGGGCAGAGAGAGGAGGCCAGCAGAGAGCCAGAGGAGACTGGGGCAGAGAGAGGAGGCCAGCAGAGAGCCAGAGGAGACTGGGGCAGAGAGAGGAGGCCAACAGAGAGCCAGAGGAGACTGGGGAAGAGAGAGGAGGCCAGCAGAGAGCCAGAGGAGACTGGGGCAGAGAGAGGAGGCCAGCAGAGAGCCAGAGGAGACTGGGGCAGAGAGAGGAGGCCAGCAGAGAGCAAGAGGAGACTGGGGCAGAGAGAGAAGGCCAGCAGAGAGCCAGAGGAGACTGGGGAAGAGAGAGGAGGCAAAGAAAGAGCCAGAGGAGACTGGGGCAGAGAGAGGAGGCCAGCAGAGAGCCAGAGGAGACTGGGGCAGAGAGAGGAGGCAAGGAGAGAGCCAGAGGAGACTGGGGCAGAGAGAGGAGGCCAGCAGAGAGCCAGAGGAGACTGGGGCAGAGAGAGAAAGCCAGCAGAGAGCCAGAGGAGACTGGGGCAGAGAGAGGAGGCAAGGAGAGAGCCAGAGGAGACTGGGGCAGAGAGAGGAGGCCAGCAGAGAGCCAGAGGAGACTGGGGCACAGAGAGGAGACTGGGGCAGAGAGAGGAGGCCAGCAGAGATCCAGAGGAGACTGGGGCAGAGAGAGGAGGCTAGGAGAGAGCCAGAGGAGACTGAGGCAGAGAGAGGATGCCAGCAGAGAGCCAGAGGAGACTGGGGCAGAGAGAGGAGGCCAGCAGAGAGCCAGAGGAGACTGGGGCAGAGAGAGGAGGCAAGGAGAGAGCCAGAGGAGACTGGGGCAGAGAGAGGAGGCAAGGAGAGAGCCAGAGGAGACTGGTGCAGATAGAGGAGGCCAGCAGAGAGCCAGAGGAGACTTGGGCAGAGAGAGGAGGCAAGGAGAGAGCCAAAGGAGACTGGGGCAGAGAGAGGAGGCAAGGAGAGAGCCAGAGGAGACTGGGGCAGAGAGAGGAGGCCAGCAGAGAGCCAGAGGAGACTGGGGCAGAGAGAGGAGGCCAGCAGAGAGCCAGAGGAGACTGGGGCAGAGAGAGGAGGCCAGCAGAGAGCCAGAGGAGACTGGGGCAGAGAGAGGAGGCCAGCAGAGAGCCAGAGGAGACTGGGGCAGAGAGAGGAGGCCAGCAGAGAGCCAGAGGAGACTGGGGCAGAGAGAGGAGGCAAGGAGAGAGCCAGAGGAGACTGGGGCAGAGAGAGGAGGCAAGGAGAGAGCCAGAGAAGACTGGGGCAGAGAGAGGAGGCAAGGAGAGAGCCAGAGAAGACTGGGGCAGAGAGAGGAGGCCAGCAGAGAGCCAGAGGAGACTGGGGCAGAGAGAGGAGGCCAGCAGAGAGCCAGAGGAGACTGGGGCAGAGAGAGGAGGCAAGGAGAGAGCCAGAGGAGACTGGAGCAGAGAGAGGAGGCAAGGAGAGAGCCAGAGGAAACTGGGGCAGAGAGAGGAGGCAAGGAGAGAGCCAGAGGAGACTGGGGCAGAGAGAGGAGGCAAGGAGAGAGCCAGAGGAGACTGGGGCAGAGAGAGGAGGCAAGGAGAGAGCCAGAGGAGACTGGGGCAGAGAGAGGAGACAAGGCGAGAGCCAGAGGAGACTGGGGCAGAGAGAGGAGGCAAGGAGAGAGCCAGAGGAGACTGGGGCAGAGAGAGGAGGCCAGCAGAGAGCCAGAGGAGACTGGGGCAGAGAGAGGAGGCAAGGAGAGAGCCAGAGGAGACTGTGGCAGAGAGAGGAGGCAAGGAGAGAGCCAGAGGAGACTGGGGCAGAGAGAGGAGGCAAGGAGAGAGCCAGAGGAGACTGGGGCAGAGAGAGGAGGCCAGCAGAGAGCCAGAGGAGACTGGGGCAGAGAGAGGAGGCCAGCAGAGAGCCAGAGGAGACTGGGGCAGAGAGAGGAGGCCAACAGAGAGCCAGAGGAGACTGGGGAAGAGAGAGGAGGCCAGCAGAGAGCCAGAGGAGACTGGGGCAGAGAGAGGAGGCCAGCAGAGAGCCAGAGGAGACTGGGGCAGAGAGAGGAGGCCAGCAGAGAGCAAGAGGAGACTGGGGCAGAGAGAGAAGGCCAGCAGAGAGCCAGAGGAGACTGGGGAAGAGAGAGGAGGCAAAGAAAGAGCCAGAGGAGACTGGGGCAGAGAGAGGAGGCCAGCAGAGAGCCAGAGGAGACTGGGGCAGAGAGAGGAGGCAAGGAGAGAGCCAGAGGAGACTGGGGCAGAGAGAGGAGGCCAGCAGAGAGCCAGAGGAGACTGGGGCAGAGAGAGAAAGCCAGCAGAGAGCCAGAGGAGACTGGGGCAGAGAGAGGAGGCAAGGAGAGAGCCAGAGGAGACTGGGGCAGAGAGAGGAGGCCAGCAGAGAGCCAGAGGAGACTGGGGCACAGAGAGGAGACTGGGGCAGAGAGAGGAGGCCAGCAGAGATCCAGAGGAGACTGGGGCAGAGAGAGGAGGCTAGGAGAGAGCCAGCGGAGACTGAGGCAGAGAGAGGATGCCAGCAGAGAGCCAGAGGAGACTGGGGCAGAGAGAGGAGGCCAGCAGAGAGCCAGAGGAGACTGGGGCAGAGAGAGGAGGCAAGGAGAGAGCCAGAGGAGACTGGGGCAGAGAGAGGAGGCAAGGAGAGAGCCAGAGGAGACTGGTGCAGATAGAGGAGGCCAGCAGAGAGCCAGAGGAGACTTGGGCAGAGAGAGGAGGCAAGGAGAGAGCCAAAGGAGACTGGGGCAGAGAGAGGAGGCAAGGAGAGAGCCAGAGGAGACTGGGGCAGAGAGAGGAGGCCAGCAGAGAGCCAGAGGAGACTGGGGCAGAGAGAGGAGGCCAGCAGAGAGCCAGAGGAGACTGGGGCAGAGAGAGGAGGCCAGCAGAGAGCCAGAGGAGACTGGGGCAGAGAGAGGAGGCCAGCAGAGAGCCAGAGGAGACTGGGGCAGAGAGAGGAGGCCAGCAGAGAGCCAGAGGAGACTGGGGCAGATAGAGGAGGCAAGGAGAGAGCCAGAGGAGACTGGGGCAGAGAGAGGAGGCAAGGAGAGAGCCAGAGGAGACTGGGGCAGAGAGAGGAGGCAAGGAGAGAGCCAGAGGAGACTGGGGCAGAGAGAGGAGGCCAGCAGAGAGCCAGAGCAGACTGGGGCAGAGAGAGGAGGCCAGCAGAGAGCCAGAGGAGACTGGGGCAGAGAGAGGAGGCCAGCAGAGAGCCAGAGGAGACTGGGGCAGAGAGAGGAGGCCAGCAGAGAGCCAGAGGAGACTGGGGCAGAGAGAGGAGGCAAGCAGAGAGCCAGAGGAGACTGGGGAAGAGAGAGGAGGCAAGGAAAGAACCAGAGGAGACTGGGGCAGAGAGAGGAGGCCAGCAGAGAGCCAGAGCAGACTGGGGCAGAGAGAGGAGGCCAGCTGAGAGCCAGAGGAGACTGGGGCAGAGAGAGGAGGCCAGCAGAGAGCCAGAGGAGACTGGGGCAGAGAGAGGAGGCCAGCAGAGAGCCAGAGGAGACTGGGGCAGAGAGAGGAGGCCAGCAGAGAGCCAGAGGAGACTGGAGAAGAGAGAGGAGGCAAGGAAAGAACCAGAGGAGACTGGGGCAGAGAGAGGAGGCCAGCAGAGAGCCAGAGGAGACTGGGGAAGAGAGAGGAGGCAAGGAAAGAGCCAGAGGAGACTGGGGCAGAGAGAGGAGGCCAGCAGAAGCTAGAAGAGACTGGGGCAGAGAGAGGAGGCAAGGAGAGAGCCAGAGGAGACTGGGGCAGAGAGAGGAGGCAAGGAGAGAGCCAGAGGAGACTGGGGCAGAGAGTGGAGGCAAGGAGAGAGCCAGAGGAGACTGGGGCAGAGAGAGGAGGCCAGCAGAGAGCCAGAGGAGACTGGGGCAGAGAGAGAAGGCCAGCAGAGAGCCAGAGGAGACTGGGGCAGAGAGAGGAGGCAAGGAGAGAGCCAGAGGAGACTGGGGCAGAGAGAGGAGGCCAGCAGAGAGCCAGAGGAGACTGGGGCACAGAGAGGAGACTGGGGCAGAGAGAGGAGGCCAGCAGAGAGCCAGAGGAGACTGGGGCAGAGAGAGGAGGCTAGGAGAGAGCCAGAGGAGACTGAGGCAGAGAGAGGATGCCAGCAGAGAGCCAGAGGAGACTGGGGCAGAGAGAGGAGGCCAGCAGAGAGCCAGAGGAGACTGGGGCAGAGAGAGGAGGCAAGGAGAGAGCCAGAGGAGACTGGGGCAGAGAGAGGAGGCAAGGAGAGAGCCAGAGGAGACTAGTGCAGATAGAGGAGGCCAGCAGAGAGCCAGAGGAGACTTGGGCAGAGAGAGGAGGCAAGGAGAGAGCCAAAGGAGACTGGGGCAGAGAGAGGAGGCAAGGAGAGAGCCAGAGGAGACTGGGGCAGAGAGAGGAGGCCAGCAGAGAGCCAGAGGAGACTGGGGCAGAGAGAGGAGGCCAGCAGAGAGCCAGAGGAGACTGGGGCAGAGAGAGGAGGCCAGCAGAGAGCCAGAGGAGACTGGGGCAGAGAGAGGAGGCCAGCAGAGAGCCAGAGGAGACTGGGGAAGAGAGAGGAGGCAAGGAAAGAGCCAGAGGAGACTGGGGCAGAGAGAGGAGGCCAGCAGAGAGCCAGAGGAGACTGGGGCAGAGAGAGGAGGCCAGCAGAGAGCCAGAGGAGACTGGGGCAGAGAGAGGAGGCCAGCAGAGAGCCAGAGGAGACTGGGGCAGAGAGAGGAGGCCAGCAGAGAGCCAGAGGAGACTGGGTAAGAGAGAGGAGGCAAGGAAAGAGCCAGAGGAGACTGGGGCAAAGAGAGGAGGCCAGCAGAGAGCCAGAGGAGACTGGGGCAGAGAGAGGAGGCAAGGAGAGAGCCAGAGGAGACTGGGGCAGAGAGAGGAGGCAAGGAGAGAGCCAGAGGAGACTGGGGCAGAGAGAGGAGGAAAGGAGAGAGCCAGAGGAGACTGGGGCAGAGATAGGAGGCCAGCAGAGAGCCAGAGCAGACTGGGGCAGAGAGAGGAGGCCAGCAGAGAGCCAGAGGAGACTGGGGCAGAGAGAGGAGGCCAGCAGAGAGCCAGAGGAGACTGGGGCAGAGAGAGGAGGCCAGCAGAGAGCCAGAGGAGACTGGGGCAGAGAGAGGAGGCCAGCAGAGAGCCAGAGGAGACTGGGGAAGAGAGAGGAGGCAAGGAAAGAACCAGAGGAGACTGGGGCAGAGAGAGGAGGCCAGCTGAGAGCCAGAGGAGACTGGGGCAGAGAGAGGAGGCCAGCAGAGAGCCAGAGGAGACTGGGGCAGAGAGAGGAGGCCAGCAGAGAGCCAGAGGAGACTGGGGCAGAGAGAGGAGGCCAGCAGAGAGCCAGAGGAGACTGGGGAAGAGAGAGGAGGCAAGGAAAGAACCAGAGGAGACTGGGGCAGAGAGAGGAGGCCAGCAGAGAGCCAGAGGAGACTGGGGAAGAGAGAGGAGGCAAGGAAAGAGCCAGAGGAGACTGGGGCAGAGAGAGGAGGCCAGCAGAGAGCTAGAAGAGACTGGGGTAGAGAGAGGAGGCAAGGAGAGAGCCAGAGGAGACTGGGGCAGAGAGAGGAGGCAAGGAGAGAGCCAGAGGAGACTGGGGCAGAGAGTGGAGGCAAGGAGAGAGCCAGAGGAGACTGGGGCAGAGAGATGAGGCCAGCAGAGAGCCAGAGGAGACTGGGGCAGAGAGAGAAGGCCAGCAGAGAGCCAGAGGAGACTGGGGCAGAGAGAGGAGGCAAGGAGAGATCCAGAGGAGACTGGGGCAGAGAGAGGAGGCCAGCAGAGAGCCAGAGGAGACTGGGGCAGAGAGAGGAGGCCAGCAGAGAGCCAGAGGAGACTGGGGTAGAGAGAGGAGGCAGGGAGAGAGCCAGAGGAGACTGGGGCAGAGAGAGGAGGCCAGAAGAGAGCCAGAGGAGACTGGGGCAGAGAGAGGAGGCCAGCAGAGAGCCAGAGGAGACTGGAGCAGAGAGAGGAGGCCAGCAGAGAGCCAGAGGAGACTGGGGCAGAGAGAGGAGGCCAGCAGAGAGCCAGAGGAGACTGGGGCAGAGAGAGGAGGCCAGCAGAGAGCCAGAGGAGACTGGGGCAGAGAGAGGAGGCCAGCAGAGAGCCAGAGGAGACTGGGGCACAGAGAGGAGACTGGGGCAGAGAGAGGAGGCCAGCAGAGAGCCAGAGGAGACTGGGGCAGAGAGAGGAGGCCAGCAGAGAGCCAGAGGAGACTGGGGCAGAGAGAGGAGGCCAGCAGAGAGCCAGAGGAGACTGGGGCAGAGAGAGGAGGCCAGCAGAGAGCCAGAGGAGACTGGGGCAGAGAGAGGAGGCCAGCAGAGAGCCAGAGGAGACTGGGGCAGAGAGAGGAGGCCAGCAGAGAGCCAGAGGAGACTGGGGCAGAGAGAGGAGGCCAGCAGAGAGCCAGAGGAGACTGGGGCAGAGAGAGGAGGCCAGCAGAGAGCCAGAGGAGACTGGGGCAGAGAGAGGAGGCCAGCAGAGAGCCAGAGGAGACTGGGGCAGAGAGAGGAGGCCAGCAGAGAGCCAGAGGAGACTGGGGCAGAGAGAGTAGGCCAGCAGAGAGCCAGAGGAGACTGGGGCAGAGAGAGGAGGCCAGCAGAGAGCCAGAGGAGACTGGGGCAGAGAGAGGAGGCCAGCAGAGAGCCAGAGGAGACTGGGGCAGAGAGAGGAGGCCAGCAAAGAGCCAGAGGAGACTGGGGCAGAGAGAGGAGGCCAGCAGAGAGCCAGAGGAGACTGGGGCAGAGAGAGGAGGCAAGGAGAGAGCCAGAGGAGACTGGGGCAGAGAGAGGAGGCCAGCAGAGAGCCAGAGGAGACTGTGGCAGAGAGAGGAGGCAAGGAGAGAGCCAGAGGAAACTGGGGCAGAGAGAGGAGGCCAGCAGAGAGCCAGAGGAGACTGGGGCAGAGAGAGAAGGCAAGCAGAGAGCCAGAGGAGACTGGGGCAGAGAGAGGAGGCAAGGAGAGAGCCAGAGGAGACTGGGGCAGAGAGAGGAGGCAAGGAGAGAGCCAGAGGAGACTGGGGCAGAGAGAGGAGGCAAGGAGAGAGCCAGAGGAGACTGGGGCAGAGAGAGGAGGCAGGGAGAGAGCCAGAGGAGACTGGGGAAGAGAGAGGAGGCAGGGAGAGACCCAGAGGAGACTGGGGCAGAGAGAGGAGGCAGGGAGAGAGCCAGAAGAGACTGGGGCAGAGAGAGGAGGCAGGGAGAGAGCCAGAGGAGACTGGGGCAGAGAGAGGAGGCAAGGAGAGAGCCAGAGGAGACTGGGGCAGAGAGAGGAGGCAAGGAGAGAGCCAGAGGAGACTGGGGCAGAGAGAGGAGGCAGGGAGAGAGCCAGAGGAGACTGGGGCAGAGAGAGGAGGCAAGGAGAGAGCCAGAGGAGACTGAGGCAGAGACAGGAGGCCAGCAGAGAGCCAGAGGAGACTGGGGCAGAGAGAGGAGGCAGGGAGAGAGCCAGAGGAGACTGGGGCAGAGAGAGGAGGCCAGCAGAGAGCCAGAGGAGACTGGGGCAGAGAGAGGAGGCAAGGAGAGAGCCAGAGGAGACTGGGGCAGAGAGGGGTGGCAAGGAGAGAGCCAGAGGAGACTGGGGCAGAGAGAGGAGGCAAGGAGAGAGCCAGAGGAGACTGGGGCAGAGAGAGGAGGCAAGCAGAGAGCCAGAGGAAACTGGGGCAGAGAGAGGAGGCAAGGAGAGAGCCAGAGGAGACTGGGGCAGAGAAAGGAGGCAAGGAGAGAGCCAGAGGAGACTGGGGCAGAGAGAGGAGGCCAGCAGAGAGACAGAGGAGACTGGGGCAGAGAGAGGAGGCAGGGAGAGAGCCAGAGGAGACTGGGGCAGAGAGAGGAGGCAGGGAGAGAGCCAGAGGAGACTGGGGCAGAGAAAGGAGGCAAGGAGAGAGCCAGAGGAGACTGGGGCAGAGAGAGGAGGCAGGGAGAGAGCCAGAGGAGACTGGGGCAGAGAGAGGAGGCAGGGAGAGAGCCAGAGGAGACTGGGGCAGAGAGAGGAGGCAGGGAGAGAGCCAGAGGAGACTGGGGCAGAGAGAGGAGGCAGGGAGAGAGCCAAAGGAGACTGGGGCAGAGAGAGGAGGCAAGGAGAGAGCCAGAGGAGACTGGGGCAGAGAGAGGAGGCCAGCAGAGAGTTAGAGGAGACTGGGGCAGAGAGAGGAGGCAAGGAGAGAGCCAGAGGAGACTGGGGCAGAGAGAGGAGGCAAGGAGAGAGCCAGAGGAGACTTGGGCAGAGAGAGGAGGCAAGGAGAGAGCCAGAGGAGACTGGGGCAGAGAGAGGAGGCCAGCAGAGAGCCAGAGGAGACTGGGGCAGAGAGAGGAGGCAAGGAGAGAGCCAGAGGCGTTTGGGGCAGAGAGACGAGGCAAGGAGAGAGCCAGAGGAGACTGGGGCAGAGAGAGGAGGCCAGCAGAGAGCCAGAGGAGACTGGGGCAGAGAGAGGAGGCAAGGAGAGAGACAGAAGAGACTGGGGCAGAGAGAGGAGGCAAGGAGAGAGCCAGAGGAGACTGGGGCAGAGAGAGTAGGCAAGGAGAGAGCCAGAGGAGACTGGGGCAGAGAGAGGAGGCAAGGAGAGAGCCAGAGGAGACTGGGGCAGAGAGAGGAGGCAGGGAGAGAGCCAGAGGAGACTGGGGCAGAGAGAGGAGGCAGGGAGAGAGCCAGAGGAGACTGGGGCAGAGAGAGGAGGCAGGGAGAGAGCCAGAGGAGACTGGGGCAGAGAGAGGAGGCAGGGAGAGAGCCAGAGGAGACTGGGGCAGAGAGAGGAGGCAAGGAGAGAGCCAGAGGAGACTGGGGCAGAGAGAGGAGGCAAGGAGAGAGCCAGAGGAGACTGGGGCAGAGAGAGGAGGCAGGGCGAGAGCCAGAGGAGACTGGGGAAGAGAGAGGAGGCAAGGAGAGAGCCAGAGGAGACTGGGGCAGAGACAGGAGGCCAGCAGAGAGCCAGAGGAGACTGGGGCAGAGAGAGGAGGCAGGGAGAGAGCCAGAGGAGACTGGGGCAGAGAGAGGAGGCCAGCAGAGAGCCAGAGGAGACTGGGGCAGAGAGAGGAGGCAAGGAGAGAGCCAGAGGAGACTGGGGCAGAGAGAGGAGGCCAGCAGAGAGCCAGAAGAGACTGGGGCAGAGAGAGGAGGCAAGGAGAGAGCCAGAGGAGACTGAAGCAGAGAGAGGAGGCCAGCAGAGAGCCAGAGGAGACTGGGGCAGAGAGAGGAGGCAGGGAGAGAGCCAGAGGAGACTGGGGCAGAGAGAGGAGGCAGGGAGAGAGCCAGAGGAGACTGGGGCAGAGAAAGGAGGCAAGGAGAGAGACAGACAGGCAGACCCTGAGCCTGTACAGACTGAGTGCCCACAGCCTAGAGGTGGAAACAGGGCGGCACCGACAGACATACAAGCCGCGAGAGAACAGACTGTGCCAGCACTGCCAGCAGGGGGCTCTGGAGGACGAGACGCATTTCCTACTGCACTGTGACAAATACTCAGCAGTGAGGGGCTCCCACTTCCAGAAATTTACCACCCATAGCCCGGGCTTTCCATCCATGGATGAGGACATGAAACTCCGCTTCCTACTGGGGGAAGAGGAATCAATGGTGGAGATCGCCGCCCAATATGTCACCACATGTCATAAGCTGAGGGGAACCTAAGACCCCTAAATGGACTGTCAGAGCCCAAATTGTGCCCCCCAACTCCCCATAACCCTGATCCCCTCCCACCACACTTACTGTATTTCTCTTGCTTTGGCAACACTAACTGTATTTTGGTCCTGCCAATAAAGCATATTTGAATTTGAATTTGAATTTGACAGAGGAGACTGGGGCAGAGAGAGGAGGCAGGGAGAGAGCCAGAGGAGACTGGGGCAGAGAGAGGAGGCAGGGAGAGAGCCAGAGGAGACTGGGGCAGAGAGAGGAGGCAGGGAGAGAGCCAGAGGAGACTGGGGCAGAGAGAGGAGGCAGGGAGAGAGCCAGAGGAAACTGGGGCAGAGAGAGGAGGCAAGGAGAGAGCCAGAGGAGACTGGGGCAGAGAGAGGAGGCCAGCAGAGAGTTAGAGGAGACTGGGGCAGAGAGAGGAGGCAAGGAGAGAGCCAGAGGAGACTGGGGCAGAGAGGGGAGGCAAGGAGAGAGCCAGAGGAGACTGGGGCAGAGAGAGGAAGCAAGGAGAGAGCCAGGGGAGACTGGGGCAGAGAGAGGAGGCCAGCAGAGAGCCAGAGGAGACTGGGGCAGAGAGATGAGGCAAGGAGAGAGCCAGAGGAGTTTGGGGCAAAGAGAGGAGGCAAGGAGAGAGCCAGAGGAGACTGGGGCAGAGAGAGGAGGCCAGCAGAGAGCCAGAGGAGACTGGGGCAGAGAGAGGAGGCAAGGAGAGAGCCAGAGGAGACTGGGGCAGAGAGAGGAGGCAAGGAGAGAGCCAGAGGAGAATGGGGCAGAGAGAGGAGGCAGGGATAGAGCCAGAGGAGACTGGGGCAGAGAGAGGAGGCAGGGAGAGAGCCAGAGGAGACTGGGGAAGAGAGAGGAGGCAAGGAGAGAGCCAGAGGAGACTGGGGCAGAGAGAGGAGGCCAGCAGAGAGCCAGAGGAGACTGGGGCAGAGAGAGGAGGCAAGGAGAGAGCCAGAGGAGACTGAAGCAGAGAGAGGAGGCCAGCAGAGAGCCAGAGGAGACTGGGGCAGAGAGAGGAGGCAAGGAGAGAGCCAGAGGAGACTGGGGCAGAGAGGGGAGGCAAGGAGAGAGCCAGAGGAGACTGGGGCAGAGAGAGGAAGCAAGGAGAGAGCCAGAGGAGACTGGGGCAGAGAGAGGAGGCCAGCAGAGAGCCAGAGGAGACTGGGGCAGAGAGAGGAGGCCAGCAGAGAGCCAGAGGAGACTGGAGCAGAGAGAGGAGGCCAGCAGAGAGCCAGAGGAGACTGGGGAAGAGAGAGGAGGCCAGCAGAGAGCCAGAGGAGACTGGGGCAGAGAGAGGAGGCCAGCAGAGAGCCAGAGGAGACTGGGGCAGAGAGAGGAGGCCAGCAGAGAGCCAGAGGAGACTGGGGCAGAGAGAGGAGGCAAGGAGAGAGCCAGAGGAGACTGGGGCAGAAAGAGGAGGCAAGGAGAGAGCCAGAGGAGACTGGGGCAGAGAGAGGAGGCCAGCAGAGAGTTAGAGGAGACTGGGGCAGAGAGAGGAGGCAAGGAGAGAGCCAGAGGAGACTGGGGCAGAGAGGGGAGGCAAGGAGAGAGCCAGAGGAGACTGGGGCAGAGAGAGGAGGCCAGCAGAGAGCCAGAGGAGACTGGGGCAGAGAGAGGAGGCCAGCAGAGAGCCTGAGGAGACTGGGGCAGAGAGAGGAGGCCAGCAGAGAGCCAGAGGAGACTGGGGCAGAGAGAGGAGGCCAGCAGAGAGCCAGAGGAGACTGGGGCAGAGAGAGGAGGCCAGCAGAGAGCCAGAGGAGACTGGGGCAGAGAGAGGAGGCCAGCAGAGAGCCAGAGGAGACTGGGGCAGAGAGAGTAGGCCAGCAGAGAGCCAGAGGAGACTGGGGCAGAGAGAGGAGGCCAGCAGAGAGCCAGAGGAGACTGGGGCAGAGAGAGGAGGCAAGGAGAGAGCCAGAGGAGACTGGGGCAGAGAGAGGAGGCAAGGAGAGAGCCAGAGGAGAATGGGGCAGAGAGAGGAGGCAGGGATAGAGCCAGAGGAGACTGGGGCAGAGAGAGGAGGCAGGGAGAGAGCCAGAGGAGACTGGGGAAGAGAGAGGAGGCAAGGAGAGAGCCAGAGGAGACTGGGGCAGAGAGAGGAGGCCAGCAGAGAGCCAGAGGAGACTGGGGCAGAGAGAGGAGGCAAGGAGAGAGCCAGAGGAGACTGAAGCAGAGAGAGGAGGCCAGCAGAGAGCCAGAGGAGACTGGGGCAGAGAGAGGAGGCAAGGAGAGAGCCAGAGGAGACTGGGGCAGAGAGGGGAGGCAAGGAGAGAGCCAGAGGAGACTGGGGCAGAGAGAGGAAGCAAGGAGAGAGCCAGAGGAGACTGGGGCAGAGAGAGGAGGCCAGCAGAGAGCCAGAGGAGACTGGGGCAGAGAGAGGAGGCCAGCAGAGAGCCAGAGGAGACTGGAGCAGAGAGAGGAGGCCAGCAGAGAGCCAGAGGAGACTGGGGAAGAGAGAGGAGGCCAGCAGAGAGCCAGAGGAGACTGGGGCAGAGAGAGGAGGCCAGCAGAGAGCCAGAGGAGACTGGGGCAGAGAGAGGAGGCCAGCAGAGAGCCAGAGGAGACTGGGGCAGAGAGAGGAGGCAAGGAGAGAGCCAGAGGAGACTGGGGCAGAAAGAGGAGGCCAGCAGAGAGCCAGAGGAGACTGGAGCAGAGAGAGGAGGCCAGCAGAGAGTTAGAGGAGACTGGGGCAGAGAGAGGAGGCAAGGAGAGAGCCAGAGGAGACTGGGGCAGAGAGGGGAGGCAAGGAGAGAGCCAGAGGAGACTGGGGCAGAGAGAGGAGGCCAGCAGAGAGCCAGAGGAGACTGGGGCAGAGAGAGGAGGCCAGCAGAGAGCCTGAGGAGACTGGGGCAGAGAGAGGAGGCCAGCAGAGAGCCAGAGGAGACTGGGGCAGAGAGAGGAGGCCAGCAGAGAGCCAGAGGAGACTGGGGCAGAGAGAGGAGGCCAGCAGAGAGCCAGAGGAGACTGGGGCAGAGAGAGGAGGCCAGCAGAGAGCCAGAGGAGACTGGGGCAGAGAGAGTAGGCCAGCAGAGAGCCAGAGGAGACTGGGGCAGAGAGAGGAGGCCAGCAGAGAGCCAGAGGAGACTGGGGCAGAGAGAGGAGGCCAGCAGAGAGCCAGAGGAGACTGGGGCAGAGAGAGGAGGCCAGCAAAGAGCCAGAGGAGACTGGGGCAGAGAGAGGAGGCCAGCAGAGAGCCAGAGGAGACTGGGGCAGAGAGAGGAGGCAAGGAGAGAGCCAGAGGAGACTGGGGCAGAGAGAGGAGGCCAGCAGAGAGCCAGAGGAGACTGTGGCAGAGAGAGGAGGCAAGGAGAGAGCCAGAGGAAACTGGGGCAGAGAGAGGAGGCCAGCAGAGAGCCAGAGGAGACTGGGGCAGAGAGAGAAGGCAAGCAGAGAGCCAGAGGAGACTGGGGCAGAGAGAGGAGGCAAGGAGAGAGCCAGAGGAGACTGGGGCAGAGAGAGGAGGCAAGGAGAGAGCCAGAGGAGACTGGGGCAGAGAGAGGAGGCAAGGAGAGAGCCAGAGGAGACTGGGGCAGAGAGAGGAGGCAGGGAGAGAGCCAGAGGAGACTGGGGAAGAGAGAGGAGGCAGGGGAGAGACCCAGAGGAGACTGGGGCAGAGAGAGGAGGCAGGGAGAGAGCCAGAAGAGACTGGGGCAGAGAGAGGAGGCAGGGAGAGAGCCAGAGGAGACTGGGGCAGAGAGAGGAGGCAAGGAGAGAGCCAGAGGAGACTGGGGCAGAGAGAGGAGGCAAGGAGAGAGCCAGAGGAGACTGGGGCAGAGAGAGGAGGCAGGGAGAGAGCCAGAGGAGACTGGGGCAGAGAGAGGAGGCAAGGAGAGAGCCAGAGGAGACTGAGGCAGAGACAGGAGGCCAGCAGAGAGCCAGAGGAGACTGGGGCAGAGAGAGGAGGCAGGGAGAGAGCCAGAGGAGACTGGGGCAGAGAGAGGAGGCCAGCAGAGAGCCAGAGGAGACTGGGGCAGAGAGAGGAGGCAAGGAGAGAGCCAGAGGAGACTGGGGCAGAGAGGGGTGGCAAGGAGAGAGCCAGAGGAGACTGGGGCAGAGAGAGGAGGCAAGGAGAGAGCCAGAGGAGACTGGGGCAGAGAGAGGAGGCAGGGAGAGAGCCAGAGGAGACTGGGGCAGAGAGAGGAGGCAAGGAGAGAGCCAGAGGAGACTGGGGCAGAGAGAGGAGGCCAGCAGAGAGTTAGAGGAGACTGGGGCAGAGAGAGGAGGCAAGGAGAGAGCCAGAGGAGACTGGGGCAGAGAGGGGAGGCAAGGAGAGAGCCAGAGGAGACTTGGGCAGAGAGAGGAGGCAAGGAGAGAGCCAGAGGAGACTGGGGCAGAGAGAGGAGGCCAGCAGAGAGCCAGAGGAGACTGGGGCAGAGAGAGGAGGCAAGGAGAGAGCCAGAGGAGACTGGGGCAGAGAGAGGAGGCAAGGAGAGAGCCAGAGGAGACTGGGGCAGAGAGAGGAGGCCAGCAGAGAGCCAGAGGAGACTGGGGCAGAGAGAGGAGGCAAGGAGAGAGCCAGAGGAGACTGAAGCAGAGAGAGGAAGCCAGCAGAGAGCCAGAGGAGACTGGGGCAGAGAGAGGAGGCAGGGAGAGAGCCAGAGGAGACTGGGGCAGAGAGAGGAGGTAGGGAGAGAGCCAGAGGAGACTGGGGCAGAGAAAGGAGGCAAGGAGAGAGACAGAGGAGACTGGGGCAGAGAGAGGAGGCAGGGAGAGAGCCAGAGGAGACTGGGGCAGAGAGAGGAGGCAAGGAGAGAGCCAGAGGAGACTGGGGCAGAGAGAGGAGGCAAGGAGAGAGCCAGAGGAGACTGGGGCAGAGAGAGGAGGCAGGGCGAGAGCCAGAGGAGACTGGGGAAGAGAGAGGAGGCAAGGAGAGAGCCAGAGGAGACTGGGGCAGAGACAGGAGGCCAGCAGAGAGCCAGAGGAGACTGGGGCAGAGAGAGGAGGCAGGGAGAGAGCCAGAGGAGACTGGGGCAGAGAGAGGAGGCCAGCAGAGAGCCAGAGGAGACTGGGGCAGAGAGAGGAGGCAAGGAGAGAGCCAGAGGAGACTGGGGCAGAGAGAGGAGGCCAGCAGAGAGCCAGAAGAGACTGGGGCAGAGAGAGGAGGCAAGGAGAGAGCCAGAGGAGACTGAAGCAGAGAGAGGAGGCCAGCAGAGAGCCAGAGGAGACTGGGGCAGAGAGAGGAGGCAGGGAGAGAGCCAGAGGAGACTGGGGCAGAGAGAGGAGGCAGGGAGAGAGCCAGAGGAGACTGGGGCAGAGAAAGGAGGCAAGGAGAGAGACAGAGGAGACTGGGGCAGAGAGAGGAGGCAGGGAGAGAGCCAGAGGAGACTGGGGCAGAGAGAGGAGGCAGGGAGAGAGCCAGAGGAGACTGGGGCAGAGAGAGGAGGCAGGGAGAGAGCCAGAAGAGACTGGGGCAGAGAGAGGAGGCAGGGAGAGAGCCAGAGGAAACTGGGGCAGAGAGAGGAGGCAAGGAGAGAGCCAGAGGAGACTGGGGCAGAGAGAGGAGGCCAGCAGAGAGTTAGAGGAGACTGGGGCAGAGAGAGGAGGCAAGGAGAGAGCCAGAGGAGACTGGGGCAGAGAGGGGAGGCAAGGAGAGAGCCAGAGGAGACTGGGGCAGAGAGAGGAAGCAAGGAGAGAGCCAGAGGAGACTGGGGCAGAGAGAGGAGGCCAGCAGAGAGCCAGAGGAGACTGGGGCAGAGAGATGAGGCAAGGAGAGAGCCAGAGGAGTTTGGGGCAAAGAGAGGAGGCAAGGAGAGAGCCAGAGGAGACTGGGGCAGAGAGAGGAGGCCAGCAGAGAGCCAGAGGAGACTGGGGCAGAGAGAGGAGGCAAGGAGAGAGCCAGAGGAGACTGGGGCAGAGAGAGGAGGCAAGGAGAGAGCCAGAGGAGAATGGGGCAGAGAGAGGAGGCAGGGATAGAGCCAGAGGAGACTGGGGCAGAGAGAGGAGGCAGGGAGAGAGCCAGAGGAGACTGGGGAAGAGAGAGGAGGCAAGGAGAGAGCCAGAGGAGACTGGGGCAGAGACAGGAGGCCAGCAGAGAGCCAGAGGAGACTGGGGCAGAGAGAGGAGGCAGGGAGAGAGCCAGAGGAGACTGGGGCAGAGAGAGGAGGCCAGCAGAGAGCCAGAGGAGACTGGGGCAGAGAGAGGAGGCAAGGAGAGAGCCAGAGGAGACTGGGGCAGAGAGGGGTGGCAAGGAGAGAGCCAGAGGAGACTGGGGCAGAGAGAGGAGGCAAGGAGAGAGCCAGAGGAGACTGGGGCAGAGAGAGGAGGCCAGCAGAGAGCCAGAGGAGACTGGGGCAGAGAGGAGGCAAGGAGAGAGCCAGAGGAGACTGAAGCAGAGAGAGGAGGCCAGCAGGGAGCCAGAGGAGACTGGGGCAGAGAGAGGAGGCAAGGAGAGAGCCAGAGGAGACTGGGGCAGAGAGGGGAGGCAAGGAGAGAGCCAGAGGAGACTGGGGCAGAGAGAGGAAGCAAGGAGAGAGCCAGAGGAGACTGGGGCAGAGAGAGGAGGCCAGCAGAGAGCCAGAGGAGACTGGGGCAGAGAGAGGAGGCCAGCAGAGAGCCAGAGGAGACTGGAGCAGAGAGAGGAGGCCAGCAGAGAGCCAGAGGAGACTGGGGAAGAGAGAGGAGGCCAGCAGAGAGCCAGAGGAGACTGGGGCAGAGAGAGGAGGCCAGCAGAGAGCCAGAGGAGACTGGGGCAGAGAGAGGAGGCCAGCAGAGAGCCAGAGGAGACTGGGGCAGAGAGAGGAGGCAAGGAGAGAGCCATAGGAGACTGGGGCAGAAAGAGGAGGCCAGCAGAGAGCCAGAGGAGACTGGGGCAGAGAGAGGAGGCCAGCAGAGAGCCAGAGGAGACTGGGGCAGAGAGAGGAGGCCAGCAGAGAGCCAGAGGAGACTGGGGCAGAGAGAGGAGGCCAGCAGAGAGCCAGAGGAGACTGGGGCAGAGAGAGGAGGCCAGCAGAGAGCCAGAGGAGACTGGGGCAGAGAGAGGAGGCAAGGAGAGAGCCAGAGGAGACTGGAGCAGAGAGAGGAGGCAAGGAGAGAGCCAGAGGAGACTGGGGCAGAGAGAGGAGGCAAGGAGAGAGCCAGAGGAGACTGGGGCAGAGAGAGGAAGCAAGGAGAGAGCCAGAGGAGACTGGGGCAGAGAGAGGAGGCAAGGAGAGAGCCAGAGGAGACTGGGGCAGAGAGAGGAGGCAAGAAGAGAGCCAGAGGAGACTGGGGCAGAGAGAGGAGGCAGGGAGAGAGCCAGAGGAGACTGGGGCAGAGAGAGGAGGCAGGGAGAGAGCCAGAGGAGACTGGGGCAGAGAGAGGAGGCAGGGAGAGAGCCAGAGGAGACTGGGGCAGAGAGAGGAGGCAGGGAGAGAGCCAGAGGAGACTGGGGCAGAGAGAGGAGGCAAGGAGAGAGCCAGAGGAGACTGGGGCAGAGAGAGGAGGCAAGGAGAGAGCCAGAGGAGACTGGGGCAGAGAGAGGAGGCAGCGCGAGAGCCAGAGGAGACTGGGGAAGAAAGAGGAGGCAAGGAGAGAGCCAGAGGAGACTGGGGCAGAGACAGGAGGCCAGCAGAGAGGCAGAGGAGACTGGGGCAGAGAGATGAGGCAGGGAGAGAGCCAGAGGAGACTGGTGCAGAGAGAGGAGGCCAGCAGAGAGCCAGAGGAGACTGGGGCAGAGAGAGGAGGCAAGGAGAGAGCCAGAGGAGACTGGGGCAGAGAGGGGTGGCAAGGAGAGAGCCAGAGGAGACTGGGGCAGAGAGAGGAGGCAAGGAGAGAGCCAGAGGAGACTGGGGCAGAGAGAGGAGGCCAGCAGAGAGCCAGAGGAGACTGGGGCAGAGAGAGGAGGCAAGGAGAGAGCCAGAGGAGACTGAAGCAGAGAGAGGAAGCCAGCAGAGAGCCAGAGGAGACTGGGGCAGAGAGAGGAGGCAGGGAGAGAGCCAGAGGAGACTGGGGCAGAGAGAGGAGGCAGGGAGAGAGCCAGAGGAGACTGGGGCAGAGAAAGGAGGCAAGGAGAGAGACAGAGGAGACTGGGGCAGAGAGAGGAGGCAGGGAGAGAGCCAGAGGAGACTGGGGCAGAGAGAGGAGGCAGGGAGAGAGCCAGAGGAGACTGGGGCAGAGAGAGGAGGCAGGGAGAGAGCCAGAGGAGACTGGGGCAGAGAGAGGAGGCAGGGAGAGAGCCAGAGGAGACTGGGGCAGAGAGAGGAGGCAAGGAGAGAGCCAGAGGAGACTGGGGCAGAGAGAGGAGGCCAGCAGAGAGTTAGAGGAGACTGGGGCAGAGAGAGGAGGCAAGGAGAGAGCCAGAGGAGACTGGGGCAGAGAGGAAAGGCAAGGAGAGAGCCAGAGGAGACTGGGGCAGAGAGAGGAAGCAAGGAGAGAGCCAGAGGAGACTGGGGCAGAGAGAGGAGGCCAGCAGAGAGCCAGAGGAGACTGGGGCAGAGAGATGAGGCAAGGAGAGAGCCAGAGGAGTTTGGGGCAAAGAGAGGAGGCAACGAGAGAGCCAGAGGAGACTGGGGCAGAGAGAGGAGGCCAGCAGAGAGCCAGAGGAGACTGGGGCAGAGAGAGGAGGCAAGGAGAGAGCCAGAGGAGAATGGGGCAGAGAGAGGAGGCAGGGATAGAGCCAGAGGAGACTGGGGCAGAGAGAGGAGGCAGGGAGAGAGCCAGAGGAGACTGGGGAAGAGAGAGGAGGCAAGGAGAGAGCCAGAGGAGACTGGGGCAGAGACAGGAGGCCAGCAGAGAGCCAGAGGAGACTGGGGCAGAGAGAGGAGGCAAGGAGAGAGCCAGAGGAGACTGGGGCAGAGAGGGGTGGCAAGGAGAGAGCCAGAGGAGACTGGGGCAGAGAGAGGAGGCAAGGAGAGAGCCAGAGGAGACTGGGGCAGAGAGAGGAGGCAAGGAGAGAGCCAGAGGAGACTGGGGCAGAGAGAGGAGGCCAGCAGAGAGCCAGAGGAGACTGGGGCAGAGAGAGGAGGCAAGGAGAGAGCCAGAGGAGACTGAAGCAGAGAGAGGAGGCCAGCAGAGAGCCAGAGGAGACTGGGGCATAGAGAGGAGGCAGGGAGAGAGCCAGAGGAGACTGGGGCAGAGAGAGGAGGCAGGGAGAGAGCCAGAGGAGACTGGGGCAGAGAAAGGAGGCAAGGAGAGAGACAGAGGAGACTGGGGCAGAGAGAGGAGGCAGGGAGAGAGCCAGAGGAGACTGGGGCAGAGAGAGGAGGCAGGGAGAGAGCCAGAGGAGACTGGGGCAGAGAGAGGAGGCAGGGAGAGAGCCAGAGGAGACTGGGGCAGGGAGAGAGCCAGAGGAGACTGGGGCAGAGAGAGGAGGCAAGGAGAGAGCCAGAGGAGACTGGGGCAGAGAGAGGATGCCAGCAGAGAGTTAGAGGAGACTGGGGCAGAGAGAGGAGGCAAGGAGAGAGCCAGAGGAGAATGGGGCAGAGAGGGGAGGCAAGGAGAGAGCCAGAGGAGACTGGGGCAGACAGAGGAGGCAAGGAGAGATCCAGAGGAGACTGGGGCAGAGAGAGGAGGCCAGCAGAGAGCCAGATGAGACTAGGGCAGAGAGAGGAGGCAAGGAGAGAGCCAGAGGAGTTTGGGGCAAAGAGAGGAGGCAAGGAGAGAGCCAGAGGAGACTGGGGCAGAGAGAGAAGGCCAGCAGAGAGCCATAGGAGACTGGGGCAGAGAGAGGAGGCAAGGAGAGAGCCAGAGGAGACTGGGGCAGAGAGAGGAGGCAAGGAGAGAGCCAGAGGAGAATGGGGCAGAGAGAGGAGGCAGGGAGAGAGCCAGAGGAGACTGGGGCAGAGAGAGGAGGCAGGGAGAGAGCCAGAGAAGACTGGGGCAGAGAAAGGAGGCAAGGAGAGAGCCAGAGGAGACTGGGGCAGAGAGAGGAGGCAGGGAGAGAGCCAAAGGAGACTGGGGCAAAGAGAGGAGGCAGGGAGAGAGCGAGAGGAGACTGGGGCAGAGAGAGGAGGCAGGGAGAGAGCCAGAGGAGACTGGGGCAGAGAGAGGAGGCAGGGAGAGAGCCAGAGGAGACTGGGGCAGAGAGAGGAGGCAGGGAGAGAGCCAGAGGAGACTGGGGCAGAGAGAGGAGGCAAGGAGAGAGCCAGAGGAGACTGGGGCAGAGAGAGGAGGCCAGCAGAGAGCCAGAGGAGACTGGGGCAGAGAGAGGAGGCCAGCAGAGAGCCAGAGGAGACTGGGGCAGAGAGAGGAGGCAAGGAGAGAGCCAGAGGAGACTGGAGCAGAGAGAGGAGGCAAGGAGAGAGCCAGAGGAGACTGGGGCAGAGAGAGGAGGCAGGGAGAGAGCCAGAGGAGACTGGGGCAGAGAGAGGAGGGAGGGAGAGAGCCAGAGGAGACTGGGGCAGAGAAAGGAGGCAAGGAGAGAGCCAGAGGAGACTGGGGCAGAGAGAGGAGGCAGGGAGAGAGCCAAAGGAGACTGGGGCAGAGAGAGGAGGCAGGGAGAGAGCGAGAGGAGACTGGGGCAGAGAGAGGAGGCAGGGAGAGAGCCAGAGGAGACTGGGGCAGAGAGAGGAGGCAGGGAGAGAGCCAGAGGAGACTGGGGCAGAGAGAGGAGGCAGGGAGAGAGCCAGAGGAGACTGGGGCAGAGAGAGGAGGCAAGGAGAGAGCCAGAGGAGACTGGGGCAGAGAGAGGAGGCCAGCAGAGAGGCAGAGGAGACTGGGGCAGAGAGAGGAGGCCAGCAGAGAGCCAGAGGAGACTGGGGCAGAGAGAGGAGGCCAGCAGAGAGCCAAAGGAGACTGGGGCAGAGAGAGGAGGCAAGGAGAGAGCCAGAGGAGACTGGGGCAGAGAGAGGAGGCCAGCAGAGAGCCAGAGGAGACAGGGGCAGAGAGAGGAGGCAAGGAGAGAGCCAGAGGAGACTGGGGCAGAGAGAGGAGGCCAGCAGAGAGCCAGAGGAGACTGGGGCAGAGAGAGGAGGCAAGGAGAGAGCCAGAGGAGACTGGGGCAGAGAGAGGAGGCAAGGAGAGAGCTGGAGGAGACTGGGGCAGAGAGAGGAGGCAAGGAGAGAGCCAGAGGAGACTGGGGCAGAGAGAGGAGGCCAGCAGAGAGCCAGAGGAGACTGGGGCAGAGAGAGGAGGCCAGCAGAGAGCCAGAGGAGACTGGGGCAGAGAGAGGAGGCCAGCAGAGAGCCAGAGGAGGCTGGGGAAGAGAGAGGAGGCCAGCAGAGAGCCAGAGGAGACTGGGGCAGAGAGAGGAGGCCAGCAGAGAGCCAGAGGAGACTGGGGCAGAGAGAGGAGGCCAGCAGAGAGCCAGAGGAGACTGGGGCAGAGAGAGGAGGCAAAGAGAGAGCCAGAGGAGACTGGAGCAGAGAGAGGAGGCAAGGAGAGAGCCAGAGGAGACTGGGGCAGAGAGAGGAGGCAAGGAGAGAGCCAGAGGAGACTGGTAAGGAGAGAGGAGGCAAGGAGAGAGCCAGAGGAGACTGGGGCAGAGAGAGGAGGCCAGCAGAGAGCCAGAGGAGACTGGGGAAGAGAGAGGAGGCCAGCAGAGAGCCAGAGGAGACTGGGGCAGAGAGAGGAGGCAAGGAGAGAGCCAGAGGAGACTGGGGCAGAGAGAGGAGGCAAGGAGAGAGCCAGAGGAGACTGGGGCAGAGAGAGGAGGCAAGGAGAGAGCCAGAGGAGACTGGGGCAGAGAGAGGAGGCCAGCAGAGAGCCAGAGGAGACTGGGGCAGAGAGAGGAGGCAAGGAGAGAGCCAGAGGAGACTGGGGCAGAGAGAGGAGGCAAGGAGAGAGCCAGAGGAGACTGGGGCAGAGAGAGGAGGCAAGCAGAGAGCCAGAGGAGACTGGGGCAGAGAGAGGAGGCCAGCAGAGAGCCAGAGGAGACTGGGTCAGAGAGAGGAGGCCAGCAGAGAGCCAGAGGAGACTGGGGCAGAGAGAGGAGGCCAGCAGAGAGCCAGAGGAGACTGGGGCAGAGAGAGGAGGCCAGCAGAGAGCCAGAGGAGACTGGGGCAGAGAGAGGAGGCAAGGAGTGAGCCAGAGGAGACTGGAGCAGAGAGAGGAGGCAAGGAGAGAGCCAGAGGAGACTGGGGCAGAGACAGGAGGCAAGGAGAGAGCCAGAGGAGACTGGGGCAGAGAGAGGAGGCAAGGAGAGAGCCAGAGGAGACTGGGGCAGAGAGAGGAGGCAAGGAGAGAGCCAGAGGAGACTGGGGCAGAGAGAGGAGGCAAGGAGAGAGCCAGAGGAGACTGGGGCAGAGAGAGGAGGCCAGCAGAGAGCCAGAGGAGACTGGGGCAGAGAGAGGAGGCAAGGAGAGAGCCAGAGGAGACTGGGGCAGAGAGAGGAGGCCAGCAGAGAGCCAGAGGAGACTGGGGCAGAGAGAGGAGGCCAGCAGAGAGCAAGAGGAGACTGGGGCAGAGAGAGGAGGCCAGCAGAGAGCCAGAGAAGACTGGGGCAGAGAGAGGAGGCCAGCAGAGAGCCAGAGGAGACTGGGGAAGAGAGAGGAGGCCATCAGAGAGCCAGAGGAGACTGGGGCAGAGAGAGGAGGCCAGCAGAGAGCCAGAGAAGACTGGGGAAGAGAGAGGAGTCCAGCAGAGAGCCAGAGGAGACTGGGGCAGAGAGAGGAGGCAAGGAGAGAGCCAGAGGAGACTGGGGCAGAGAGAGGAGGCCAGCAGAGAGCCAGAGGAGACTGGGGCAGAGAGAGGAGGCCAGCAGAGAGCCAGAGGAGACTGGGGCAGAGAGAGGAGGCCAGCAGAGAGCCAGAGGAGACAGGGGAAGAGAGAGGAGGCAAGGAAAGAGCCAGAGGAGACTGGGGCAGAGGGAGGAGGCCAGAAGAGAGCCAGGGGAGACTGGGGCAGAGAGAGGAGGCCAGCAGGGAGCCAGAGGAGACTGGGGCAGAGAGAGGAGGCCAGCAGAGAGCCAGAGGAGACTGGGGAAGAAAGAGGAGGATAGGAAAGAGCAAGAGGAGACTGGGGCAGAGAGAGGGGGCCAGCAGAGAGCCAGAGGAGACTGTGGCAGAGAGAGAAGGCCAGCAGAGAGCCAGAGGAGACTGGAGCAGAGAGAGGAGGCAAAGAGAGAGCCAGAGGAGACTGGGGCAGAGAGAGGAGGCCAGCAGAGAGCCAGAGGAGACTGGAGCAGAGAGAGAAGGCCAGCAGAGAGCCAGAGGAGACTGCGGCAGAGAGAGGAGGCAAGGAGAGAGCCAGAGGAGGCCAGCAGAGAGCCAGAGGAGACTGGGGCAGAGAGAGGAGGCCAGCAGAGAGCCAGGGGAGACTGGGGCAGAGAGAGGAGGCAAGGAGAGAGCCAGAGGAGACTGGGGCAGAGAGAGGAGGCCAGCAGAGAGCCAGAGGAGACTGGGGCAGAGAGAGGAGGCAAGGAGAGAGCCAGAGAAGACTGGGGCAGAGAGAGGAGGCCAGCAGAGAGCCAGAGGAGACTGGGGCAGAGAGAGGAGGCCAGCAGAGAGCCAGAAGAGACTGGGGCAGAGAGAGGAGGCAAGAAGAGAGCCAGAGGAGACTGGAGCAGAGAGAGGAGGCAAGGAGAGAGCCAGAGGAGACTGGGGCAGAGAGAGGAGGCAAGGAGAGAGCCAGAGGAGACTGGGGCAGAGAGAGGAGGCAAGGAGAGAGCCAGAGGAGACTGGGGCAGAGAGAGAAGGCAAGGAGAGAGCCAGAGGAGACTGGGGCAGAGAGAGGAGGCAAGGAGAGAGCCAGAGGAGACTGGGGCAGAGAGAGGAGGCAAGGAGAGAGCCAGAGGAGACTGGGGCAGAGAGAGGAGGCCAGCAGAGAGCCAGAGGAGACTGGGGCAGAGAGAGGAGGCAAGGAGAGAGCCAGAGGAGACTGGGGCAGAGAGAGGAGGCAAGGAGAGAGCCAGAGGAGACTGGGGCCGAGAGAGGAGGCAAGGAGAGAGCCAGAGGAGACTGGGGCAGAGAGAGGAGGCCAGCAGAGAGCCAGAGGAGACTGGGGCAGAGAGAGGAGGCCAGCAGAGAGCCAGAGGAGACTGGGGCAGAGAGAGGAGGCCAGCAGAGAACCAGAGGAGACTGGGGAAGAGAGAGGAGGCCAGCAGAGAGCCAGAGGAGACTGGGGCAGAGAGAGGAGGCCAGCAGAGAGCCAGAGGAGACTGGGGCAGAGGGAGGAGGCCAGCAGAGAGCAAGAGGAGACTGGGGCAGAGAGAGAAGGCCAGCAGAGAGCCAGAGGAGACTGGGGAAGAGAGAGGAGGCAAGGAAAGAGCCAGAGGAGACTGGGGCAGATAGAGGAGGCCAGCAGAGAGCCAGAGGAGACTGGGGCAGAGAAAGGAGGCAAGGAGAGAGCCAGAGGAGACTGGAGCAGAGAGAGGAGGCCAGCAGAGAGCCAGAGGAGACTGGGGCAGAGAGAGGAGGCCAGCAGAGAGCCAGAGGAGGCTGGGGCAGAGAGAGGAGGCCAGCAGAGAGCCAGAGGAGACTGGGGCAGAGAGAGGAGGCCAGCAGAGAGCCAGAGGAGACTGGGGCAGAGAGAGGAGGCCAGCAGAGAGCCAGAGGAGACTGGGGCAGAGAGAGGAGGCCAGCAGAGAGCCAGAGGAGACTGGGGCAGAGAGAGGAGGCCAGCAGTGAGCCAGAGGAGGCTGGGGCAGAGAGAGGAGGCCAGCAGAGAGCCAGAGGAGACTGGGGCAGAGAGAGGAGGCCAGCAGAGAGCCAGAGGAGACTGGGGCAGAGAGAGGAGGCCAGCAGAGAGCCAGAGGAGACTGGGGCAGAGAGAGGAGGCCAGCAGAGAGCCAGAGGAGACTGGGTCAGAGAGAGGAGGCCAGCAGAGAGCCAGAGGAGACTGGGGCAGAGAGAGGAGGCCAGCAGAGAGCCAGAGGAGACTGGGGCAGAGAGAGGAGGCCAGCAGAGAGCCAGAGGAGACTGGGACAGAGAGAGGAGGCCAGCAGAGAGCCAGAGGAGACTGGGGCAGAGAGAGGAGGCAAGCAGAGAGCCAGAGGAGACTGGGGCAGAGAGAGGAGGCCAGCAGAGAGCCAGAGGAGACTGGGGCAGAGAGAGGAGGCCAGCAGCAAGCCAGAGGAGACTGGGGCAGAGAGAGGAGGCAAGGAGAGAGCCAGAGGAGACTGGGGCAGAGAGAGGAGGCCAGCAGAGAGCCAGAGGAGACTGGGGCAGAGAGAGGAGGCAAGGAGAGAGCCAGAGGAAACTGGGGCAGAGAGAGAAGGCCAGCAGAGAGCCAGAGGAGACTGGGGCAGAGAGAGAAGGCCAGCAGAGAGCCAGAGGAGACTGGGGCAGAGAGAGGAGGCAAGGAGAGAGCCAGAGGAGACTGGGGCAGAGAGAGGAGGCAAGGAGAGAGCCAGAGGAGACTGGGGCAGAGAGAGGAGGCCAGTAGAGAGCCAGAGGAGACTGGGGCAGAGAGAGGAGGCAGGGAGAGAGCCAGAGGAGACTGGGGCAGAGAGAGGAGGCAAGGAGAGAGCCAGAGAAGACTGGGGCAGAGAGAGGAGGCAAGGAGAGAGCCAGAGGAGACTGGGGCAGAGAGAGGAGGCAAGGAGAGAGCCAGAGGAGACTGGGGCAGAGAGAGGAGGCAAGAAGAGAGCCAGAGGAGACTGGGGCAGAGAGAGGAGGCAAGGAGGGAGCCAGAGGAGACTGGGGCAGAGAGAGGAGGCAAGGAGAGAGCCAGAGGAGACTGGGGCAGAGAGAGGAGGCAAGGAGAGAGCCAGAGGAGACTGGGGCAGAGAGAGGAGGCAAGGAGAGAGCCAGAGGAGACTGGGGCAGAGAGAGGAGGCCAGCAGAGAGCCAGAGGAGACTGGGGCAGAGAGAGGAGGCAAGGAGAGAGCCAGAGGAGACTGGGGCAGAGAGAGGAGGCAGGGAGAGAGCCAGAGGAGACTGGGGCAGAGAGAGGAGGCAGGGAGAGAGCCAGAGGAGACTGGGGCAGAGAGAGGAGGCAGGGAGAGAGCCAGAGGAGACTGGGGCAGAGAGAGGAGGCAGGGAGAGAGCCAGAGGAGACTGGGGCACAGAGAGGAGGCCAGCAGAGAGCCAGAGGAGACTGGGGCAGAGAGAGGAGGCAAGGAGAGAGCCAGAGGAGACTGAGGCAGAGAGAGGAGGCAAGGAGAGAGCCAGAGGAGACTGGGGCAGAGAGAGGAGGCAAGGAGAGAGCCAGAGGAGACTGGGGCAGAGAGAGGAGGCAAGGAGAGAGCCAGAGGAGACTGGGGCAGAGAGGAGAGGCCAGCAGAGAGCCAGAGGAGACTGGGGCAGAGAGAGGAGGCCAGCAGAGAGCCAGAGGAGACTGGGGCAGAGAGAGGAGGCCAGCAGAGAACCAGAGGAGACTGGGGAAGAGAGAGGAGGCCAGCAGAGAGCCAGAGGAGACTGGGGCAGAGAGAGGAGGCCAGCAGAGAGCCAGAGGAGACTGGGGCAGAGGGAGGAGGCCAGCAGAGAGCAAGAGGAGACTGGGGCAGAGAGAGAAGGCCAGCAGAGAGCCAGAGGAGACTGGGGAAGAGAGAGGAGGCAAGGAAAGAGCCAGAGGAGACTGGGGCAGATAGAGGAGGCCAGCAGAGAGCCAGAGGAGACTGGGGCAGAGAAAGGAGGCAAGGAGAGAGCCAGAGGAGACTGGAGCAGAGAGAGGAGGCCAGCAGAGAGCCAGAGGAGACTGGGGCAGAGAGAGGAGGCCAGCAGAGAGCCAGAGGAGGCTGGGGCAGAGAGAGGAGGCCAGCAGAGAGCCAGAGGAGACTGGGGCAGAGAGAGGAGGCCAGCAGAGAGCCAGAGGAGACTGGGGCAGAGAGAGGAGGCCAGCAGAGAGCCAGAGGAGACTGGGGCAGAGAGAGGAGGCCAGCAGAGAGCCAGAGGAGACTGGGGCAGAGAGAGGAGGCCAGCAGTGAGCCAGAGGAGGCTGGGGCAGAGAGAGGAGGCCAGCAGAGAGCCAGAGGAGACTGGGGCAGAGAGAGGAGGCCAGCAGAGAGCCAGAGGAGACTGGGGCAGAGAGAGGAGGCCAGCAGAGAGCCAGAGGAGACTGGGGCAGAGAGAGGAGGCCAGCAGAGAGCCAGAGGAGACTGGGTCAGAGATAGGAGGCCAGCAGAGAGCCAGAGGAGACTGGGGCAGAGAGAGGAGGCCAGCAGAGAGCCAGAGGAGACTGGGGCAGAGAGAGGAGGCCAGCAGAGAGCCAGAGGAGACTGGGGCAGAGAGAGGAGGCCAGCAGAGAGCCAGAGGAGACTGGGGCAGAGAGAGGAGGCAAGCAGAGAGCCAGAGGAGACTGGGGCAGAGAGAGGAGGCCAGCAGAGAGCCAGAGGAGACTGGGGCAGAGAGAGGAGGCCAGCAGAGAGCCAGAGGAGACTGGGGCAGAGAGAGGAGGCAAGGAGAGAGCCAGAGGAGACTGGGGCAGAGAGAGGAGGCCAGCAGAGAGCCAGAGGAGACTGGGGCAGAGAGAGGAGGCAAGGAGAGAGCCAGAGGAAACTGGGGCAGAGAGAGGAGGCCAGCAGAGAGCCAGAGGAGACTGGGGCAGAGAGAGAAGGCCAGCAGAGAGCCAGAGGAGACTGGGGCAGAGAGAGGAGGCAAGTAGAGAGCCAGAGGAGACTGGGGCAGAGAGAGGAGGCAAGGAGAGAGCCAGAGGAGACTGGGGCAGAGAGAGGAGGCAGGGAGAGAGCCAGAGGAGACTGGGGCAGAGAGAGGAGGCAGGGAGAGAGCCAGAGGAGACTGGGGCAGAGAGAGGAGGCAGGGAGAGAGCCAGAGGAGACTGGGGCACAGAGAGGAGGCCAGCAGAGAGCCAGAGGAGACTGGGGCAGAGAGAGGAGGCAAGGAGAGAGCCAGAGGAGACTGAGGCAGAGAGAGGAGGCAAGGAGAGAGCCAGAGGAGACTGGGGCAGAGAGAGGAGGCAAGGAGAGAGCCAGAGGAGACTGGGGCAGAGAGAGGAGGCAAGGAGAGAGCCAGAGGAGACTGGGGCAGAGAGGAGAGGCCAGCAGAGAGCCAGAGGAGACTGGGGCAGAGAGAGGAGGCCAGCAGAGAGCCAGAGGAGAGTGGGGCAGAGAGAGGAGGCCAGCAGAGAACCAGAGGAGACTGGGGAAGAGAGAGGAGGCCAGCAGAGAGCCAGAGGAGACTGGGGCAGAGAGAGGAGGCCAGCAGAGAGCCAGAGGAGACTGGGGCAGAGGGAGGAGGCCAGCAGAGAGCAAGAGGAGACTGGGGCAGAGAGAGAAGGCCAGCAGAGAGCCAGAGGAGACTGGGGAAGAGAGAGGAGGCAAGGAAAGAGCCAGAGGAGACTGGGGCAGATAGAGGAGGCCAGCAGAGAGCCAGAGGAGACTGGGGCAGAGAAAGGAGGCAAGGAGAGAGCCAGAGGAGACTGGAGCAGAGAGAGGAGGCCAGCAGAGAGCCAGAGGAGACTGGGGCAGAGAGAGGAGGCCAGCAGAGAGCCAGAGGAGGCTGGGGCAGAGAGAGGAGGCCAGCAGAGAGCCAGAGGAGACTGGGGCAGAGAGAGGAGGCCAGCAGAGAGCCAGAGGAGACTGGGGCAGAGAGAGGAGGCCAGCAGAGAGCCAGAGGAGACTGGGGCAGAGAGAGGAGGCCAGCAGAGAGCCAGAGGAGACTGGGGCAGAGAGAGGAGGCCAGCAGTGAGCCAGAGGAGGCTGGGGCAGAGAGAGGAGGCCAGCAGAGAGCCAGAGGAGACTGGGGCAGAGAGAGGAGGCCAGCAGAGAGCCAGAGGAGACTGGGGCAGAGGTTGGAGGCCAGCAGAGAGCCAGAGGAGACTGGGGCAGAGAGAGGAGGCCAGCAGAGAGCCAGAGGAGACTGGGTCAGAGATAGGAGGCCAGCAGAGAGCCAGAGGAGACTGGGGCAGAGAGAGGAGGCCAGCAGAGAGCCAGAGGAGACTGGGGCAGAGAGAGGAGGCCAGCAGAGAGCCAGAGGAGACTGGGGCAGAGAGAGGAGGCCAGCAGAGAGCCAGAGGAGACTGGGGCAGAGAGAGGAGGCAAGCAGAGAGCCAGAGGAGACTGGGGCAGAGAGAGGAGGCCAGCAGAGAGCCAGAGGAGACTGGGGCAGAGAGAGGAGGCCAGCAGAGAGCCAGAGGAGACTGGGGCAGAGAGAGGAGGCAAGGAGAGAGCCAGAGGAGACTGGGGCAGAGAGAGGAGGCCAGCAGAGAGCCAGAGGAGACTGGGGCAGAGAGAGGAGGCAAGGAGAGAGCCAGAGGAAACTGGGGCAGAGAGAGGAGGCCAGCAGAGAGCCAGAGGAGACTGGGGCAGAGAGAGAAGGCCAGCAGAGAGCCAGAGGAGACTGGGGCAGAGAGAGGAGGCAAGTAGAGAGCCAGAGGAGACTGGGGCAGAGAGAGGAGGCAAGGAGAGAGCCAGAGGAGACTGGGGCAGAGAGAGGAGGCCAGTAGAGAGCCAGAGGAGACTGGGGCAGAGAGAGGAGGCAGGGAGAGAGCCAGAGGAGACTGGGGCAGAGAGAGGAGGCAAGGAGAGAGCCAGAGAAGACTGGGGCAGAGAGAGGAGGCAAGGAGAGAGCCAGAGGAGACTGGGGCAGAGAGAGGAGGCAAGGAGAGAGCCAGAGGAGACTGGGGCAGAGAGAGGAGGCAAGAAGAGAGCCAGAGGAGACTGGGGCAGAGAGAGGAGGCAAGGAGGGAGCCAGAGGAGACTGGGGCAGAGAGAGGAGGCAAGGAGAGAGCCAGAGGAGACTGGGGCAGAGAGAGGAGGCAAGGAGAGAGCCAGAGGAGACTGGGGCAGAGAGAGGAGGCCAGCAGAGAGCCAGAGGAGACTGGGGCAGAGAGAGGAGTCAAGGAGAGAGCCAGAGGAGACTGGGGCAGAGAGAGGAGGCAGGGAGAGAGCCAGAGGAGACTGGGGCAGAGAGAGGAGGCAGGGAGAGAGCCAGAGGAGACTGGGGCAGAGAGATGAGGCAAGGAGAGAGCCAGAGGAGACTGGCGCAGAGAGAGGAGGCCAGCAGAGAGCCTTGAGGAGACTGGGGCAGAGAGAGGAGGCAGGGAGAGAGCCAGAGGAGACTGGGGCAGAGAGAGGAGGCAAGGAGAAAGCCAGAGGAGACTGGGGCTGAGAGAGGAGGCAAGGAGAGAGCCAGAGGAGACTGGGGCAGAGAGAGGAGGCAAGGAGAGAGCCAGAGGAGACTGGGGCAGAGAGAGGAGGCAAGGAGAGAGCCAGAGGAGACTGGGGCAGAGAGAGGAGGCAAGGAGAGAGCCAGAGGAGACTGGGGCAGAGAGAGGAGGCCAGCAGAGAGCCAGAGGAGACTGGGGCAGAGAGAGGAGTCAAGGAGAGAGCCAGAGGAGACTGGGGCAGAGAGAGGAGGCAGGGAGAGAGCCAGAGGAGACTGGGGCAGAGAGAGGAGGCAGGGAGAGAGCCAGAGGAGACTGGGGCAGAGAGATGAGGCAAGGAGAGAGCCAGAGGAGACTGGCGCAGAGAGAGGAGGCCAGCAGAGAGCCTTGAGGAGACTGGGGCAGAGAGAGGAGGCAGGGAGAGAGCCAGAGGAGACTGGGGCAGAGAGAGGAGGCAAGGAGAAAGCCAGAGGAGACTGGGGCTGAGAGAGGAGGCAAGGAGAGAGCCAGAGGAGACTGGGGCAGAGAGAGGAGGCAAGGAGAGAGCCAGAGGAGACTGGGGCAGAGAGAGGAGGCAAGGAGAGAGCCAGAGGAGACTGGGGCAGAGAGAGGAGGCAAGGAGAGAGCCAGAGGAGACTGGGGCAGAGAGAGGAGGCCAGCAGAGAGCCAGAGGAGACTGGGGCAGAGAGAGGAGGCAAGGAGAGAGCCAGAGGAGACTGGGGCAGAGAGAGGAGGCAGGGAGGGAGCCAGAGGAGACTGGGGCAGAGTGAGGAGGCAGGGAGAGAGCCAGAGGAGACTGGGGCAGAGAGAGGAGGCAGGGAGAGAGCCAGAGGAGACTGGGGCAGAGAGAGGAGGCAGGGAGAGAGCCAGAGGAGACTGGGGCACAGAGAGGAGGCCAGCAGAGAGCCAGAGGAGACTGGGGCAGAGAGAGGAGGCAAGGAGAGAGCCAGAGGAGACTGAGGCAGAGAGAGGAGGCAAGGAGAGAGCCAGAGGAGACTGGGGCAGAGAGAGGAGGCCAGCAGAGAGCCATAGGAGAAAGGGGCAGAGAGAGGAGGCCAGCAGAGAGCCAGAGGAGACTAAGGCAGAGAGAGGAGGCCAGCAGAGAGCCAGAGGAGACTGGGGCAGAGAGAGGAGGCCAGCAGAGAGCCAGAGGAGACTGGGGCAGAGAGAGGAGGCCAGCAGAGAGCCAGAGGAGACTGGGGCAGAGAGAGGAGGCAAGGAGAGAGCCAGAGGAGACTGGGGCAGAGAGAGGAGGCCAGCAGAGAGCCAGAGGAGACTGGGGCAGAGAGAGGAGGCAAGGAGAGAGCCAGAGGAGACTGGGGCAGAGAGAGGAGGCAGGGAGAGAGCCAGAGGAGACTGGGGCAGAGAGAGGAGGCCAGCAGAGAGCCAGAGGAGACTGGGGCAGAGAGAGGAGGCAAGGAGAGAGCCAGAGGAGACTGGGGCAGAGAGAGGAGGCAAGGAGAGAGCCAGAGGAGACTGGGGCAGAGAGAGGAGGCCAGCAGAGAGCCAGAGGAGACTGGGGCAGAGAGAGGAGGCAAGGAGAGAGCCAGAGCAGACTGGGGCAGAGAGAGGAGGCAAGGAGAGAGCCAGAGGAGACTGGGGCAGAGAGAGGAGGCAGGGAGAGAGCCAGAGGAGACTGGGGCAGAGAGAGGAGGCAGGGAGAGAGCCAGAGGAGACTGGGGCAGAGAAAGGAGGCAAGGAGAGAGCCAGAGGAGACTGGGGCAGAGAGAGGAGGCAGGGAGAGAGCCAAAGGAGACTGGGGCAGAGAGAGGAGGCAGGAAGAGAGCCAGAGGAGACTGGGGCAGAGAGAGGAGGCAGGGAGAGAGCCAGAGGAGACTGGGGCAGAGAGAGGAGGCAGGGAGAGAGCCAGAGGAGACTGGGGCAGAGAGAGGAGGCAGGGAGAGAGCCAGAGGAGACTGGGGCAGAGAGAGGAGGCAAGGAGAGAGCCAGAGGAGACTGGGGCAGAGAGAGGAGGCCAGCAGAGAGCCAGAGGAGACTGGGGCAGAGAGAGGAGGCCAGCAGAGAGCCAGAGGAGACTGGGGCAGAGAGAGGAGGCAAGGAGAGAGCCAGAGGAGACTGGAGCAGAGAGAGGAGGCAAGGAGAGAGCCAGAGGAGACTGGGGCAGAGAGAGGAGGCAAGGAGAGAGCCAGAGGAGACTGGGGCAGAGAGAGGAGGCAAGGAGAGAGCCAGAGGAGACTGGGGCAGAGAGAGGAGGCAAGGAGAGAGCCAGAGGAGACTGGGGCAGAGAGAGGAGGCCAGCAGAGAGCCAGAGGAGACTGGGGCATAGAGAGGAGGCAAGGAGAGAGCCAGAGGAGACTGGGGCAGAGAGAGGAGGCAAGGAAAGAGCCAGAGGAGACTGGGGCAGAGAGAGGAGGCCAGCAGAGAGCCAGAGGAGACTGGGGCAGAGAGAGGAGGCCAGCAGAGAGCCAGAGGAGACTGGGGCAGAGAGAGTAGGCCAGCAGAGAGCCAGAGGAGACTGGGGCAGAGAGAGGAGGCAAGGAGAGAGCCAGAGGAGACTGGGGCAGAGAGAGGAGGCCAGCAGAGAGCCAGAGGAGACTGGGGCAGAGAGAGGAGGCCAGCAGAGAGCCAGAGGAGACTTGGGCAGAGAGAGGAGGCCAGCAGACAGCCAGAGGAGACTGGGGAAGAGAGAGGAGGCAAGGAAAGAGCCAGAGGAGACTGGGGCAAAGAGAGGAGGCCAGCAGAGAGCCAGAAGAGACTGGGGCAAAGAGAGGAGGCAAGGAGAGAGCCAGAGGAGACTGGGGCAGAGAGAGGAGGCCAGCAGAGAGCCATAGGAGACTGGGGCAGAGAGAGAAGGCCAGCAGAGAGCCAGAGGAGACTGGGGCAGAGAGAGGAGGCAAGGAGAGAGCCAGAGGAGACTGGGGCAAAGAGAGGAGGCCAGCAGAGAGCCAGAGGAGACTGGGGCAGAGAGAGGAGGCCAGCAGAGAGCCAGGGGAGACTGGGGCAGAGACAGGAGGCAAGGAGAGAGCCAGAGGAGACTGGGGCAGAGAGAGGAGGCCAGCAGAGAGCCAGAGGAGACTGGGGCAGAGGGAGGAGGCCAGCAGAGAGCAAGAGGAGACTGGGGCAGAGAGAGAAGGCCAGCAGAGAGCCAGAGGAGACTGGGGAAGAGAGAGGAGGCAAGGAAAGAGCCAGAGGAGACTGGGGCAGATAGAGGAGGCCAGCAGAGAGCCAGAGGAGACTGGGGCAGAGAAAGGAGGCAAGGAGAGAGCCAGAGGAGACTGGAGCAGAGAGAGGAGGCCAGCAGAGAGCCAGAGGAGACTGGGGCAGAGAGAGGAGGCCAGCAGAGAGCCAGAGGAGGCTGGGGCAGAGAGAGGAGGCCAGCAGAGAGCCAGAGGAGACTGAGGCAGAGAGAGGAGGCCAGCAGAGAGCCAGAGGAGACTGGGGCAGAGAGAGGAGGCCAGCAGAGAGCCAGAGGAGACTGGGGCAGAGAGAGGAGGCCAGCAGAGAGCCAGAGGAGACTGGGGCAGAGAGAGGAGGCCAGCAGTGAGCCAGAGGAGGCTGGGGCAGAGAGAGGAGGCCAGCAGAGAGCCAGAGGAGACTGGGGCAGAGAGAGGAGGCCAGCAGAGAGCCAGAGGAGACTGGGGCAGAGAGAGGAGGCCAGCAGAGAGCCAGAGGAGACTGGGGCAGAGAGAGGAGGCCAGCAGAGAGCCAGAGGAGACTGGGTCAGAGATAGGAGGCCAGCAGAGAGCCAGAGGAGACTGGGGCAGAGAGAGGAGGCCAGCAGAGAGCCAGAGGAGACTGGGGCAGAGAGAGGAGGCCAGCAGAGAGCCAGAGGAGACTGGGGCAGAGAGAGGAGGCCAGCAGAGAGCCAGAGGAGACTGGGGCAGAGAGAGGAGGCAAGCAGAGAGCCAGAGGAGACTGGGGCAGAGAGAGGAGGCCAGCAGAGAGCCAGAGGAGACTGGGGCAGAGAGAGGAGGCCAGCAGAGAGCCAGAGGAGACTGGGGCAGAGAGAGGAGGCAAGGAGAGAGCCAGAGGAGACTGGGGCAGAGAGAGGAGGCCAGCAGAGAGCCAGAGGAGACTGGGGCAGAGAGAGGAGGCAAGGAGAGAGCCAGAGGAAACTGGGGCAGAGAGAGGAGGCCAGCAGAGAGCCAGAGGAGACTGGGGCAGAGAGAGAAGGCCAGCAGAGAGCCAGAGGAGACTGGGGCAGAGAGAGGAGGCAAGGAGAGAGCCAGAGGAGACTGGGGCAGAGAGAGGAGGCAAGGAGAGAGCCAGAGGAGACTGGGGCAGAGAGAGGAGGCCAGTAGAGAGCCAGAGGAGACTGGGGCAGAGAGAGGAGGCAGGGAGAGAGCCAGAGGAGACTGGGGCAGAGAGAGGAGGCAAGGAGAGAGCCAGAGAAGACTGGGGCAGAGAGAGGAGGCAAGGAGAGAGCCAGAGGAGACTGGGGCAGAGAGAGGAGGCAAGGAGAGAGCCAGAGGAGACTGGGGCAGAGAGAGGAGGCAAGAAGAGAGCCAGAGGAGACTGGGGCAGAGAGAGGAGGCAAGGAGGGAGCCAGAGGAGACTGGGGCAGAGAGAGGAGGCAAGGAGAGAGCCAGAGGAGACTGGGGCAGAGAGAGGAGGCAAGGAGAGAGCCAGAGGAGACTGGGGCAGAGAGAGGAGGCCAGCAGAGAGCCAGAGGAGACTGGGGCAGAGAGAGGAGTCAAGGAGAGAGCCAGAGGAGACTGGGGCAGAGAGAGGAGGCAGGGAGAGAGCCAGAGGAGACTGGGGCAGAGAGAGGAGGCAGGGAGAGAGCCAGAGGAGACTGGGGCAGAGAGATGAGGCAAGGAGAGAGCCAGAGGAGACTGGCGCAGAGAGAGGAGGCCAGCAGAGAGCCTTGAGGAGACTGGGGCAGAGAGAGGAGGCAGGGAGAGAGCCAGAGGAGACTGGGGCAGAGAGAGGAGGCAAGGAGAAAGCCAGAGGAGACTGGGGCTGAGAGAGGAGGCAAGGAGAGAGCCAGAGGAGACTGGGGCAGAGAGAGGAGGCAAGGAGAGAGCCAGAGGAGACTGGGGCAGAGAGAGGAGGCAAGGAGAGAGCCAGAGGAGACTGGGGCAGAGAGAGGAGGCAAGGAGAGAGCCAGAGGAGACTGGGGCAGAGAGAGGAGGCCAGCAGAGAGCCAGAGGAGACTGGGGCAGAGAGAGGAGGCAAGGAGAGAGCCAGAGGAGACTGGGGCAGAGAGAGGAGGCAGGGAGGGAGCCAGAGGAGACTGGGGCAGAGAGAGGAGGCAGGGAGAGAGCCAGAGGAGACTGGGGCAGAGAGAGGAGGCAGGGAGAGAGCCAGAGGAGACTGGGGCAGAGAGAGGAGGCAGGGAGAGAGCCAGAGGAGACTGGGGCACAGAGAGGAGGCCAGCAGAGAGCCAGAGGAGACTGGGGCAGAGAGAGGAGGCAAGGAGAGAGCCAGAGGAGACTGAGGCAGAGAGAGGAGGCAAGGAGAGAGCCAGAGGAGACTGGGGCAGAGAGAGGAGGCCAGCAGAGAGCCATAGGAGAAAGGGGCAGAGAGAGGAGGCCAGCAGAGAGCCAGAGGAGACTAAGGCAGAGAGAGGAGGCCAGCAGAGAGCCAGAGGAGACTGGGGCAGAGAGAGGAGGCCAGCAGAGAGCCAGAGGAGACTGGGGCAGAGAGAGGAGGCCAGCAGAGAGCCAGAGGAGACTGGGGCAGAGAGAGGAGGCAAGGAGAGAGCCAGAGGAGACTGGGGCAGAGAGAGGAGGCCAGCAGAGAGCCAGAGGAGACTGGGGCAGAGAGAGGAGGCAAGGAGAGAGCCAGAGGAGACTGGGGCAGAGAGAGGAGGCAGGGAGAGAGCCAGAGGAGACTGGGGCAGAGAGAGGAGGCCAGCAGAGAGCCAGAGGAGACTGGGGCAGAGAGAGGAGGCAAGGAGAGAGCCAGAGGAGACTGGGGCAGAGAGAGGAGGCAAGGAGAGAGCCAGAGGAGACTGGGGCAGAGAGAGGAGGCCAGCAGAGAGCCAGAGGAGACTGGGGCAGAGAGAGGAGGCAAGGAGAGAGCCAGAGCAGACTGGGGCAGAGAGAGGAGGCAAGGAGAGAGCCAGAGGAGACTGGGGCAGAGAGAGGAGGCAGGGAGAGAGCCAGAGGAGACTGGGGCAGAGAGAGGAGGCAGGGAGAGAGCCAGAGGAGACTGGGGCAGAGAAAGGAGGCAAGGAGAGAGCCAGAGGAGACTGGGGCAGAGAGAGGAGGCAGGGAGAGAGCCAAAGGAGACTGGGGCAGAGAGAGGAGGCAGGAAGAGAGCCAGAGGAGACTGGGGCAGAGAGAGGAGGCAGGGAGAGAGCCAGAGGAGACTGGGGCAGAGAGAGGAGGCAGGGAGAGAGCCAGAGGAGACTGGGGCAGAGAGAGGAGGCAGGGAGAGAGCCAGAGGAGACTGGGGCAGAGAGAGGAGGCAAGGAGAGAGCCAGAGGAGACTGGGGCAGAGAGAGGAGGCCAGCAGAGAGCCAGAGGAGACTGGGGCAGAGAGAGGAGGCCAGCAGAGAGCCAGAGGAGACTGGGGCAGAGAGAGGAGGCAAGGAGAGAGCCAGAGGAGACTGGAGCAGAGAGAGGAGGCAAGGAGAGAGCCAGAGGAGACTGGGGCAGAGAGAGGAGGCAAGGAGAGAGCCAGAGGAGACTGGGGCAGAGAGAGGAGGCAAGGAGAGAGCCAGAGGAGACTGGGGCAGAGAGAGGAGGCAAGGAGAGAGCCAGAGGAGACTGGGGCAGAGAGAGGAGGCCAGCAGAGAGCCAGAGGAGACTGGGGCATAGAGAGGAGGCAAGGAGAGAGCCAGAGGAGACTGGGGCAGAGAGAGGAGGCAAGGAAAGAGCCAGAGGAGACTGGGGCAGAGAGAGGAGGCCAGCAGAGAGCCAGAGGAGACTGGGGCAGAGAGAGGAGGCCAGCAGAGAGCCAGAGGAGACTGGGGCAGAGAGAGTAGGCCAGCAGAGAGCCAGAGGAGACTGGGGCAGAGAGAGGAGGCAAGGAGAGAGCCAGAGGAGACTGGGGCAGAGAGAGGAGGCCAGCAGAGAGCCAGAGGAGACTGGGGCAGAGAGAGGAGGCCAGCAGAGAGCCAGAGGAGACTTGGGCAGAGAGAGGAGGCCAGCAGACAGCCAGAGGAGACTGGGGAAGAGAGAGGAGGCAAGGAAAGAGCCAGAGGAGACTGGGGCAAAGAGAGGAGGCCAGCAGAGAGCCAGAAGAGACTGGGGCAAAGAGAGGAGGCAAGGAGAGAGCCAGAGGAGACTGGGGCAGAGAGAGGAGGCCAGCAGAGAGCCATAGGAGACTGGGGCAGAGAGAGAAGGCCAGCAGAGAGCCAGAGGAGACTGGGGCAGAGAGAGGAGGCAAGGAGAGAGCCAGAGGAGACTGGGGCAAAGAGAGGAGGCCAGCAGAGAGCCAGAGGAGACTGGGGCAGAGAGAGGAGGCCAGCAGAGAGCCAGGGGAGACTGGGGCAGAGACAGGAGGCAAGGAGAGAGCCAGAGGAGACTGGGGCAGAGAGAGGAGGCCAGCAGAGAGCCAGAGGAGACTGGGGCAGAGAGAGGAGGCAAGGAGAGAGCCAGAGGAGACTATGGCAGAGAGAGGAGGCCAGCAGAGAGCCAGAGGAGACTGGGGCAGAGAGAGGAGGCCAGCAGAGAGCCAGAGGAGACTGGGGCAGAGAGAGGAGGCAAGGAGAGAGCCAGAGGAGACTGGAGCAGAGAGAGGAGGCAAGGAGAGAGCCAGAGGAGACTGGGGCAGAGAGAGAAGGCAAGGAGAGAGCCAGAGGAGACTGGGGCAGAGATAGGAGGCAAGGAGAGAGCCAGAGGAGACTGTGGCAGAGAGAGGAGGCAAGGAGAGAGCCAGAGGAGACTGGGGCAGAGAGAGGAGGCAAGGAGAGAGCCAGAGGAGACTGGGGCAGAGAGAGGAGGCAAGGAGAGAGCCAGAGGAGACTGGGGCAGAGAGAGGAGGCCAGCAGAGAGCCAAAGGAGACTGGGGCAGAGAGAGGAGGCAAGGAGAGAGCCAGAGGAGACTGGGGCAGAGAGAGGAGGCCAGCAGAGAGCCAAAGGAGACTGGGGCAGAGAGAGGAGGCAAGGAGAGAGCCATAGGAGACTGGGGCAGAGAGAGGAGGCAAGGAGAGAGCCAGAGGAGACTGGGGCAGAGAGAGGAGGCAAGGAGAGAGCCAGAGGAGACTGGGGCAGAGAGAGGAGGCCAGCAGAGAGCCAGAGGAGACTGGGGCAGAGAGAGGAGGCCAGCAGAGAGCCAGAGGAGACTGGGGCAGAGAGAGGAGGCCAGCAGAGAGCCAGAGGAGACTGGGGCAGAGAGGGGAGGCCAGCAGAGAGCCAGAGGGGACTGGGGCAGAGAGAGGAGGCCATCAGAGAGCCAGAGGAGACTGGGGAAGAGAGAGGAGGCCATCAGAGAGCCAGAGGAGACTGGGGCAGAGAGAGGAGGCCAGCAGAGAGCCAGAGGAGACTGGGGCAGAGAGAGGAGGCCAGCAGAGAGCCAGAGGAGACTGGGGCAGAGAGAGGAGGCAAGGAGAGAGCCAGAGGAGACTGGGGCAGAGAGAGGAGGCCAGCAGAGAGCCAGAGGAGACTGGGGCAGAGAGAGGAGGCCAGCAGAGAGCCAGAGGAGACTGGGGCAGAGAGAGGAGGCCAGCAGAGAGCCAGAGGAGACTGGGGAAGAGAGAGGAGGCAAGGAAGGAGCCAGAGGAGACTGGGGCAGAGAGAGGAGGCCAGCAGAGAGCCAGAGGAGACTGGGGCAGAGAGAGGATGCCAGTAGAGAGCCAGAGGAGACTGGGGCAGAGAGAGGAGGCCAGCAGAGAGCCAGAGGAGACTGGAGAAGAGAGAGGAGGCAAGGAAAGAGCCAGAGGAGACTGGGGCAGAGAGAGGAGGCCAGCAGAGAGCCAGAGGAGACTGTGGCAGAGAGAGAAGGCCAGCAGAGAGCCAGAGGAGACTGGGGCAGAGAGAGGAGGCAAGGAGAGAGCCAGAGGAGACTGGGGCAGAGAGAGGAGGCCAGCAGAGAGCCAGAGGAGACTGGAGCAGAGAGAGAAGGCCAGCAGAGAGCCAGAGGAGACTGGGGTAGAGAGAGGAGGCAAGGAGAGAGCCAGAGGAGGCCAGCAGAGAGCCAGAGGAGACTGGGGCAGAGAGAGGAGGCCAGCAGAGAGCCAGGGGAGACTGGGGCAGAGAGAGGAGGCAAGGAGAGACCCAGAGGAGACTGGGGCAGAGAGAGGAGGCCAGCAGAGAGCCAGAGGAGACTGGGGCAGAGATAGGAGGCAAGGAGAGAGCCAGAGGAGACTGGGGCAGAGAGAGGAGGCCAGCAGAGAGCCAGAGGAGACTGGGGCAGAGAGAGGAGGCCAGCAGAGAGCCAGAGGAGACTGGGGCAGAGAGAGGAGGCCAGCAGAGAGCCAGAGGAGACTGGGGCAGAGAGAGGAGGCAAGGAGAGAGCCAGAGGAGACTGGGGCAGAGAGAGGAGGCCAGCAGAGAGCCAGAGGAGACTGGGGCAGAGAGAGGAGGCCAGCAGAGAGCCAGAGGAGACTGGGGCAGAGAGAGGAAGCCAGCAGAGAGCCAGAGGAGACTGGGGAAGAGAGAGGAGGCAAGGAAAGAGCCAGAGGAGACTGGGGCAGAGAGAGGAGGCCAGCAGAGAGCCAGAGGAGACTGGGGCAGAGAGAGGATGCCAGTAGAGAGCCAGAGGAGACTGGGGCAGAGAGAGGAGGCCAGCAGAGAGCCAGAGGAGACTGGGGAAGAGAGAGGAGGCAAGGAAAGAGCCAGAGGAGACTGGGGCAGAGAGAGGAGGCCAGCAGAGAGCCAGAGGAGACTGTGGCAGAGAGAGAAGGCCAGCAGAGAGCCAGAGGAGACTGGGGCAGAGAGAGGAAGCAAGGAGAGAGCCAGAGGAGACTGGGCAGAGAGAGGAGGCCAGCAGAGAGCCAGAGGAGACTGGAGCAGAGAGAGAAGGCCAGCAGAGAGCCAGAGGAGACTGGGGTAGAGAGAGGAGGCAAGGAGAGAGCCAGAGGAGGCCAGCAGAGAGCCAGAGGAGACTGGGGCAGAGAGAGGAGGCCAGCAGAGAGCCAGGGGAGACTGGGGCAGAGAGAGGAGGCAAGGAGAGAGCCAGAGGAGACTGGGGCAGAGAGAGGAGGCCAGCAGAGAGCCAGAGGAGACTGGGGCAGAGATAGGAGGCAAGGAGAGAGCCAGAGGAGACTGGGGCAGAGAGAGGAGGCCAGCAGAGAGCCAGAGGAGACTGGGGCAGAGAGAGGAGGCCAGCAGAGAGCCAGAGGAGACTGGGGCAGAGAGAGGAGGCAAGGAGAGAGCCAGAGGAGACTGGAGCAGAGAGAGGAGGCAAGGAGAGAGCCAGAGGAGACTGGGGCAGAGAGAGGAGGCAAGGAGAGAGCCAGAGGAGACTGGGGCAGAGAGAGGAGGCAAGGAGAGAGCCAGAGGAGACTGGGGCAGAGAGAGGAGGCAAGGAGAGAGCCAGAGGAGACTGGGGCAGAGAGAGGAGGCAAGTAGAGAGCCAGAGGAGACTGGGGCAGAGAGAGGAGGCAAGGAGAGAGCCAGAGGAGACTGGGGCAGAGAGAGGAGGCAAGGAGAGAGCCAGAGGAGACTGGGGCAGAGAGAGGAGGCAAGGAGAGAGCCAGAGGAGACTGGGGCAGAGAGAGGAGGCCAGCAGAGAGCCAGAGGAGACTGGGGCAGAGAGAGGAGGCAAGGAGAGAGCCAGAGGAGACTGGGGCAGAGAGAGGAGGCAAAGAGAGAGCCAGAGGAGACTGGGGCAGAGAGAGGAGGCAAGGAGAGAGCCAGAGGAGACTGGGGCAGAGAGAGGAGGCCAGCAGAGAGCCAGAGGAGACTGGGGCAGAGAGAGGAGGCCAGCAGAGAGCCAGAGGAGACTGGGGCAGAGAGAGGAGGCCAGCAAAGAGCCAGAGGAGACTGGGGCAGAGAGAGGAGGCCAGCAGAGAGCCAGAGGAGACTGGGGCAGAGAGCGGAGGCCAGCAGAGAGCCAGAGGAGACTGGGGCAGAGAGAAAAGGCCAGCAGAGAGCCAGAGGAGACTGGGGAAGAGAGAGGAGGCAAGGAAAGAGCCAGAGGAGACTGGGGCAGAGAGAGGAGGCCAGCAGAGAGCCAGAGGAGACTGGGGCAGAGAGAGGAGGCAAGGAGAGAGCCAGAGGAGACTGGGGCAGAGAGAGGAGGCCAGCAGAGAGCCAGAGGAGACTGGGGCAGAGAGAGAAGGCCAGCAGAGAGCCAGAGGAGACTGGGGCAGAGAGAGGAGGCAAGGAGAGAGCCAGAGGAGACTGGGGCAGAGAGAGGAGGCCAGCAGAGAGCCAGAGGAGACTGGGGCACAGAGAGGAGACTGGGGCAGAGAGAGGAGGCCAGCAGAGAGCCAGAGGAGACTGGGGCAGAGAGAGGAGGCCAGCAGAGAGCCAAGGGAGACTGGGGCCGAGAGAGGAGGCCAGCAGAGAGCCAGTAGAGACTGGGGCAGAGAGAGGAGGCCAGCAGAGAGCCAGAGGAGACTGGGGCAGAGAGAGGAGGCCAGCAGAGAGCCAGAGGAGACTGGGGCACAGAGAGGAGACTGGGGCAGAGAGAGGAGGCCAGCAGAGAGCCAGAGGAGACTGGGGCAGAGAGAGGAGGCCAGCAGAGAGCCAGGGTAGACTGGGGCCGAGAGAGGAGGCCAGCAGAGAGCCAGTAGAGACTGGGGCAGAGAGAGGAGGCCAGCAGAGAGCCAGAGGAGACTGGGGCAGAGAGAGGAGGCCAGCAGAGAGCCAGAGGAGACTGGGGCAAAGAGAGGAGACTGGGGCAGAGAGAGGAGGCCAGCAGAGAGCCAGAGGAGACTGGGGCAGAGAGAGGAGGCAAGGAGAGAGCCAGAGGAGACTGGGGCAGAGAGAGGAGGCCAGCAGAGAGCCAGAGGAGACTGGGGCAGAGAGATAAGGCCAGCAGAGAGCCAGAGGAGACTGGGGCAGAGAGAGGAGGCAAGGAGAGAGCCAGAGGAGACTGGGGCAGAGAGAGGAGGCCAGCAGAGAGCCAGAGGAGACTGGGGCACAGAGAGGAGACTGGGGCAGAGAGAGGAGGCCATCAGAGAGCCAGAGGAGACTGGGGCAGAGAGAGGAGGCCAGCAGAGAGCCAGGGGAGACTGGGGCCGAGAGAGGAGGCCAGCAGAGAGCCAGTAGAGACTGGGGCAGAGAGAGGAGGCCAGCAGAGAGCCAGAGGAGACTGGGGCAGAGAGAGGAGGCCAGCAGAGAGCCAGAGGAGACTGGGGCACAGAGAAGAGACTGGGGCAGAGAGAGGAGGCCAGCAGAGAGCCAGAGGAAACTTCAGGGAGCTTCAGGGATGGTCTCGTTGGAATCGGGGTGAAGAAATCTAGGGGGGTCTATACAGGCATTCCACTAGATGCTTTAGATTAGGAGATATTTGGCTCCAACTGTCACCTGTGGACTTTGCACTAAATATATATATTTTTTTTTTCCATTCTGTGAGGGCTGGGAATATGGACTTAATTGTGGCTTTTACCCGGCCCTCACGGTCTGCTCAACAGCGCCCCCTAGTCTGGAATTACACCCAAAGGTGTAGCTTACTTTGCGGCATTATATCTCGGGAACCAAACATGTCATGGGGTCATGTGACCCCTTAAAATTTAAGTCTGAACCTGGCCGAGCTAATGGGACGTATACCGCAATTGGGGGACCCCAGAAAACGACGGCAATGCACCCCAAAAAGACGGCCATGTTTGAACCCCGATAACTTCTTAACGCAGGGTCCTAGAGCTTCAGGGATGGTCTCGTTGGAATCGGTTTGAAGAAATCTAGGGGGGTCTTTACAGGCATTCCGCTAGATGCTTTAGATTAGGAGATATTTGGCTCCAACTGTCACCTGTGGACTTTGCACTAAATATATATATATTTTTTTTCCATTCTGCGAGAGTTGGGTATATGGACTTAATTGTGGCTTTTACCCGGACCTCACGGTCTGCTCAACAGCGCCCCCTAGTCTGGAATTACACCCAAAGGTGTAGCTTACTTTGCGGCATTATATCTCGGGAACCAAATATGTCATGGGGTCATGTGACCCCTTAAAATTTAAGTCTGAACCTGGCTGAGCTAATGGGACGTATACCGCAATTGGGGGACCCCAGAAAACGACGGCAATGCGCCCCAAAAAGACGTCCATGTTTGAACCCCGATAACTTTTTAACGCAGGGTCCTAGAGCTTCAGGGATGGTCTCGTTGGAATCGGTTTGAAGAAATCTAGGGGGTTCTATATAGGCATTCCACTAGATGCTTTAGATTAGGAGATATTTGGCTCCAACTGTCACCTGTGGACTTTGCACTAAATATATATATTTTTTTTTCCATTCTGCGAGAGTTGGGTATATGGACTTAATTGTGGCTTTTACCCGGCCCTGACGGTCTGCTCAACAGCGCCCCCTAGTCTGGAATTACACCCAAAGGTGTAGCTTACTTTGCGGCCTTATATCTCGGGAACCAAACATGTCACCGGGTCATGAGACCCCTTAAAATTTAAGTCTGAACCTGGCCGAGCTAATGGGACATATACCGCAATTGGGGGATCCCGGAAAACGACGGCAATGCGCCCCAAAAAGACGTCCATGTTTGAACCCCGATAACTTCTTAACGCAGGGTCCTAGAGCTTCAGGGATGGTCTCGTTGGAATCGGGGTGAAGAAATCTAGGGGGGTCTTTACAGGCATTCCGCTAGATGCTTTAGATTAGGAGATATTTGGCTCCAACTGTCACCTGTGGACTTTGCACTAAATATATATATATTTTTTTTTCCATTCTGCGAGAGTTGGGTATATGGACTTAATTGTGGCTTTTACCCGGCCCTCACGGTCTGCTCAACAGCGCCCCCTAGTCTGGAATTACACCCAAAGGTGTAGCTTACTTTGCGGCCTTATATCTCGGGAACCAAACATGTCACCGGGTCATGAGACCCCTTAAAATTTAAGTCTGAACCTGGCCGAGCTAATGGGACATATACCGCAATTGGGGGATCCCGGAAAACGACGGCAATGCGCCCCAAAAAGACGGCCATGTTTGAACCCCGATAACTTCTTAACGCAGGGTCCTCGAGCTTCGGGGATGGTCTCGTTGGAATCGGGGTGAAGAAATCTAGGGGGGTCTATGCAGGCATTCCACTAGATGCTTTAGATTAGGAGATATTTGGCTTCAACTGCAGTCTGCTGAAAAGCGCCCTCTAGTCTGGAATTACACCCAAATGTGTAGCTTACTTTGCGGCCTCATATCTCGGGAACCAAACATGTCACCGGGTCATGTGACCCCTTAAAATTTAAGTCTGAACCTGGACGAGCTAATGGGACGTATACCGCAATTATGGGACCCCGGGAAACGACGGCAATGCGCCTTAAAAAGACGGCAATGTTTGAACCATGATAACTTCTTAACGCGGGGTCCTAGAGCTTCGGGGATGGTCTCGTTGGAATTGGGGTGAAGAAATCTAGGTAGGTCTTTATGGGCATTCCGCTAGATGCTTTAGATTAGGAGATATTTGGCTCCAACTGTCACCTGTGGACTTTGCACTAAATATATATATATATTTTTTTTTTCATTCTGCGAAGGCTGGGTATATGGACTTAATTGTGGCTTTTATCCGGCCCTCACGGTCTGCTCAACAGTGCCCCCTAGTCTGGAATTACACCCAAAGGTGTAGCTTACTTTGCGGCCTCATATCTCGGGAACCAAACATGTCACCGGGTCATGACACCCCTTAAAATTTAAGTCTGAACCTGGCCGAGCAAATGGGACGTATACCGCAATTGGGGGACCCCGGAAAACGACGGCAATGCACCCCAAAAAAACGGCAATGTTTGAACCCCGATAACTTCTTAACGCGGGGTCCTAGTGCTTCGGGGATGGTCTCGTTGGAATCGGGGTGAAGAAATCTAGGGGGGTCTTTTCAGGCATTCTGCTAGATTCTTTAGATTAGGAGATATTTGGCTCCAACTGTCACCTGTGGACTTTGCACTAAATATATATATATTTTTTTTCCATTCTGCGAGGGCTGGGTATATGGACTTAATTGTGGCTTTTACCCAACCCTCACGGTCTGCTCAACAGCGCCCCCTAGTCTGGAATTACACCCAAAGGTGTAGCTTACTTTGCGGCCTCATATCTCGGGAACCAAACATGTCACCGGGTCATGTGACCCCGTAAAATTTAAGTCTGAACCTGGCCGAGCTAATGGGACATATACCGCAATTGGGGGACCCCAGAAAACGATGACAATGCGCCCCAAAAAGACGTCCATGTTTGAACCCCGATAACTTCTTAACGCAGGGTCCTAGAGCTTCGGGGATGGTCTCGTTGGAATCGGGGTGAAGAAATCTAGGGGGGTCTATGCAGGCATTCGGCTAGATGCTTTAGATTAGGAGATATTTGGCTTCAACTGCAGTCTGCTGAAGAGCGCCCTCTAATCTGGAATTACACCCAAATGTGTAGCTTACTTTGCGGCCTCATATCTCGGGAACCAAACATGTCACCGGGTCATGTGACCCCGTAAAATTTAAGTCTGAACCTGGACGAGTTAATGGGACGTATACCGCAATTGGGGGACCCCGGGAAACGACGGCAATGCGCCCCAAAAAGACGGCCATGTTTGAACCCCGATAACTTCTTAACCCAGGGTCCTAGAGCTTCGGGGATGGTCTCGTTGGAATCGGGGTGAAGAAATCTAGGGGGGTCTATGCAGGCATTCCGCTAGATGCTTTAGATTAGGAGATATTTGGCTTCAACTACAGACTGCTGAAAAGCGCCCTCTAGTCTGGAATTACACCCAAATGTGTAGCTTACTTTGCGGCCTCATATCTCGGGAACCAAACATGTCACCGGGTCATGTGACCCCTTAGGCTACATGCGCACGCTGCTTTTTTTCCTGCTTTTTTGCTGCTTTTTTGGCTGCAGTTTTGTCAGCTGAACTTTCTGACCACTTCCCAGCAAAGTCTATGAGAAGTCAGATTTGTCATGCGCACACTGCAGTTTATTTGTCAGCGTTTTTTTTGTCAAAAGTTTGTGAAAAAAAAAAATGCAGCATGTTCATTCTTCCTGCATTTTTGTCAACATTTGTCACCCATTGAAATCAATGAGGGCATCAAAAACGCAGGAAAAATGCATGCTAATCAAAAGTGGTGCATTTTACCTGCCTTTTACCTGCGTTTTTGCTAGCAAAAACGCAGGTGATTTGTCAGGAAGTGAGGTCAGGCAAGTGGTCCCGTCCCGTCCTCCACGTGTTCCCCGAAGTACCGCTGTCCCCAGGGGAGATGATGTGGAGGACGGGACTATCAGCAGCGGCAGTGAGAGAGGGATGGACATTGGCAGCTGAAAACATTGATTTTTCCCTCTTGCTGCTGCCGCCGCCGCTGGTAGTCCCGTCCTCCACGTGTTCCCCGAAGTACCACTGTCCCCAGCATGCACGCACAGGGGAGATGATGTGGAGGACGGGACTATCAGCAGCGGCGGCAGCGAGAGGGAAAAATCAATGTTTTCAGCTGCCAACGTCCATCCCCCTCTCGCTGCTGCCGCCGCTGATAGTCCCGTCCTCCACGTGTTCCCCGAAGTACCGCGGTCCCCGCACAGGGGAGATGATGGACCCCTCTCACCACCACCGCCGCCGCCGCTGAAAGTCCCGGGCTCCACGCTCCTGCCGCCGGCTCCACGCTTCTGCCGCCGGCTCCACGCTCCTGCCGCCGGCTCCACGCTCCTGCCGCCGGCTCCACGCTCCTGCCGTCGGCTCCACGCTCCTGCCGCCGGCTCCACGCTCCTGCCGCCGGCTCCAGGCTCCTGCCGTCAGCTCCACGCTCCTGCCGCCGGCTCCACGCTCCTGCCGCCGGCTCCACGCTCCTGCCGCCGGCTCCACGCTGTAGCGCGATCAGCTGAGCTGTCAGAGGTTACTCGCGGCCACCGCTGGATTCGGCGGTGGCCGCGGGTAACCTCGGTGACAGCTCAGCTGATCGCACGGCTGTCTTCATTAGCTGCATGGAGGTGACCGGAGCGGCGGTGTCTGCTGCTCCGGTCACCTCCATGCAGCACTGCTGGAAGCGACGCTGGAGCATGATGGATTACGCCGGACATAGAGGGCTTTGTCGGGGTTAATAAATTGGTAATGAGGGAATGTGTTTGTGTTTTTTATTTCTAATAAAGGATTTTTCGGGTGTGTGTGTTTATTTACTGTAATTTACAGATTAATCATGGAGGGTGTCTCATAGACGCCTGACATGATTAATCTAGGACTTATTGGCAGCTATGGGCTGCCAATAACTCCTTATTACCCCGATTTGCCAACGCACCAGGGTAAATCGGGAAGAGCCGGGTACAGTCCCAGAACTGTCGCATCTAATGGATGCGGCAATTCTGGGCGGCTGCTGACTGATATTGTTAGGCTGGGGGGCTCCCCATAACGTGGGGCTCCCCATCCTGAGAATACCAGCCTTCAGCCGTATGGCTTTATCTGGCTGGCATTAAAATTGGGGGGACCGCACGCCGGTTTTTTTAATTATTTATTTATTTCTAATTTTTTTTTTCCAATTCAACAAGCTTTATGGGCTTGTTTGAACTGAAAAATACATGAAACAATTGTTGACAAAACTGCAGCCAAAAACGCACCAAAAAAGCAGTAAAAATGCACCAAAAAAGCACCTACATTTTTTGGGACATTTCCAGGCTCTCTCTGACAAGGTGCAGTTTTGGCTGCAGTTTTGGCTGCAGTTTTGGCTGCAGTTTGTGAACACGAAAAAGAAGCAGCGTGCGCATGTAGCCTTAAAATTTAAGTCTGAACCTGGACGAGCTTATGGGATGTATACCGCAATTATGGGACCCCGGGAAACGACGGCAATGCGCCCCAAAAAGACGGCAATGTTTGAACCATGATAACTTCTTAACGCGGGGTCCTAGAGCTTCGGAGATGGTCTCGTTGGAATCGGGGTGAAGAAATCTAGGGGGGTCCTTATAGGCATTCCGCTAGATGTTTTAGATTAAGAGATATTTGGCTCCAACTGTCACCTGTGGACTTTGCACTAAATATATATATTTTTTTTTTCATTCAGAGAGGGCTGGGTATATGGCGTTAATTGTGGCTTTTACCCGGCCCTCACGGTCTGCTCAACAGCGCCCCCTAGTCTGGAATTACACCCAAAGGTGTAGCTTACTTTGCGGCCTCATATCTCGGGAACCAAACATGTCACCGGGTCATGAGACCCCTTAAAATTTAAGTCTGAACCTGGCCGAGCTAATGGGACATATACCGCAATTGGAAGACCCCGGAAAACGACGGCAATGCGCCCCAAAAAGACGACCATGTTTGAACCCCGATAACTTCTTAACGCAGGATCCTAGAGCTTCAGGGATAGTCTCGTTGGAATCGGGGTGAAGAAATCTAGGGGTTCTTTATAGGCATTCCACTAGATGCTTTAGATTAGGAGATATTTGGCTCCAACTGTCACCTGTGGACTTTGCACTAAATATATATATATTTTTTTCCCCATTCTGTGAGGGCTGGGTATATGGACTTAATTGTGGCTTTTACCCGGCCCTCACGGTCTGCTCAACAGCGCCCCCTAGTCTGGAACTACACCCAAAGGTGTAGCTTACTTTGCGGCCTCATATCTCGGGAACCAAACATGTCACCGGGTCATGTGACCCCTTAAAATTTAAGTCTGAACCTGGACGAGCTAATTGGACGTATACCGCAATTATGGGACCCCGGGAAACGACGGCAATGCGCCCCGAAAAGACGGCAATGTTTGAACCCCGATAACTTCTTAACGCGAGGTCCTAGAGCTTCGGGGATGGTCTCGTTGGAATCGGGGTGAAGAAATCTAGGGGGGTGTATACAGGCATTCCGCTAGATGCTTTAGATTAGGAGATATTTGGCGTCAACTGCCGTCTGCTGAAGAGCACCCTCTAATCTGGAATTACACCCAAATGTGTAGCTTACTTTGCAGCCTCATATCTCGGGAACCAAACATGTCACCGGGTCATGTGACCCCTTATAATTTAAGTCTGAACCTGGCCGAGCTAATGGGATGTATACCGCAATTGGGAAACCCTGGGAAACGACGGCAATGCGCCCCAAAAAGACGGCCATGTTTGAACCCCGATAACTTCTTAACGCGGGGTCCTAGAGCTTCGGGGATGGTCTCGTTGGAATCGTGGTGAAGAAATCTAGGGGGGTCTTTACAGGCATTCCGCTAGATGCTTTAGATTAGGAGATATTTGGCTCCAACTGTCACCTGTGGACTTTGCACTAAATATATATATATTTTTTTTTTTATTTTGCGAGGGCCGGCTAAATGGATATAATTGTGGCTTTTACCCGGCCCTCACGGTCTGCTCAACAGCGCCCCCTAGTCTGGAATTACACCCAAATGTGTAGCTTACTTTGCGGCCTCATATCTCGGGAACCAAACATGTCACCGGGTCATGTGACCCCTTAAAATTTAAGTCTGAACCTGGCCGAGCTAATGGGACGTATACCGCAATTGGGGGACCCGGGAAACGACGGCAATGCGCCCCAAAATGACGGCCATGTTTGAACCCCGATAACTTCTTAACGCGGGGTCCTAGAGCTTCGCGGATGGTCTCGTTGGAATCGGGGTGAAGAAATCTAGGGGGGTCATTACAGCAATTCCACTAGATGCTTTAGATTAGGAGATATTTGGCTTCAACTGCAGTCTGCTGAAAAGCGCCCTCTAGTCTGGAATTACACCCAAATGTGTAGCTTACTTTGCGGCCTCATATCTCGGGAACCAAACATGTCACCGGGTCATGTGACCCCTTAAAATTTAAGTCTGAACCTGGCCGAGCTAATGGGACGTATACCGCAATTATGGGACCTCGGGAAACGACGGCAATGCGCCCCAAAAAGATGGCAATGTTTGAACCATGATAACTTCTTAACGCGGGGTCCTAGAGCTTCGGGGATGGTCTCGTTGGAATTGGGGTGAAGAAATCTAGGGGGGTCTTTGTGGGCATTCCACTAGATGCTTTAGATTAGGAGATATTTGGCTCCAACTGTCACCTGTGGACTTTGCACTAAATATATATATATATTTTTTTTTTTTCATTCTGCGAGGGCTGGGTATATGGACTTAATTGTGGCTTTTATCCGGCCCTCACGGTCTGCTCAACAGTGCCCCCTAGTCTGGAATTACACCCAAAGGTGTAGCTTACTTTGCGGCCTCATATCTCGGGAACCAAACATGTCACCGGGTCATGACACCCCTTAAAATTTAAGTCTGAACCTGGCCGAGCAAATGGGACGTATACCGCAATTGGGGGACCCCGGAAAACGACGGCAATGCACCCCAAAAAGACGGCAATGTTTGAACCCCGATAACTTCTTAACGCGGGGTCCTAGTGCTTCGGGGATGGTCTCGTTGGAATCAGGGTGAAGAAATCTAGGGGGGTCTTTACAGGCATTCTGCTAGATTCTTTAGATTAGGAGATATTTGGCTCCAACTGTCACCTGTGGACTTTGCACTAAATATATATATATATATTTTTTTTTATTCTGCGAGGGCTGGGTATATGGACTTAATTGTGGCTTTTACCCAACCCTCACGGTCTGCTCAACAGCGCCCCCTAGTCTGGAATTACACCCAAAGGTGTAGCTTACTTTGCGGCCTCATATCTCGGGAACCAAACATGTCACCGGGTCATGTGACCCCGTAAAATTTAAGTCTGAACCTGGCCGAGCTAATGGGACATATACCGCAATTGGGGGACCCCAGAAAACGACGACAATGCGCCCCAAAAAGACGTCCATGTTTGAACCCCGATAACTTCTTAACGCAGGGTCCTAGAGCTTCGGGGATGGTCTCGTTGGAATCGGGGTGAAGAAATCTAGGGGGATCTAAGCAAGCATTCGGCTAGATGCTTTAGATTAGGAGATATTTGGCTTCAACTGCAGTCTGCTGAAGAGCGCCCTCTAATCTGGAATTACACCCAAATGTGTAGCTTACTTTGCGGCCTTTTATCTCGGGAACCAAACATGTCACCGGGTCATGTGACCCCTTAAAATTTAAGTCTGAACCTGGCCGAGCAAATGGGACGTATACCGCAATTATGGGACCCCGGGAAACTATGGCAATGCGCGCCAAAAAGACGGCCATGTTTGAACCCCGATGACTTCTTAACGCGGGGTCCTAGATCTTCGGGGATGGTCTCGTTGGAATCGGGGTGAAGAAATCTAGGGGGGTCTTTAAAGGCATTCTGCTAGATTCTTTAGATTAGGAGATATTTGGCTCCAACTGTCACCTGTGGACTTTGCACTAAATATATATATATATATTTTTTTTTATTCTGCGAGGGCTGGGTATATGGACTGAATTGTGGCTTTTACCCAACCCTCACGGTCTGCTCAACAGCACCCCCTAGTCTGGAATTACACCCAAAGGTGTAGCTTACTTTGCGGCCTCATATCTCGGGAACCAAACATGTCACCGGGTCATGTGACCCCTTAAAATTTAAGTCTGAACCTGGCCGAGCTAATGGGACATATACCGCAATTGGGGGACCCCAGAAAACGACGGCAATGCGCCCCAAAAAGACGTCCATGTTTGAACCCCGATAACTTCTTAACGCAGGGTCCTAGAGCTTCGGGGATGGTCTCGTTAGAATCGGGGTGAAGAAATCTAGGGGGGTGTGTACAGTCATTCCGCTAGATGCTTTAGATTAGGAGATATTTAGCTCCAACTGTCACCTGTGGACTTTGCACTAAATATATATATATTTTTTTTTTCATTCTGTGAGGGCTGGGTATATGGATTTAATTGTGGCTTTTACCCGGCCCTCACGGTCTGCTCAACAGCGCCCCCTAGTCTGGAATTACACCCAAAGGTGTAGCTTACTTTGCGGCCTTTTATCTCGGGAACCAAACATGTCACCGGGTCATGTGACCCCTTAAAATTTAAGTCTGAACCTGGCCGAGCAAATGGAACGTATACCGCAATTATGGGACCCCGGGAAACGACGGCAATGCGCCCCAAAAAGACGGCCATGTTTGAACCCCGATAACTTCTTAACGCGGGGTCCTAGATCTTCGGGGATGGTCTCGTTGGAATCGGGGTGAAGAAATCTAGGGGGGTCTTTAAAGGCATTCTGCTAGATTCTTTAGATTAGGAGATATTTGGCTCCAACTGTCACCTGTGGACTTTGCACTAAATATATATATATATATTTTTATTCTGCGAGGGCTGGGTATATGGACGTAATTGTGGCTTTTACCCAACCCTCACGGTCTGCTCAACAGCGCCCCCTAGTCTGGAATTACACCCAAAGGTGTAGCTTACTTTGCGGCCTTTTATCTCGGGAACCAAACATGTCACCGGGTCATGTGACCCCTTAAAATTTAAGTCTGAACCTGGCCGAGCTAATGGGACATATACCGCAATTGGGGGACCCCAGAAAACGACGGCAATGCGCCCCAAAAAGACGTCCATGTTTGAACCCCGATAACTTCTTAACGCAGGGTCCTAGAGCTTCGGGGATGGTCTCGTTGGAATCGGGGTGAAGAAATCTAGGGGGGTTGATTACGGTCATTCCGCTAGATGCTTTAGATTAGGAGATATTTAGCTCCAACTGTCACCTGTGGACTTTGCACTAAATATATCTATATTTTTTATTCTGCGAGGGCTGGGTATATGGACTTAATTGTGGCTTTTACCCAACCCTCACGGTCTGCTCAACAGCACCCCCCTAGTCTGGAATTACACCCAAAGGTGTAGCTTACTTTGCGGCCTCATATCTCGGGAACCAAACATGTCACCGGGTCATGTGACCCCTTAAAATTTAAGTCTGAACCTGGCCGAGCTAATGGGACGTATACCGCAATTGGGGGACCCGGGAAACGACGGCAATGCGCCCCAAAATGAAGGCCATGTTTGAACCCCGATAACTTCTTAACGCGGGGTCCTAGAGCTTCGCGGATGGTCTCGTTGGAATCGGGGTGAAGAAATCTAGGGGGGTCATTACAGCAATTCCACTAGATGCTTTAGATTAGGAGATATTTGGCTTCAACTGCAGTCTGCTGAAAAGCGCCCTCTAGTCTGGAATTACACCCAAATGTGTAGCTTACTTTGCGGCCTCATATCTCGGGAACCAAACATGTCACCGGGTCATGTGACCCCTTAAAATTTAAGTCTGAACCTGGACGAGCTAATGGGACGTATACCGCAATTATGGGACCTCGGGAAACGACGGCAATGCGCCCCAAAAAGCCGGCAATGTTTGAACCATGATAACTTCTTAACGCGGGGTCCTAGAGCTTCGGGGATGGTCTCGTTGGAATTGGGGTGAAGAAATCTAGGGGGGTCTTTATGGGCATTCCGCTAGATGCTTTAGATTAGGAGATATTTGGCTCCAACTGTCACCTGTGGACTTTGCACTAAATATATATATATTTTTTTTTTTTCATTCTGCGAGGGCTGGGTATATGGACTTAATTGTGGCTTTTATCCGGCCCTCACGGTCTGCTCAACAGCACCCCCTAGTCTGGAATTACACCCAAAGGTGTAGCTTACTTTGCGGCCTTTTATCTCGGGAACCAAACATGTCACCGGGTCATGTGACCCCTTAAAATTTAAGTCTGAACCTGGCCGAGCAAATGGGACGTATACCGCAATTATGGGACCCCAGGAAACTATGGCAATGCGCGCCAAAAAGACGGCCATGTTTGAACCCCGATAACTTCTTAACGCGGGGTCCTAGATCTTCGGGGATGGTCTCGTTGGAATCGGGGTGAAGAAATCTAGGGGGGTCTTTAAAGGCATTCTGCTAGATTCTTTAGATTAGGAGATATTTGGCTCCAACTGTCACCTGTGGACTTTGCACTAAATATATATATATTTTTTTTATTCTGCGAGGGCTGGGTATATGGACTTAATTGTGGCTTTTACCCAACCCTCACGGTCTGCTCAACAGCGCCCCCTAGTCTGGAATTACACCCAAAGGTGTAGCTTACTTTGCGGCCTTTTATCTCGGGAACCAAACATGTCACCGGGTCATGTGACCCCTTAAAATTTAAGTCTGAACCTGGCCGAGCAAATGGGACGTATACCGCAATTATGGGACCCCGGGAAACTATGGCAATGCGCGCCAAAAAGACGGCCATGTTTGAACCCCGATAACTTCTTAACGCGGGGTCCTAGATCTTCGGGGATGGTCTCGTTGGAATCGGGGTGAAGAAATCTAGGGGGGTCTTTACAGGCATTCTGCTAGATTCTTTAGATTAGGAGATATTTGGCTCCAACTGTCACCTGTGGACTTTGCACTAAATATATATATATTTTTTTTTATTCTGCGAGGGCTGGGTATATGGACTTAATTGTGGCTTTTACCCAACCCTCACGGTCTGCTCAACAGCACCCCCTAGTCTGGAATTACACCCAAAGGTGTAGCTTACTTTGCGGCCTCATATCTCGGGAACCAAACATGTCACCGGGTCATGTGACCCCTTAAAATTTAAGTCTGAACCTGGCCGAGCTAATGGGACATATACCGCAATTGGGGGACCCCAGAAAACGACGGCAATGCGCCCCAAAAAGACGTCCATGTTTGAACCCCGATAACTTCTTAACGCAGGGTCCTAGAGCTTCGGGGATGGTCTCGTTGGAATCGGGGTGAAGAAATCTAGGGGGGTGGTTACAGTCATTCCGCTAGATGCTTTAGATTAGGAGATATTTAGCTCCAACTGTCACCTGTGGACTTTGCACTAAATATATCTATATTTTTTTTTTCATTCTGTGAGGGCTGGCTATATGGACTTAATTGTGGCTTTTACCCGGCCCTCACGGTCTGCTCAACAGCGCCCCCTAGTCTGGAATTACTCCCAAAGGTGTAGCTTACTTTGCGGCTTTTATCTCGGGAACCAAACATGTCACCGGGTCATGTGACCCCTTAAAATTTAAGTCTGAACCTGGCCGAGCAAATGGGACGTATACCGCAATTATGGGACCCCGGGAAACTATGGCAATGCGCGCCAAAAAGACGGCCATGTTTGAACCCCGATAACTTCTTAATGCGGGGTCCTAGATCTTCGGGGATGGTCTCGTTGGAATCGGGGTGAAGAAATCTAGGGAGGTCTTTACAGTCATTCTGCTAGATTCTTTAGATTAGGAGATATTTGGCTCCAACTGTCACCTGTGGACTTTGCACTAAATATATATATATATATTTTTTTTTATTCTGCGAGGGCTGGGTATATGGTCTTAATTGTGGCTTTTACCCAACCCTCACGGTCTGCTCAACAGCACCCCCCCTAGTCTGGAATTACACCCAAAGGTGTAGCTTACTTTGCGGCCTCATATCTCGGGAACCAAACATGTCACCGGGTCATGTGACCCCTTAAAATTTAAGTCTGAACCTGGCCGAGCTAATGGGACATATACCGCAATTGGGGGACCCCAGAAAACGACGGCAATGTGCCCCAAAAAGACGTCCATGTTTGAACCCCGATAACTTCTTAACGCAGGGTCCTAGAGCTTCGGGGATGGTCTCGTTGGAATCGGGGTGAAGAAATCTAGGGGGGTGTTTACAGTCATTCCGCTAGATGCTTTAGATTAGGAGATATTTAGCTCCAACTGTCACCTGTGGACTTTGCACTAAATATATATATTTTTTTTCCCATTCTGTGAGGGCTGGGTATATGGACTTAATTGTGGCTTTTACCCGGCCCTCACGGTCTGCTCAACAGCGCCCCCTAGTCTGGAATTACACCCAAAGGTGTAGCTTACTTTGCGGCCTTTTATCTCGGGAACCAAACATGTCACCGGGTCATGTGACCCCTTAAAATTTAAGTCTGAACCTGGCCGAGCAAATGGGACGTATACCGCAATTATGGGACCCCGGGAAACTATGGCAATGCGCGCCAAAAAGATGGCCATGTTTGAACCCCGATAACTTCTTAACGCGGGGTCCTAGATCTTCGGGGATGGTCTCGTTGGAATCGGGGTGAAGAAATCTAGGGGGGTCTTTAAAGGCATTCTGCTAGATTCTTTAGATTAGGAGATATTTGGCTCCAACTGTCACCTGTGGACTTTGCACTAAATATATATATATTTTTTTTTATTCTGCAAGGGCTGGGTATATGGACTTAATTGTGGCTTTTACCCAACCCTCACGGTCTGCTCAACAGCGCCCCCTAGTCTGGAATTACACCCAAAGGTGTAGCTTACTTTGCGGCCTCATATCTCAGGAACCAAACATGTCACCGGGTCATGTGACCCCTTAAAATTTAAGTCTGAACCTGGCCGAGCTAATGGGACGTATACCGCAATTGGGGGACCCCGGGAAACGACGGCAATGTGCCCCAAAAAGACGGCCATGTTTGAACCCCGATAACTTCTTAACGCTGGGTCCTAGAGCTTTGCGGATGGTCTCGTTGGAATCGGGGTGAAGAAATCTAGGGGGGTCTCTCCAGGCATTCCGCTAGATGCTTTAGATTAGGAGATATTTGGCGTCAACTGCCGTCTGCTGAAGAGCACCCTCTAATCTGGAATTACACCCAAATGTGTAGCTTACTTTGCGGCCTCATATCTCGGGAACCAAACATGTCACCGGGTCATGTGACCCCTTAAAATTTAAGTCTGAACCTGGCCGAGCTAATGGGATGTATAACGCAATTGGGAAACCCTGGGAAACGACGGCAATGCGCCCCAAAAAGACGGCCATGTTTGAACCCCGATAACTTCTTAACGCGGGGTCCTAGAGCTTCGGGGATGGTCTCGTTGGAATCGTGGTGAAGAAATCTAGGGGGTCTTTACAGGCATTCCGCTAGATGCTTTAGATTAGGAGATATTTGGCTCCAACTGTCACCTGTGGACTTTGCACTAAATATATATATATTTTTTTTTTATTTTGCGAGGGCCGGCTAAATGGATATAATTGTGGCTTTTACCCAACCCTCACGGTCTGCTCAACAGCGCCCCCTAGTCTGGAATTACACCCAAAGGTGTAGCTTACTTTGCGGCCTCATATCTCGGGAACCAAACATGTCACCGGGTCATGTGACCCCGTAAAATTTAAGTCTGAACCTGGCCGAGCAAATGGGACATATACCGCAATTGGGGGACCCCAGAAAACGACGACAATGCGCCCCAAAAAGACGTCCATGTTTGAACCCCGATAACTTCTTAACGCAGGGTCCTAGAGCTTCGGGGATGGTCTCGTTGGAATCGGGGTGAAGAAATCTAGGGGGATCTAAGCAGGCATTCGGCTAGATGCTTTAGATTAGGAGATATTTGGCTTCAACTGCAGTCTGCTGAAGAGCGCCCTCTAATCTGGAATTACACCCAAAGGTGTAGCTTACTTTGCGGCCTCATATCTCGGGAACCAAACATGTCACCGGGTCATGTGACCCCTTAAAATTTAAGTCTGAACCTGGCCGAGCTAATGGGACATAAACCGCAATTGGGGGACCCCAGAAAACGACGGCAATGCGCCCCAAAAATACGTCCATGTTTGAACCCCGATAACTTCTTAAAGCAGGGTCCTAGAGCTTCGGGGATGGTCTCGTTGGAATCGGGGTGAAGAAATCTAGGGGGGTGTTTACAGTCATTCCGCTAGATGCTTTAGATTAGGAGATATTTAGCTCCAACTGTCACCTGTGGACTTTGCACTAAATATATCTATATTTTTTTTTCATTCTGCGAGGGCTGGGTATATGGACTTAATTGTGGCTTTTACCCGGCCCTCACGGTCTGCTCAACAGCGCCCCCTAGTCTGGAATTACACCCAAAGGTGTAGCTTACTTTGCGGCTTTTATCTCGGGAACCAAACATGTCACCGGGTCATGTGACCCCTTAAAATTTAAGTCTGAACCTGGCCGAGCAAATGGGACGTATACCGCAATTATGGGACCCCGGGAAACTATGGCAATGCGCGCCAAAAAGACGGCCATGTTTGAACCCCGATAACTTCTTAACGCGGGGTCCTAGATCTTCGGGGATGGTCTCGTTGGAATCGGGGTGAAGAAATCTAGGGGGGTCTTTAAAGGCATTCTGCTAGATTCTTTAGATTAGGAGATATTTGGCTCCAACTGTCACCTGTGGACTTTGCACTAAATATATATATATTTTTTTTTATTCTGCGAGGGCTGGGTATATGGACTTAATTGTGGCTTTTATCCGGCCCTCACGGTCTGCTCAACAGCGCCCCCTAGTCTGGAATTACACCCAAAGGTGTAGCTTACTTTGCGGCCTTATATCTCAGGAACCAAACATGTCACCGGGTCATGTGACCCCTTAAAATTTAAGTCTGAACCTTGCCGAGCTAATGGGACGTATACCGCAATTGGGGGACCCCGGGAAACGACGGCAATGTGCCCCAAAAAGACGGCCATGTTTGAACCACGATAACTTCTTAACGCTGGGTCCTAGAGCTTTGCGTATGGTCTCGTTGGAATCGGGGTGAAGAAATCTAGGTGGGTCTTTACAGGCATTCCGCTAGATGCTTTAGATTAGGAGATATTTGGCATCAACTGCCGTCTGCTTAAGAGCACCCTCTAATCTGGAATTACACCCAAATGTGTAGCTTACTTTGCGGCCTCATATCTCGGGAACCAAACATGTCACCGGGTCATGTGACCCCTTAAAATTTAAGTCTGAACCTGGCCGAGCTAATGGGATGTATACCGCAATTGGGAAACCCTGGGAAACGACGGCAATGCGCCCCAAAAAGACGGCCATGTTTGAACCCCGATAACTTCTTAACGCGGGGTCCTAGAGCTTCGGGGATGGTCTCGTTGGAATCGGGGTGAAGAAATCTAGGGGGGTCATTACAGCAATTCCACTAGATGCTTTAGATTAGGAGATATTTGGCTTCAACTGCAGTCTGCTCAACAGCGCCCCCTAGTCTGGAATTACACCCAAAGGTGTAGCTTACTTTGCGGCCTCATATCTCAGGAACCAAACATGTCACCGGGTCATGTGACCCCTTAAAATTTAAGTCTGAACCTTGCCGAGCTAATGGGACGTATACCGCAATTGGGGGACCCCGGGAAACGACGGCAATGTGCCCCAAAAAGACGGCCATGTTTGAACCACGATAACTTCTTAACGCTGGGTCCTAGAGCTTTGCGTATGGTCTCGTTGGAATCGGGGTGAAGAAATCTAGGTGGGTCTTTACAGGCATTCCGCTAGATGCTTTAGATTAGGAGATATTTGGCATCAACTGCCGTCTGCTTAAGAGCACCCTCTAATCTGGAATTACACCCAAATGTGTAGCTTACTTTGCGGCCTCATATCTCGGGAACCAAACATGTCACCGGGTCATGTGACCCCTTAAAATTTAAGTCTGAACCTGGCCGAGCTAATGGGATGTATACCGCAATTGGGAAACCCTGGGAAACGACGGCAATGCGCCCCAAAAAGACGGCCATGTTTGAACCCCGATAACTTCTTAACGCGGGGTCCTAGAGCTTCGGGGATGGTCTCGTTGGAATCGGGGTGAAGAAATCTAGGGGGGTCATTACAGCAATTCCACTAGATGCTTTAGATTAGGAGATATTTGGCTTCAACTGCAGTCTGCTGAAAAGCGCCCTCTAGTCTGGAATTACACCCAAATGTGTAGCTTACTTTGCGGCCTCATATCTCGGGAACCTAACATGTCACCGGGTCATGTGACCCCTTAAAATTTAAGTCTGAACCTGGACGAGCTAATGGGACGTATACCGCAATTATGGGACCTCGGGAAACGATGGCAATGCGCCCCAAAAAGACGGCAATGTTTGAACCATGATAACTTCTTAACGCGGGGTCCTAGAGCTTCGGGGATGGTCTCGTTGGAATCGAGGTGAAGAAATCTAGGGGGTGTTTACAGTCATTCCGCTAGATGCTTTAGATTAGGAGATATTTAGCTCCAACTGTCACCTGTGGACTTTGCACTAAATATATATATATATTTTTTTTTCATTCTGTGAGGGCTGGCTATATGGACTTAATTGTGGCTTTTACCTGGCCCTCACGGTCTGCTCAACAGCGCCCCCTAGTCTGGAATTACACCCAAAGGTGTAGCTTACTTTGCGGCTTTTATCTCGGGAACCAAACATGTCACCGGGTCATGTGACCCCTTAAAATTTAAGTCTGAACCTGGCCGAGCAAATGGGACATATACCGCAATTATGGGACCCCGGGAAAATATGGCAATGCGCGCCAAAAAGACGGCCATGTTTGAACCCCTATAACTTCTTAACGCGGGGTCCTAGATCTTCGGGGATGGTCTCGTTGGAATCGGGGTGAAGAAATCTAGGGGGGTCTTTAAAGGCATTCTGCTAGATTCTTTAGATTAGGAGATATTTGGCTCCAACTGTCACCTGTGGACTTTGCACTAAATATATATTTTTTTTTATTCTGCGAGGGCTGGGTATATGGACTTAATTGTGGCTTTTACCCAACCCTCACGGTCTGCTCAACAGCGCCCCCTAGTCTGGAATTCCACCCAAAGGTGTAGCTTACTTTGCGGCCTCATATCTCAGGAACCAAACATGTCACCGGGTCATGTGACCCCTTAAAATTTAAGTCTGAACCTGGCCGAGCTAATGGGATGTATACCGCAATTGGGAAACCCTGGGAAACGACGGCAATGCGCCCCAAAAAGACGGCCATGTTTGAACCCCGATAACTTCTTAACGCGGGGTCCTAGATCTTCGGGGATGGTCTCGTTGGAATCGGGGTGAAGAAATCTAGGGGGGTCTATAAAGGCATTCTGCTAGATTCTTTAGATTAGGAGATATTTGGCTCCAACTGTCACCTGTGGACTTTGCACTAAATATATATATATTTTTTTTTATTCTGCGAGGGCTGGGTATATGGACTTAATTGTGGCTTTTACCCAACCCTCACGGTCTGCTCAACAGCGCCCCCTAGTCTGGAATTACACCCAAAGGTGTAGCTTACTTTGCGGCCTCATATCTCAGGAACCAAACATGTCACCGGGTCATGTGACCCCTTAAAATTTAAGTCTGAACCTGGCCGAGCTAATGGGACGTATACCGCAATTGGGGGACCCCGGGAAACGACGGCAATGTGCCCCAAAAAGACGGCCATGTTTGAACCCCGATAACTTCTTAACGCTGGGTCCTAGAGCTTTGCGGATGGTCTCGTTGGAATCGGGGTGAAGAAATCTAGGGGGGTCATTACAGCAATTCCACTAGATGCTTTAGATTAGGAGATATTTGGCTTCAACTGCAGTCTGCTGAAAAGCGCCCTCTAGTCTGGAATTACACCCAAATGTGTAGCTTACTTTGCGGCCTCATATCTCGGGAACCTAACATGTCACCGGGTCATGTGACCCCTTAAAATTTAAGTCTGAACCTGGACGAGCTAATGGGACGTATACCGCAATTATGGGACCTCGGGAAATGACGGCAATGCGCCCCAAAAAGACGGCAATGTTTGAACCATGATAACTTCTTAACGCGGGGTCCTAGAGCTTCGCGGATGGTCTCGTTGGAATCGGGGTGAAGAAATCTAGGGGGGTCATTACAGCAATTCCACTAGATGCTTTAGATTAGGAGATATTTGGCTTCAACTGCAGTCTGCTGAAAAGCGCCCTCTAGTCTGGAATTACACCCAAATGTGTAGCTTACTTTGCGGCCTCATATCTCGGGAACCAAACATGTCACCGGGTCATGTGACCCCTTAAAATTTAAGTCTGAACCTGGCCGAGCTAATGGGACGTATACCGCAATTATGGGACCTCGGAAAACGACGGCAATGCGCCCCAAAAAGACGGCAATGTTTGAACCATGATAACTTCTTAACGCGGGGTCCTAGAGCTTCGGGGATGGTCTCGTTGGAATTGGGGTGAAGAAATCTAGCGGGGTCTTTATGGGCATTCCACTAGATGCTTTAGATTAGGAGATATTTGGCTCCAACTGTCACCTGTGGACTTTGCACTAAATATATATATATTTTTTTTTTTCATTCTGCGAGGGCTGGGTATATGGACTTAATTGTGGCTTTTATCCGGCCCTCACGGTCTGCTCAACAGTGCCCCCTAGTCTGGAATTACACCCAAAAGTGTAGCTTACTTTGCTGCCTCATATCTCGGGAACCAAACATGTCACCGGGTCATGACACCCCTTAAAATTTAAGTCTGAACCTGGACGAGCTAATGGGACGTATACCGCAATTATGGGACCTCGGGAAACGATGGCAATGCGCCCCAAAAAGACGGCAATGTTTGAACCATGATAACTTCTTAACGCGGGGTCCTAGAGCTTCGGGGATGGTCTCGTTGGAATCGGGGTGAAGAAATCTAGGGGGGTCATTACAGCAATTCCACTAGATGCTTTAGATTAGGAGATATTTGGCTTCAACTGCAGTCTGCTGAAAAGCGCCCTCTAGTCTGGAATTAAACCCAAATGTGTAGCTTACTTTGCGGCCTCATATCTCGGGAACCTAACATGTCACCGGGTCATGTGACCCCTTAAAATTTAAGTCTGAACCTGGCCGAGCTAATGGGACGTATACCGCAATTGGGGGACCCCGGGAAACGATGGCAATGCGCCCCAAAAAGACGGCAATGTGCCCCAAAAAGACGGCCATGTTTGAACCCCGATAACTTCTTAACGCAGGGTCCTAGAGCTTCGGGGATGGTCTCGTTGGAATCGGGGTGAAGAAATCTAGGGGGTGTTTACAGTCATTCCGCTAGATGCTTTAGATTAGGAGATATTTAGCTCCAACTGTCACCTGTGGACTTTGCACTAAATATATATATATATTTTTTTTTCATTCTGTGAGGGCTGGCTATATGGACTTAATTGTGGCTTTTACCCGGCCCTCACGGTCTGCTCAACAGCGCCCCCTAGTCTGGAATTACACCCAAAGGTGTAGCTTACTTTGCGGCTTTTATCTCGGGAACCAAACATGTCACCGGGTCATGTGACCCCTTAAAATTTAAGTCTGAACCTGGCCGAGCAAATGGGACATATACCGCAATTATGGGACCCCGGGAAACTATGGCAATGCGCGCCAAAAAGACGGCCATGTTTGAACCCCTATAACTTCTTAACGCGGGGTCCTAGATCTTCGGGGATGGTCTCGTTGGAATCGGGGTGAAGAAATCTAGGGGGGTCTGTAAAGGCATTCTGCTAGATTCTTTAGATTAGGAGATATTTGGCTCCAACTGTCACCAGTGGACTTTGCACTAAATATATATTTTTTTTTATTCTGCGAGGGCTGGGTATATGGACTTAATTGTGGCTTTTACCCAACCCTCACGGTCTGCTCAACAGCGCCCCCTAGTCTGGAATTACACCCAAAGGTGTAGCTTACTTTGCGGCCTCATATCTCAGGAACCAAACATGTCACCGGGTCATGTGACCCCTTAAAATTTAAGTCTGAACCTGGCCGAGCTAATGGGATGTATACCGCAATTGGGAAACCCTGGGAAACGACGGCAATGCGCCCCAAAAAGACGGCCATGTTTGAACCCCGATAACTTCTTAACGCGGGGTCCTAGATCTTCGGGGATGGTCTCGCTGGAATCGGGGTGAAGAAATCTAGGGGGGTCTATTAAGGCATTCTGCTAGATTCTTTAGATTAGGAGATATTTGGCTCCAACTGTCACCTGTGGACTTTGCACTAAATATATATATATTTTTTTTTATTCTGCGAGGGCTGGGTATATGGACTTAATTGTGGCTTTTACCCAACCCTCACGGTCTGCTCAACAGCGCCCCCTAGTCTGGAATTACACCCAAAGGTGTAGCTTACTTTGCGGCCTCATATCTCAGGAACCAAACATGTCACCGGGTCATGTGACCCCTTAAAATTTAAGTCTGAACCTGGCCGAGCTAATGGGACGTATACCGCAATTGGGGGACCCCGGGAAACGACGGCAATGTGCCCCAAAAAGACGGCCATGTTTGAACCCCGATAACTTCTTAACGCTGGGTCCTAGAGCTTTGCGGATGGTCTCGTTGGAATCGGGGTGAAGAAATCTAGGGGGGTCTCTCCAGGCATTCCGCTAGATGCTTTAGATTAGGAGATATTTGGCGTCAACTGCCGTCTGCTGAAGAGCACCCTCTAATCTGGAATTACACCCAAATGTGTAGCTTACTTTGCGGCCTCATATCTCGGGAACCAAACATGTCACCGGGTCATGTGACCCCTTAAAATTTAAGTCTGAACCTGGCCGAGCTAATGGGACGTATACCGCAATTGGGGGACCCGGGAAACGACGGCAATGCGCCCCAAAATAACGGCCATGTTTGAACCCCGATAACTTCTTAACGCGGGGTCCTAGAGCTTCGCGGATGGTCTCGTTGGAATCGGGGTGAAGAAATCTAGGGGGGTTATTACAGCAATTCCACTAGATGCTTTAGATTAGGAGATATTTGGCTTCAACTGCAGTCTGCTGAAAAGCGCCCTCTAGTCTGGAATTACACCCAAATGTGTAGCTTACTTTGCGGCCTCATATCTCGGGAACCAAACATGTCACCGGGTCATGTGACCCCTTAAAATTTAAGTCTGAACCTGGACGAGCTAATGGGACGTATACCGCAATTATGGGACCTCGGGAAACGACGGCAATGCGCCCCAAAAAGACGGCAATGTTTGAACCATGATAACTTCTTAACGCGGGGTCCTAGAGCTTCGCGGATGGTCTCGTTGGAATCGGGGTGAAGAAATCTAGGGGGGTCATTACAGCAATTCCACTAGATGCTTTAGATTAGGAGATATTTGGCTTCAACTGCAGTCTGCTGAAAAGCGCCCTCTAGTCTGGAATTACACCCAAATGTGTAGCTTACTTTGCGGCCTCATATCTCGGGAACCAAACATGTCACCGGGTCATGTGACCCCTTAAAATTTAAGTCTGAACCTGGCCGAGCTAATGGGACGTATACCGCAATTATGGGACCTCGGAAAACGACGGCAATGCGCCCCAAAAAGACGGCAATGTTTGAACCATGATAACTTCTGAATGCGGGGTCCTAGAGCTTCGGGGATGGTCTCGTTGGAATTGGGGTGAAGAAATCTAGCGGGGTCTTTATGGGCATTCCACTAGATGCTTTAGATTAGGAGATATTTGGCTCCAACTGTCACCTGTGGACTTTGCACTAAATATATATATATTTTTTTTTTCATTCTGCGAGGGCTGGGTATATGGACTTAATTGTGGCTTTTATCCGGCCCTCACGGTCTGCTCAACAGTGCCCCCTAGTCTGGAATTACACCCAAAGGTGTAGCTTACTTTGCTGCCTCATATCTCGGGAACCAAACATGTCACCGGGTCATGACACCCCTTAAAATTTAAGTCTGAACCTGGCCGAGCAAATGGGACGTATACCGCAATTATGGGACCCCGGGAAACTATGGCAATGCGCGCCAAAAAGACGGCCATGTTTGAACCCCGATAACTTCTTAACGCGGGGTCCTAGAGCTTCAGGGATGGTCTCGTTGGAATCGGGGTGAAGAAATCTAGGGGGGTCTTTACAGGCATTCTGCTAGATTCTTTAGATTAGGAGATATTTGGCTCCAACTGTCACCTGTGGACTTTGCACTAAATATTTATATATATTTTTTTTTATTCTGCGAGGGCTGGGTATATGGACTTAATTGCGGCTTTTACCCAACCCTCACGGTCTGCTCAACAGCGCCCCCTAGTCTGGAATTACACCCAAAGGTGTAGCTTACTTTGCGGCCTCATATCTCGGGAACCAAACATGTCACCGGGTCATGTGACCCCGTAAAATTTAAGTCTGAACCTGGCCGAGCTAATGGGACATATACCGCAATTGGGGGACCCCAGAAAACGACGACAATGCGCCCCAAAAAGACGTCCATGTTTGAACCCCGATAACTTCTTAACGCAGGGTCCTAGAGCTTCGGGGATGGTCTCGTTGGAATCGGGGTGAAGAAATCTAGGGGGATCTAAACAGGCATTCGGCTAGATGCTTTAGATTAGGAGATATTTGGCTTCAACTGCAGTCTGCTGAAGAGCGCCCTCTAATCTGGAATTACACCCAAATATGTAGCTTACTTTGCGGCCTCATATCTCGGGAACCAAACATGTCACCGGGTCATGTGACTCCGTAAAATTTAAGTCTGAACCTGGACGAGTTAATGGGACGTATACCGCAATTGGGGGACCCCGGGAAACGACGGCAATGCGCCCCAAAAAGACGGCCATGTTTGAACCCCGATAACTTCTTAACGCGGGGTCCTAGAGCTTCAAGGATGGTCTCGTTGGAATCGGGGTGAAGAAATCTAGGGGGGTGTTTATGGTCATTCCGCTAGTGCTTTAGATTAGGAGATATTTGGCTCCAACTGTCACCTGTGGACTTTGCACTAAATATATATTTTTTTTTTTTCATTCTGCGAGGGCTGGGTATATGGACTTAATTGTGGCTTTTACCCGGCCCTCACGGTCTGCTCAACAGCGCCCCCTAGTCTGGAATTACACCCAAAGGTGTAGCTTACTTTGCGGCCTTTTATCTCGGGAACCAAACATGTGACCCCTTAAAATTTTAGTCTGAACCTGGCCGAGCAAATGGGACGTATACCGCAATTATGGGACCCCGGGAAACTATGGCAATGCGCGCCAAAAAGACGGCCATGTTTGAACCCCGATAACTTCTTAACGCGGGGTCCTAGATCTTCGGGGATGGTCTCGTTGGAATCGGGGTGAAGAAATCTAGGGGGGTCTTTTAAGGCATTCTGCTAGATTCTTTAGATTAGGAGATATTTGGCTCCAACTGTCACCTGTGGACTTTGCACTAAATATATATAATTTTTTTTATTCTGCGAGGGCTGGGTATATGGACTTAATTGTGGCTTTTACCCAACCCTCACGGTCTGCTCAACAGCGCCCCCTAGTCTGGAATTACACCCAAAGGTGTAGCTTACTTTGCGGCCTCATATCTCGGGAACCAAACATGTCACCGGGTCATGTGACCCCTTAAAATTTAAGTCTGAACCTGGCCGAGCTAATGGGACATATACCGCAATTAAGGGACCCCAGAAAACGACGGCAATGCGCCCCAAAAAGACGTCCATGTTTGAACCCCGATAACTTCTTAACGCAGGGTCCTAGAGCTTCGGGGATGGTCTCGTTGGAATCGGGGTGAAGAAATCTAGGGGGGTCTTTACAGGCATTCCGCTAGATGCTTTAGATTAGGAGATATTTGGCTTCAACTGCAGTCTGCTGAAGAGCGCCCTCCAGTCTGGAATTACACCCAAATGTGTAGCTTAATTTGCGGCCTCATATCTCAGGAATTAAACATGTCACCGGGTCATGTGACCCCTTAAATTTTAAGTCTGAACCTGGACGAGCTAATGGGACGTATACCGCAATTATGGGACCCCGGGAAACGACGGCAATGCGCCCCAAAAAGACGGCAATGTTTGAACCATGATAACTTCTTAACGCGGGGTCCTAGAGCTTTGGGGGTGGTCTCGTTGGAATCGGGGTGAAGAAATCTAGGGGAGTCTTTATAGGCATTCCGCTAGATGTTTTAGATTAAGAGATATTTGGCTCCAACTGTCACCTGTGGACTTTGCACTAAATATATATATGTTTTTTTTTCATACTGCGAGGGCTGGGTATATGGCGTTAATTGTGGCTTTTACCCGGCCCTCATGGTCTGCTCAACAGCGCCCCCTAGTCTGGAATTACACCCAAAGGTGTAGCTTACTTTGCGGCCTCATATCTCGGGAACCAAACATGTCACCGGGTCATGTGACCCCTTAAAATTTAAGTCTGAACCTGGCCGAGCTAATGGGATGTATACCGCAATTATGGGACCCCGGGAAACTATGGCAATGCACGCCAAAAAGACGGCCATGTTTGAACCCCGATAACTTCTTAACGCGGGGTCCTAGAGCTTCGGGGATGGTCTCGTTGGAATCGGGGTGAAGAAATCTAGGGGGGTCTATACAGGCATTCCGCTAGATGCTTTAGATTATCAGATATTTGGCTCCAACTGTCACCTGTGGACTTTGCACTAAATATATATATTTTTTTTCCCATTCTGTGAGGGCTGGGTATATGGCCTTAATTGTGGCTTTTACCCGGCCCTCACGGTCTGCTCAACAGCGCCCCCTAGTCTGGAATTACACCCAAAGGTGTAGCTTACTTTGCGGCTTTATATCTCGGGAACCAAACATGTCACCGGGTCATGTGACCCCTTAAAATTTAAGTCTGAACCTGGCCGAGCTAATGGGAGGTATACCGCAATTGGGGGACCCCGGGAAACGATGGCAATGCGCCCAAAAAGACGGCCAAGTTTGAACCACGATAATTTCTTAACGCGGGGTCCTAGAGCTTCGCGGATGGTCTCGTGGAATCGGGGTGAAGAAATCTAGGGGGGTCTTTACAGGCATTCCGCTAGATGCTTTAGATTAGGAGATATTTGGCTTCAACTGCAGTCTGCTGAAGAGCGCCCTCTAGTCTGGAATTACACCCAAATGTGTAGCTTACTTTGCGGCCTCATATCTCGGGAACCAAACATGTCACCGGGTCATGTGACCCCTTAAAATTTAAGTCTGAACCTGGCCGAGCTATATGGACTTAATTGTGGCTTTTACCCGGCCCTCACGGTCTGCTCAACAGCGCCCCCTAGTCTGGAATTACACCCAAATGTGTAGCTTACTTTGCGGCCTTATATCTCGGGAACCAAACATGTCACCGGGTCATGTGACCCCTTAAAATTTAAGTCTGAACCTGGCCGAGCTAATGGGACATATACTGCAATTGGGGGACCCTGGGAAACGATGGCAATGCGCCCCAAAAAGACGGCCATGTTTGAACCCCGATAATTTCTTAACGCGGGGTCCCAGAGCTTCGCGGATGGTCTCGTTGGAATCGGGGTGAAGAAATCTAGGGGGCTCTTTATAGGCATTCCGCTAGATGCTTTAGATTAGGAGATATTTGGCTTCAACTGCAGTCTGCTGAAGAGCTCCCTCTAGTCTGGAATTACACCCAAATGTGTAGCTTACTTTGCGGCCTCATATCTCGGGAACCAAACATGTCACTGGGTCATGTGACCCCTTAAAATTTAAGTCTGAACCTGGCCGAGCTAATGGGATGTATACCGCAATTATGGGACCCCGGGAAACTACGGCAATGCGCGCCAAAAAGACGGCCATGTTTGAACCCCGATAACTTCTTAATGCGGGGTCCTAGAGCTTCGGGGATGGTCTCGTTGGAATCGGGGTGAAGAAATCTAGGGGGGTCTATACAGGCATTCCGCTAGATGCTTTAGAGTAGCAGATATTTGGCTCCAACTGTCACCTGTGGACTTTGCACTAAATATATATATATATTTTTTTTCATTCTGCGAGGGCTGGGTATATGGACTTAATTGTGGCTTTTTCCCGGCCCTCACGGTCTGCTCAACAGCGCCCCCTAGTCTGGAATTACACCCAAAGGTGTAGCTTACTTTGCGGCCTTATATCTCGGGAACCAAACATGTCACCGGGTCATGTGACCCCTTAAAATTTAAGTCTGAACCTGGCCGAGCTAATGGGATGTATACCGCAATTATGGGACCCCGGGAAACTATGGCAATGCGCGCCAAAAAGACGGCCATGTTTGAACCCCGATAACTTCTTAACGCGGGGTCCTAGAGCTTCAGGGATGGTCTCGTTGGAATCGGGGTGAAGAAATCTAGGGGGGTCTTTACTGTCATTCCGCTAGATGCTTTAGATTAGGAGATATTTGGCTCCAACTGTCACCTGTGGACTTTGCACTAAATATATATATTTTTTTTCCCATTCTGCGAGGGCTGGCTATATGGACTTAATTGTGGCTTTTACCCGGCCCTCACGGTCTGCTCAACAGCGCCCCCTAGTCTGGAATTACACCCAAAGGTGTAGCTTACTTTGCGGCCTCATATCTCGGGAACCAAACATGTCACCGGGTCATGTGACCCCTTAAAATTTAAGTCTGAACCTGGCCGAGCTAATGGGACATATACCGCAATTGGGGGACCCCGGGAAACGACGGCAATGCGCCCCAAAAAGACGGCCATGTTTGAACCCCGATAACTTCTTAACGCTGGGTCCTAGAGCTTTGCAGATGGTCTCGTTGGAATCGGGGTGAAGAAATCTAGGGGGGTCTCTCCAGGCATTCCGCTAGATGCTTTAGATTAGGAGATATTTGGCTTCAACTGCAGTCTGCTGAAGAGCGCCCTCTAGTCTGGAATTACACCCAAATGTGTAGCTTACTTTGCTGCCTCATATCTCGGGAACCAAACATGTCACCGGGTCATGTGACCCCTTAAAATTTAAGTCTGAACCTGGCCGAGCTAATGGGATGTATACCGCAATTATGGGACCCCGGGAAACTATGGCAATGCACGCCAAAAAGACGGCCATGTTTGAACCCCGATAACTTCTTAACGCGGGGTCCTAGAGCTTCGGGGATGGTCTCGTTGGAATCGGGGTGAAGAAATCTAGGGGGGTCTATACGGGCATTCCGCTAAATGCTTTAGATTAGCAGATATTTGGCTCCAACTGTCACCTGTGGGCTTTGCACTAAATATATATAGTTTTTTTTTCCATTCTGCGAGGGCTGGGTGTATGGCATTAATTGTGGCTTTTACCCGGCCCTCACGGTCTGCTCAACAGCGCCCCCTAGTCTGGAATTACACCCAAAGGTGTAGCTTACTTTGCGGCTTTATATCTCGGGAACCAAACATGTCACCGGGTCATGTGACCCCTTAAAATTTAAGTCTGAACCTGGCCGAGCTAATGGGAGGTATACCGCAATTGGGGGACCCCGGGAAACGATGGCAATGCGCCCAAAAAGACGGCCAAGTTTGAACCACGATAATTTCTTAACGCGGGGTCCTAGAGCTTCGCGGATGGTCTCGTGGAATCGGGGTGAAGAAATCTAGGGGGGTCTTTACAGGCATTCCGCTAGATGCTTTAGATTAGGAGATATTTGGCTTCAACTGCAGTCTGCTGAAGAGCGCCCTCTAGTCTGGAATTACACCCAAATGTGTAGCTTACTTTGCGGCCTCATATCTCGGGAACCAAACATGTCACCGGGTCATGTGACCCCTTAAAATTTAAGTCTGAACCTGGCCGAGCTATATGGACTTAATTGTGGCTTTTACCCGGCCCTCACGGTCTGCTCAACAGCGCCCCCTAGTCTGGAATTACACCCAAATGTGTAGCTTACTTTGCGGCCTTATATCTCGGGAACCAAACATGTCACCGGGTCATGTGACCCCTTAAAATTTAAGTCTGAACCTGGCCGAGCTAATGGGACATATACTGCAATTGGGGGACCCCGGGAAACGATGGCAATGCGCCCCAAAAAGACGGCCATGTTTGAACCCCGATAATTTCTTAACGCGGGGTCCCAGAGCTTCGCGGATGGTCTCGTTGGAATCGGGGTGAAGAAATCTAGGGGGCTCTTTACAGGCATTCCGCTAGATGCTTTAGATTAGGAGATATTTGGCTTCAACTGCAGTCTGCTGAAGAGCTCCCTCTAGTCTGGAATTACACCCAAATGTGTAGCTTACTTTGCGGCCTCATATCTCGGGAACCAAACATGTCACTGGGTCATGTGACCCCTTAAAATTTAAGTCTGAACCTGGCCGAGCTAATGGGATGTATACCGCAATTATGGGACCCCGGGAAACTACGGCAATGCGCGCCAAAAAGACGGCCATGTTTGAACCCCGATAACTTCTTAATGCGGGGTCCTAGAGCTTCGGGGATGGTCTCGTTGGAATCGGGGTGAAGAAATCTAGGGGGGTCTATACTGGCATTCCGCTAGATGCTTTAGAGTAGCAGATATTTGGCTCCAACTGTCACCTGTGGACTTTGCACTAAATATATATATATATTTTTTTTCATTCTGCGAGGGCTGGGTATATGGACTTAATTGTGGCTTTTTCCCGGCCCTCACGGTCTGCTCAACAGCGCCCCCTAGTCTGGAATTACACCCAAAGGTGTAGCTTACTTTGCGGCCTTATATCTCGGGAACCAAACATGTCACCGGGTCATGTGACCCCTTAAAATTTAAGTCTGAACCTGGCCGAGCTAATGGGACGTATACCGCAATTGGGGGACCCCGGGAAACAATGGCAATGCGCCCAAAAAGACGGCCAAGTTTGAACCACGATAACTTCTTAACGCGGGGTCCTAGAGCTTCGGGGATGGGGTGAAAAAATCTAGGGGGGTCTTTGCAGGCATTCTTCTAAATGCTTTAGATTAGGAGATATTTGGCTCCAACTGTGGTATTTGAAAAAAAAACCAATGTTTAATATAATGCAATGAACGAGGGATGGTTATTTTGCATCATTCGGATTGAATTGTGGCTTTTACCCAACTCTGGAATGTTAAAACACATGAGAATAGCAACAGCGTCATCTGGTGTTTTTACATTTCTGTATTAAAAAAAGAAACTTGTGGACAACAGTGCCATCGTGTGGACTTTTAAGAGAATACATGTAAAAAAAAAAAAGCAGTTGTGAGAGCCGGGTAAATGCCAGAATTTGAGCCAAATACCGAAACTTACGCGTTCGCTTTTTTTACGTTTTTTCTTCCTAGACCCCTTTAGAAGTCATATTTCTGGTCGCGTTTTCCTCCGTTTCGAGCCCGATCGCTCCCGGACCGCGTAACGGAAATTGGCCCCTCCCACGGCGCCCGAGCGTCCCGCGGCGCCACAAAAACATTTGCCCCACCCCTCGGCCCATAGATACCATGATAGAGAGAGAGTGAACCCCCAGATATGACTCTGAAGATTTAAAAATAAATCCCAATGCATTTGTTGCCGACCGGCAACAGATCAGGGTCATCCCTGTTGCCCATCGGCAACATGTTGCCGGTCGGCAACAGCTCAGAGTCAAGCCTCTGTTGCCGGTTGGCAACAGACGAAAAATCCCATGTTAAATCTGTTGCCCATCGGCAACATACCCCCCAGAGTCAACCTCATACATGTCATACATGCACACAGAGCACAGTCAGGCTCATACATGTCATACATGCACACAGAGCGCAGTCAGGCTCATACATGTCATACATTCACACAGAGCGCAGTCAGGCCCACTCATACACGGGCTCATACATGCACACCCAGGCATAACAGTTCGACCCTGTACACAGACATACACAAATTAAGAGTTCTTACCTTCCTTCGGCTTGTCTCCCGTCCGCAGGTTCCATGGTAGAGTGTAAATTCCAGTGGGCTAAAGGACCTGTGCTGATGTCATTCCCATGTGATCAGAAGGGGCGGGACCAACATAGCTGATTTCAGGAAGAAGCTCCCCCTTGTACCATATAGTGGATGGGAGGAAACATGGCCACGCCCCCTAACTAAGCCGATCACGTCCACTAGGAAGGTCCTGCTAGCCACTGGGATCTAGCTACAACCCAGACTCCATTGCAGATCGCAGATCCTCAGTAAGCATCAGTGCTGAGTGCAGGGTGCGCTGCATGACGTCACAGTTAGCAGACGCAGCCACGTCTGCTAACTGTGACATTGCCGCCGCAATGCAGATCCGGATGACATAGAATCGGGCGGCCTCAGCACTGCCTCTGATGGTGCCGCCTGGGCCCCCTGCCCTAGCCCAGCCTGCAGTTACCAGCTTGGGGCCCCCTATGTGAAGTACGGGGGGGCCCAGTAAGGATCCGGGGCCTACCGGGGGATTCCCCGACACCCGCTGGCCCAGACCGACCCTGGATCTGGTTATCCCTGAAGGAAGTAGCTATCTCCATATGGCAACATAGATGACAGCGGCTGGTTCCACATTTGTATGATCCAAGTGTTTTGAGCCATGTGTCCTTAGGTTTTTCTGATAAATATAAACTAGGAGATATAATATTACCGATATTTTTAGTTCTCCTTGCTACTACATTAAAGGGGGCTTTACACACTACGACATCGCTAATGCGAACTCGTTGGGGTCACGGAATTGGTGACGCACATCCGGCCGCATTAGCGTTGCCGTTGCGTGTGACACCGATGAGCGATTTTGCATCGTTGCAAAAACGTGCAAAATCGCTCATCGGTGACATGGGGGTCCATTCTCAAATATCGTTACTGCAGCAGTAACGAGGTTGTTCCTCGTTCCTGCGGCAGCACGCATCGCTCCGTGTGACGCCACAGGAACGAGGAAGCTCTCCTTACCTGCCTCCCGGCCGCTATGCGGAAGGAAGGAGGTGGGCGGGATGTTACGTCCCGCTCAGCTCCGCCCCTCCGCTGCTATTGGGCGGCCGCTCAGTGACGTCGCTGTGACACCGCACGGACATCCCCCTTAGAAAGGAGGCGGTTCGCCAGTCACAGAGACGTCGCTGGACAGGTAAGTATGTGTGACGGGTCTGCGCGATGTGCGGCACGGGCAGCGATTTGCCCGTGTCGCGCAACAGATGGGGGCGGGTACCCACGCTAGCGATATCGGGACCGATATCGCAGTGGGTAAAGCCCGCTTTACTCCCTGTGCCAAAATTTTGGCCAACATGGGATCCTGGTGAGCATGGGGGTGAATTTGTAGAAAATGTTTTAAATATTTTCAAAGTCCTTGCTATAAGGGGTGGAAAAGGTGATTTTATTTTTCCAGTCTCTGGACTCAATTTTGTCTTCTAATAACGCCGTCCTGGATCTTGTATTCATAATACTGATGGCCCTATTCAATAGCTTGTTAGAATATCCTCTTTGTTGGAGGCGTTTTTTTAATACGATTCTTCTCCTGTTCGTAAGTTTTATCGTCTGAACAGAGGCGATGGGCCCTTAAAAATTCCCCAATAGGCAAACTACGTTTAGTGTGATTTGTATGACTACTATGGACATGCAAAATGGTTTTGTTAAAACATTAAAATTAATACATCTAGTTGTCAAACATTTTATAATATGACATACTACATATGTTCACAGTTCTGTTTATGTTGGAGGGCATAGCTTATTGATAAGGTTCTTAGAAGGAATAAATATTAAGGTATCTGTATTGAATATGGATAGATGCTGACATAGCATGGTACATATATATATATATATATATATATATCCTTCCATCTGGAAGCTTCTAGTGATTACGTCATGTGTAACTGTGTTCAGCTGAAATACCCAATATGGTTTGGACAGCTGATATATATATATCATGACACGAGGGAGGGGGTCTCTCTCCTCCTGCACGTCGTCAACTGACTCAGAATCCTTCCAAGCTGCAAGATGAACACATGCTGAAAACCTACAGTATATCACCCCTGCCTTACCATTCAGGATCCAAGGAGAGATGGATGAAGATTTTCTATTGATCAGCATGGACTCATTGAACTCTTTTACGTAAGCTAATGCAGTATATTTTTTTCCTTTTCTGTAACTGAACTGTAACTTTATAATTTAGCAATCATTTTTATCAGATATAAATTACATTTATTTTTTACACATTTTGTAGTCCATTTTTCATGCGTCTTATCGCGTATTTGAAGAAAAATATATTTAAGAGTATATTTTTAACAGGTTTTCCCACTGATGAGCTTTCTATATAGCGCAGAGTGAATTAAGCCTGATTCCATTCCCATTGGTGTGATGTCAAGGAAGGGTGCGATATTTGTATGACAAGCAACAGTAAACCGCAAATTTAAATTATTGTTGTTTATATACTGCTTGAATTAATTTAAAATATTAGTATCTTGTAAACCCCTTCCTCTCCAGGTCATGAATAAATCATCGATATATCTCGCATACCATTTGATTCTGGAGAGGAAGGGGTTATCGGGTGTGTGAATGAAATTCTTTTCCCACCATCACATATACAGATTAGCGAGGGAGCAAGAAAAACTCGCTCCCATGGGGCACCCGTTAATCTGCAAATAAAATTTGTGATCAAAACTGAAGAAGTTATGTTTTACTGAAAAGTCAGCCACGGATATTATGTATTCCTTGTGTATTAATTCTAGATCATTGTAGGTATTCAAATGGAAAGTGAGCGCTAAAATGGCTTTGTCATGGGGGATACTAGAGTAAAGCACTGAAATATCGCCAGTGACCAAAAAATAATCAGATGTCCAGTCCATGTTTGAATAACTTGCAGTAAATGTTTTGTATCCCGAATATATCCAGTTGTTTCTTTTACCAGGGGTTGTAAAATATTATCGAGCCAGCTGGATAAACGGCAAGTTCGAGAACCTGTACTAGCCACCACAGGACAAAATGAAGGTGGAAAAATGTTTTGTGAATTTTCGGAAACCCCTGGAAGATGGGACAAATGGGCTCGGATACTAGCAAAGAATCGTAGGTTTTTTGATCAATTACACCTATCTCTAGACCTTCCCTCAGAATGTTAGTCAGTTTTGTGGAAATAGCATGACTACCCATACATTAAACAAAGGCCCCTTTTTCCCCGACGCAAAGAAAAGACCACATTAGAAATTTAAATAACTTTATTGGAGAGTAAACAAAAACTTACAACCACTCTCATCTTTTAAGACCACCATTTTGGAAGGGTAAGGTCGCAGCTCCTGAAATTGACCACCGGAAGTGTTGGAGTTATGCCGCCGGACTCCCGACACATGTTACCCATAGCCGATCTTCCGCCATCCACTGCAATTTATAACAACATCATTAATCCCAACAACAAACAGCAACATAAAAGGGGAGAGAGGGTGGGCAGCTCTCGATCGCAGATCAAAGAGGCCGGAAGCACTTCGGTCACAGAAATATATACCCCCAAAGGGGGAGGGGGGAAGGAGGACTGCCTCACATCCGGATCCGGGAAGGGAACAAGCAATGGAGGATTAACCTTTTACGATGCCCCAGGGAAAAGAGGGCATAACAAGCCACAACCAGGCTGGCCAGTCAGGGGCTCCCCATCATATAAAGCCGGCTCCCACATTGTAGGATCTCCAGGTAACCATTTATAAGTTTGTGTATCCTCTAGCACGGATTTAATCTCTCTCTCATATAACCCGGCGTCTAAAACGACCAGGGAACCCCCCCTTATCTGCAGCTCTAATGGAAACATGATTATTGTCTGAGAGCTCCTTAAGGGCCCCCTGTGACGACATGGACTCTCATGGGTTAAAGTTTCTTAAAATTCAGCCAGACAGCATGATAGATTGTTTATAGACGGGGGAGAAGTCCTTCATTGTTTTTACAAGACTCTTGTTGACTCAATGTAATTGTGTTGGCCACTGAAAGCCAGGCGTATTGATCTCCAGACTTTTCCAGTAACCATTGTATTGTAGTTGTGTATTGCTAATGTGATTACCTTAGTAGCCATTGTCGAGTCTGTGACTTGCAGACTTCATGTAGATATCCTCAGTCTTTCTATGCACACCATTTAAATGAACATTATCCATGCAGCTTGAGATTCATCCAATGGGAGAGGCGATCTTGTCCAACCAATCGATGAGGACACAGTGTATCCAAAGGGAAGGCTGTGGCTATAAAAGGGATTTCTTTAAGCCACCAGTGGTTGTTGATGGATGCTGATGGATCCAGTCTAAGCTCTTTGGAGGATCAGGATATCTTATGGCTTCAATCTAGGGACTCCAGTTCCGGTTGGAGACCATATCCACAGCCTAGGGATTTCGACTCCGGCTGCCAGGATTGTAACATCATACCAGGACTACCTAAGGAGGACACTCAGGTTGGGACAGTTCAGTCACCTGTTACAGACTTTGCAGACCTCAGACAGCTTCCTAAATCTGGCATTATTCCTTTCTCGGTGGGTGCCTGCTGCTGGATTGGAGTAAATAGCCCTGCAACCTCTGAAGCATGGACATTCTAAATCCCTGGTGAGCCAGCGGAAGGGTGAGACTCTGTTGCCTGTTACATTAAGTGTGTTTTGCTGGTTATGTGTTATGTGCCGTTAATTGTTTGGGGATCCAATAAAGTCTAATTATTGTGGTTCCCTCACCCTGTGTTGTCTGAGTAGTGTTACGCCCAAGGTTAAGGAGGCCGGCGTTCAGTTTGAGATGAGCCCTGAGCCACGCTGTCTTTCTAAAGGTGGTGGGTTTTAGTGGACGAGAGCACCCACTGAGCCCCGTGTCTCCACACCCCCGTCGCCGCCTGGGATAAATTATCATTAATAGATTCCTGAGTTCCATTTCCAAAATATCTTGGTAGGTATCCATTAAAGGGTGCTTGGGATCCAATAAGATAAAAGTCCTTATTTGTAGTTTTAAACGCAGGGACAATAGGCGCAGGTGAGAGTTCGCCATTCAATTCTTGAACTATTTTTGTGGATTCCTGTTTCTTTAAATCCATAGAAAGAGGGATTGGTACCGACATAATTGTGTTGTTAGGTAAATTCATTGGATCTGTTTCTATCTGGTCATTTACAAAGTGTTTCTTTACTGTCAAATTTCTTATAAATCTGTTTGTAATCATAGTATCATAGTATCATAGTTTTAAGGTTGAAGGGAGACTCTAAGTCCATCTAGTTCAACCCGTAGCCTAACATGTTGATCCAGAGGAAGGCAAAAAACCCCAATGTGGCAAACAAGTTCCAATGGGGAAAAAATTTCCTTCCTGACTCCACATCCGGCAATCAGACTAGTTCCCTGGATCAATACCCTGTCATAAAATCTAATATACATAACTGGTTATATTAAATTTTTCAAGAAAGGCATCCAGGCTCTGCTTAAATGTTAGTAGTGAATCACTCATTACAACATCATGCGGCAGAGAATTCCATAGTCTCACTGCTCGTACAGTAAAGAATCCTCGTCTGTGATTATGATTAAACCTTCTTTCCTCAAGACGTAGCGGATGCCCCCGTGTTCCAGTCGCAGGCCTAGGTGTAAAAAGATCTTTGGAAAGGTCTCTGTACTGTCCCCTCATATATTTATACATTGTGATTAGATCTCCCCTAAGCCTTCGTTTTTCCAGACTAAATAACCCCAAGTTTAATAACCTGTCTTGGTATTGCAGCCCACCCATTCCTCTAATAATCTTGGTCGCTCTTCTTTGCACCCTCTCCAGTTCAGCTATGTCCTTCTTATATATTGGTGACCAGAATTGTACACAGTATTCTACGTGCGGTCGCACTAGTGACTTGTACAGAGGTAGAACTATATTTTTTTCATGAACACTTATACCTCTTTTAATACATCCCATTATTTTATTAGCCCTGGCAGCAGCTGCCTGACACTGTCCACTAAAGTGAAGTTTACCATCCACCCATACACCCAAGTCTTTTTCTGTGTCTGTTTTACCCAGTGTTCTACAATTAAGTACATAATCATAAATGTTATTTCCTCTACCCAAGTGCATGACCTTACATTTATCTACATTAAACTTCAATTGCCACTTCTCAGCCCAATCCTCCAATTTACATAAATCTCCCTGTAATATAAAATTATCCTCCTCTGTATTGATTACCCTGCAGAGTTTAGTATCATCTGCAAATATTGAAATTCTACTCCGCATGCCCCCAACAAGGTCATTTATAAATATGTTGAAAAGAAGCGGGCCCAATACTGACCCCTGTGGTACCCCACTATGAACTGAGACCCAGTCCGAGTACGTACCATTAATAACCACCCTTTGTTTCCTATCACTGAGCCAGTTTTTAACCCAGTTACACATATTTTCCCCTATCCCCATTATTCTCATTTTATGTACCAACCTTTTGTGTGGCACCGTATCAAAAGCTTTTGAAAAGTCCATATACACAACATCCACTGCATTTCCCTGGTCCAAGCTTGAACTTACCTCTTCATAGAAGCTGATCAAATTAGTTTGACAGGATCGATCCCTCATAAACCCATGTTGATACTCTGTCATAAGGTTATTTTTCTTGAGATACTCCAGTATAGCATCTCTCAAGAAACCCTCAAGGATTTTACCAACCGTAGAGGTTAAACTTACCGGCCTATAATTTCCCGGCTCAGTTTTTGTCCCCTTTTTGAATATTGGCACCACATTTGCTATGCGCCAGTCCTGCGGTACCGACCCTGTTATTAAGGAATCTGAGAAGATTAAAAATAATGGTCTATCTATCACAGAACTCAATTCCTGTAGTACTCTGGGGTGTATGCCATCCGGGCCCGGAGATTTGTCAACCTTAGTGATTTCGAGGCGGCGGCGTACTTCCTGCTGGGTTAAGCAGGTAATATTCAAGGGTGAATTTATGGCATCACTGGTCATGTCATCTGCCATGGCATTTTCTTGTATAAAAACCGTAGAAAAAAAGTCATTCAGCAGGTTGGCTTTACCCTCATCCCCTTCCACCATTTCACCAAGACTATTTTTAAGGGGGCCAACACTATCGCTTTTCAGTTTTTTACTGTTTATGTAGTTAAAGAATATTTTAGGATTATTTTTACTTTCTCTCGCAATGAGTCTCTCTGTCTCAAACTTAGCTAACTTAATTTGCTTTTTACATATTTTATTTAATTTTCTATAATTATATAATGCCTCATCACTACCTACCCTCTTTAATTCTTTTAAGGCTTTCTGTTTTTCTTTTATTGCTTCCCTTACAGCTCTATTTAGCCATAGGGGTTTCCTCCTATTTCTAGCATGTTTGTTCCCATAGGGTATATTTTCTGCACAAGCCCTATTCAGGATGCTCATAAAAGTCTCCCATTTGCTTTGTGTACTTTCATTACTTAGTACATCATCCCAGTTTATTGCACTAAGATCATCTCTCAACCGTTTAAAATTTGCTTTCCTGAAGTTTAGTGTCCTTGTAGCCCCTCTACTATACATCTTACTAAAGAATACATGAAAACTTATTATTTTGTGATCACTATTCCCCAAGTAACCCCCAACTTGTATATTTGATATGCGGTCTGGCCTATTGGTTAGTACAAGGTCTAGTAGTGCTCCCCCTCTTGTGGGGTCCTGTACCATTTGTGAAAGGTAATTATCTTTCATTGTTATCAAAAATCTATTTCCTTTGCTGGAACTGCAAGTTTCTGTTCCCCAATTTATATCAGGATAGTTAAAGTCCCCCATAATAATTACCTCTCCGAGACTCGCTGCTTTATCAATTTGCTTTATGAGGAGATTCTCTACCTCTTCCATAATATTCGGTGTCTTATAACACACCCCTATCAGTATTTTATTATTCATTCTCCCCCCCCTTATCTCCACCCATAGGGACTCTACATTCTCAGTACCCTCACATATGTTGTCACGCAGGATGGGTTTTAAGGATGATTTTACATATAGACACACACCTCCCCCTCGCTTATTTGTACGGTCATTCCTGAATAGGCTATAACCCTGTAAATTAACAGCCCAGTCATAGCTCTCATCCAGCCATGTCTCTGATATCCCCATTATATCATAATTTTCTTCCAACAATATTAATTCTAATTCCTCCACCTTTTTTGTGAGGCTTCGGGCATTAGTGTACATGCACGTTACGTATGACTCTGTACCTATATTCCTGCTTACTGTATTGACTGTCCTAACCCTTCCCCCCGTACCACCCCCAATTTCATTACTTGTGCCCTGGTCACTATCTGCACTACATTCCCCTTCTATAAAGTGAATACCCTCGCCCCCCATTCCTAGTTTAAACACTCCTCCAACCTTCTAGCCATTTTCTGCCCCAGCAGAGCTGCACCCTCCCCATTAAGATGCAGCCCATCCCTAGCATAGAATCTGTAGCCAACTGAAAAGTCGGCCCAATTCTCCAGGAACCCAAAACCCTCTTTCCTACACCAATTCTTGAGCCACCTGTTAACCTCCCTGATCTCTCTTTGCCTCTCTGGTGTGGCTCGTGGAACAGGTAGTATTTCCGAAAATACCACCTTTGAGGTCCATGCTTTAAGCTTACAACCTAATTCCCTGAAATCATCTTTAAGGACCTTCCACCTACCTCTAACTTTGTCATTTGTGCCAATATGTACAATGACCGCTGGGTCCTCCCCAGCCCCTCCCAGTAATCTGTCAACCCGATCAGCGATGTGCCGAACTCGAGCGCCAGGAAGACAACACACTGTTCGGCGATCCCTGTCTTTGTGACAGATTGCCCTATCTGTCCCCCTAATAATTGAGTCCCCCACTACCAGTACCTGTCTTGCCTGCCCTGCACTCCTATTCCCCCCCTTACTGGAGCAGACACTCCTCTGGCGTTCAGAGGTCATGCCTTGCTGCAGCAATGCTACCCCTGTAATGACATCCCCCTCATCTGCCAAGTTTGCAAACCTATTGGGGTGTGTCAGTTCAGGACTAGCCTCCCTAGCACTTTTCCCTTTACCCCCCTTTCTAACTGTCACCCAGCTACCTACCTCACCGTCCTGCCGCTCCCTACTACGATCCTCCCCCACATCTGACCCAGCAAGCTGCTGCTCAGTGAGCAGCACACTCCTTTCCATATTGCTAATGCATCTCAGAGTTGCCAGCTGCTCATTTAGATCCAGTATCTGGGCTTCCAAACGTGCAACTTGCGCACATCTCGAACAACAGTATGCACCCTCGAACGGCTTTTCAAGGACTGCATACATGAGACAAGATGTACACTGGATCGCATTAGCAATAGTGGAGCACATTTTCTAATGGGGATAGCACTAAACAAATGTTAAGTAATTAAACAACTAAATACAAACAATTCTATTCACACTTACTTTTGCTCACACTTTGCTCACTCACGCTCACAATGAAGAAGACAGGCTAAAATTCGCGCGCCGCTAGGCGCGCGGCTTTCAGAAGTCTTCCTTCCGGCTGTAACGGCCAAAACCCGGTTCTCCTTGAGCTCGCGGTGACTCTTCACTTATCCCAGAAGGCACTGGGAATATGCAAATTATCCTCGCAAGACTCCTTCCCTGGCTTTCAGAAGTCTTCCTTCCGGCTGTAACGGCCAAAACCCGGTTCTCCTTGAGCTCGCGGTGACTCTTCACTTATCCCAGAAGGCACTGGGAATATGCAAATTATCCTCGCAAGACTCCTTCCCTGGCTTTCAGAAGTCTTCCTTCCGGCTGTAACGGCCAAAACCCGGTTCTCCTTGAGCTCGCGGTGACTCTTCACTTATCCCAGAAGGCACTGGGAATATGCAAATTATCCTCGCAAGACTCCTTCCCTGGCTTTCAGAAGTCTTCCTTCCGGCTGTAACGGCCAAAACCCGGTTCTCCTTGAGCTCGCGGTGACTCTTCACTTATCCCAGAAGGCACTGGGAATATGCAAATTATCCTCGCAAGACTCCTTCCCTGGCTTTCAGAAGTCTTCCTTCCGGCTGTAACGGCCAAAACCCGGTTCTCCTTGAGCTCGCGGTGACTCTTCACTTATCCCAGAAGGCACTGGGAATATGCAAATTATCCTCGCAAGACTCCTTCCCTGGCTTTCAGAAGTCTTCCTTCCGGCTGTAACGGCCAAAACCCGGTTCTCCTTGAGCTCGCGGTGACTCTTCACTTATCCCAGAAGGCACTGGGAATATGCAAATTATCCTCGCAAGACTCCTTCCCTGGCTTTCAGAAGTCTTCCTTCCGGCTGTAACGGCCAAAACCCGGTTCTCCTTGAGCTCGCGGTGACTCTTCACTTATCCCAGAAGGCACTGGGAATATGCAAATTATCCTCGCAAGACTCCTTCCCTGGCTTTCAGAAGTCTTCCTTCCGGCTGTAACGGCCAAAACCCGGTTCTCCTTGAGCTCGCGGTGACTCTTCACTTATCCCAGAAGGCACTGGGAATATCCAAATTAATCCTTATTAATTTGCCTGAAGAAGGAGCCTTTGTGCTCGGAAAGCCTGCTAATATAATTTTTCTGGTTAGCCTATAAAGGTATCACTCCTGATATACTTTTGTCATTCTAGGGACATTGTATTTCAATTGATCATAACTCTGTTCAATTCTTTCACAATTTGGAATAGGTCCGCTCTTTTGGTTGGAGCAAGATTTAAGCCGCGTTTTAAAATGCTGGTTTGGCTGGACGTAATGGTGCAAGCCGAATGGTTAATAACTGAAAATTCTAGATTATCTGTTTCTACATATATTTCCAGTTACGACGCCGGTGGTTGTAATGCGGATACCATTTTTCTCCACCGGTTATGTCTTCTTCCGCCTCTGTGCGTTTTTTGCGTCTGGTTAAATATTTTTTTCTTTTGAAGTTTTTTGAATTGGAACTGAGGTTTTGTGTTTGTGTCGGGTGATGATACCCCAGATTCAGTACTGCCTCCAGTTGTATCCATATCCATAGATGTAAAAGTGACTGATTTATAATTTTTTAAAATAGATTTTCTTTTTTTGGCAATATGCCATGTGTACACCTGGTTCTGATCGTAGTCTATACAGTCCCGTCTATATTTGCTTTGTTTGAGCTCCACGATGTCCTCTTCCAATTGATTGTTAACCATCAATATGTCGTTCCATATTCTGAAGTCTGCTGTATTGTGCGTTTGTTTGAGAGAATCATGCATGTTTTTTATTTTTGTGTCTAACGCGTTGGGTCTCATCTTCCGCTTTTATGATAAGATTCATAAGTTGGAGTGAGCATGCTGTAAGAATACCATTCCATTCGTCCAAAAATGAATCATGAAATAAAAAAGTTGGATTTTTTTTCATTCTAAGACCTCGTGGGACCATGTTTTTTTCAACATACTTTTTTAGGGTTTCTGAGTCCCACCAAGTTCTGAGTCTCTGGGATGTTAATTTTTCAAGATCCCAGAATGTATGGATACTTTGATCCTTTTTAGAAATAGAGGTACCTATCCAAAGATCTTTTTACACCTAGGCCTGCGACTGGAACACGGGGGCATCCGCTACGTCTTGAGGAAAGAAGGTTTAATCATAATCACAGACGAGGATTCTTTACTGTACGAGCAGTGAGACTATGGAACTCTCTGCCGCATGATGTTGTAATGAGTGATTCACTACTAACATTTAAGCAGAGCCTGGACGCCTTTCCTGAAAAATTTAATATTACCAGTTATGTATATTAGATTTTATGACAGGGTGTTGATCCAGGGAACTAGTCTCATTGCCGGATGTGGAGTCAGGAAGGAATTTTTTTCCCTATTGGAGCTTGTTTGCCACATTGGGGTTTTTTTTGCCTTCCTCTGGATCAACATGTTAGGCTACGGGTTGAACTAGATGGACTTAGGGCGGCTTTGCATACTACGACATCGCAGGTGCGATGTCGGTGGGGTCAAATCGAAAGTGACGCACATCCGGCGTCACTTGCGATGTCGTAGTGTGTAAATCCTAGATGATACGATGAACGAGCGCAAAAGCGTCGTTATCGTATCATCGGTGCAGACTCCGACATTTCCATAATGCCGATGCCGCGACAGGTACGATGTAGTTCCTCGTTCCTGCGGCAGCACACATCGCTGTGTATGAAGCCGCAGGAACGAGGAACATCTCCTTACCTGCCGCCAGCGGCTATACGGAAGGAAGGAGGTGGTTGGGATTACATCCTGCTCATCTCCGCCCCTCCGCCGCTATTGGCCACCTGCCGTGTGACGTCGTTATGACGCCGCACGACCCGCCCCCTTAGGAAGGAGGCGTGTCGCCGGCCAGAGCGACGGTCGCAGGGCAGGTGAGTGCATGTGAAGCTGGCGTAGCGATAATTTTCGCTACGCCAGCTATCACAAGATATCGTACCTGCGACGGGGGCGGGGACTATCACGGCTTGCGATGTTGCAACGTGCAAAGTACCCCTTAGAGTCTCCCTTCAACCTTAAGGCTATGTGCCCACGCTGCGGATTTACCGCGGATTTTGCCGCGGATTTGCCGAAAATCTGCAGCAGCGGCACTTCCAAGCCATTTCAATGGCATTTTGGAAATGCTGTGTCCATGCTGCGGATTTTTCCGCTGCGGATTTGCCGCGGATTTTGATGCGGAAAAATCTGCAGCATGTCAATTGTTTGTTGCGGATTTTGGTGCGGATTTGGGTATAGAATGGGAAAAAAAAAAAAAAAAATCCGCATCAAAATCCACGGCAAATCCGCGGCAAATCCGCGGGTGCGGATTTGCCGCGAAAGTCGCAGATTTTCAGGCAGAAAAGTCCGCAGGTACATTCTACCGTGGACACATAGCCTAAAAGTTATGATACGAGTCCTTACTGGGCCCCCCCCGTACTTCACATAGGGGGCCCCAAGCTGGTAACCGCAGGCTGGGCTAGGGCAGGGGGCCCAGGCGGCACCATCAGAGGCAGTGCTGAGGCCGCCCGATTCTATGTCATCCGGATCTGCATTGCGGCGGCAATGTCACAGTTAAAAGACGCGGCTGCAGCTGCTAACTGTGACGTCACGCAGTGCACCCTGCACTCAGCACTGATGCTTACCAAGGATCTGCGATCTGCAATGGAGTCTGGGTTGTAGCTAGATCCCAGTGGCTAGCAGGACCTTCCTAGTGGACGTGATCGGCTTAGTTAGGGGGCGTGGCCATGTTTCTTCCCATCCACTATATGGTACAAGGGGGAAGCTTCTCCTTCAGGGATAATTAGATCAATACTTACAATATTACCTCCTTTATCAATTGTGCCACTACGCATGATGTATACAAAGCAACTTGTTCCTTGTGTAACAAATATTATATAGGATATACTTCCAGAACTTTACGAAAACGCATATCGAAACATACAAATATTCCAGCATATTCACACCATGCGGCTCCAGAACAGAATAAAAAACACAGGTCGATGTCCGGATTGACAAAACATTTTAAGGACCATCATGAAGGGGATTTTACCCACCTTAAAATTACTGGCTTTGAAAGGATCGATCGCCCACAACGTGGAGGAAACTGGTTCCAGCTACTCCTCTATGCAGAGGCCAAGTGGATCATGAAACTAGATGCCCGATATCCTAATGGTCTGAATTATCGCTCATTATGATTTTGTATTGACATACGTGTGCGGGTATATATGTTTGCATGAGTGTTCATATGTGGTTATCTCACTATAAAAATTGTTTATTCTTATTGTTATATCCATATATGCGTATATATAATTAATTTTTTTTTCTCATTATATTAAATTTAACAGATTAAATTTTGATCCCTATGCATGGGGACACATATGTATACATGTGCACATATAGAAATGCATGTTTTTTGCTAGCCGTCAGTATTTGGTTAATAATATTTTCAGCTGATCTGTCTCACCCTGCCCCCAACGAGGAACATGGACGTTCCTTCTCCCCTGGTGCTCACTTGGGAGTTTGCCATTGAATATTTAAAATGTGTCTGATGTATGTATAGTCACCTATGATTAAGGACTTGTTTTTAACTTATTGTCCGAAACGCGTAAGGTGCCCTTATGCGTGTTCTCTCAAGTTTCGGATCCGTTGGATTTTTTAATATCTAATACATTTTTGATATTTTAATATACTCGATTGTGATGCTGGGTCCACTCTTCACTTCTTCTCAGCTATATACCAGCCTGGCCGGCCTGGAGGACCACGAGCACCTGCAAGTCCTGGAGCGCAGTGGCCTATGGTAAGCTGAAGTCTCATTACCTTTTTTCCCATACACAAGCAGGTTCCAACCGCACATAGAGGTAACTTTTGGATATGTACCCATACACACAAACAGGTTTTAACTGCATATAGAGGTAACATTTGGTTATAGATAGAGTTGAGCGCAGTTCGTGGTTCGAGGTTCTCCAGTTCGAGGTTCGAGTGATTTTGGGCCATGTTCTAGATCGAACTAGAACTCGAGCTTTTTTCAAAAGCTCGATAGTTCTAGAAACGTTCGAGAACGGTTCTAGCAGCAAAAAGCAGGGCTTTTTACAGCTACAGTGTGCAGGAGCCATCGCTGGCAGCCTGCCACAAGCTGGTAACCAAGATAAACATCGGGTATCCAAGCAAAGCGCTTTGGTTAGTAACCCGATGTTTATCCTAGTTACGTGCAGGAAGCCGACACTTCCCCGCTCAGCTCGCTCCGCCCCCTCCTGCCCGCGGCATGTACACATACATACATACACACACACACACACACACACACACACACACACACACACGGTCCCACTCGGCTTACCTGCGGTGGTCCGGAGGCAGCAGTCCTTGGCACTGGAAACTGTGGCTGCCGGCCCTTTAAGGGTGTGTTCTCCTTCATTGAGCATCATCTGTGGGCGGAGCTACCGCCCGGCGTCCTGCTCGGTCGCACAGATGAAGGAGTCACAGTGCCAGCCAGCGACCCCCAGCACATCGCTTCCCTCCGGCGCTGTGTGGGCCCCATCTGCACCGTGACCTGATCAGTATGTGGGACATCACTCCCTCCCCGCCCCTCCCTGTCCCCCCGTGCGTGTGTGGGCCCCGCAGAGCCGTGTGTGTGGCCCCCGGAGCCGCGTGTGTGGGCCCCACAGAGCCGTGTGTGTGGCCCCCGGAGCCGCGTGTGTGGGCCCCGCAGAGCCGTGTGTGTGACCCCCGGAGCCGCGTGTGTGGGCCCCGCAGAGCCGTGTGTGTGGCCCCCGGAGCCGCGTGTGTGGGACGCGCAGAGCCGTGTGTGTGGCCCCCGGAGCCGCGTGTGTGGGACGCGCAGAGCCGTGTGTGTGGCCCCCGGAGCCGCGTGTGTGGGCCCCGCAGAGCCGTGTGTGTGACCCCCGGAGCCGCGTGTGTGGGCCCCGCAGAGCAAGGTGTGTGTTTGTATGTATGTATATATGCAGCAGAGCAGTATGCGTGTCTATATGTATGTATATATGCAGCAGAGCAGTATGCGTGTCTATATGTATGTATATATGCAGCAGAGCAATATGCGTGTCTATATGTATGTATATATGCAGCAGAGCAGTATGCGTGTCTATATGTATGTATATATGCAGCAGAGCAGTATGCGTGTCTATATGTATGTATATATGCAGCAGAGCAGTATGCGTGACTATATGTATGTATATATGCAGCAGAGCAGTATGCGTGTCTATATGTATGTATATATGCAGCAGAGCAGTATGCGTGTCTATATGTATGTATATATGCAGCAGAGCAGTATGCGTGTCTATATGTATGTATATATGCAGCAGAGCAGTATGCGTGTCTATATGTATGTATATATGCAGCAGAGCAGTATGCGTGTCTATATGTATGTATATATGCAGCAGAGCAGTATGCGTGTCTATATGTATGTATATATGCAGCAGAGCAGTATGCGTGTCTATATGTATGTATATATGCAGCAGAGCAGTATGCGTGTCTGTATGTATGCATGTATATATGCAGCAGAGCAGTATGCGTGTCTGTATGTATGTATATATATATGCAGCAGAGCAATATGCGTGTCTGTCTGTATGTATGCATGTATGTATGCAGCAGAGCAGTATACGTGTCTGTATGTATGCATGTATGTATGCAGCAGAGCAGTATGCGTGTCTGTATGTATGCATGTATGTATGCAGCAGAGCAGTATGCGTGTATGTATGTATGCATGTATGTATGCAGCAGAGCAGTATGCGTGTCTGTATTTATATATATATATATATGCAGCAGAGCAATATGCGTGTCTGTCTGTATGTATGCATGTATGTATGCAGCAGAGCAGTATACGTGTCTGTATGTATGCATGTATGTATGCAGCAGAGCAGTATGCGTGTCTGTATGTATGCATGTATGTATGCAGCAGAGCAGTATGCGTGTCTGTATGTATGTATATATGTAGCAGAGTAGTATGCGTGTCTGTATGTATATATATATATGCAGCAGAGCAATATGCGTGTCTGTCTGTATGTATGCAGCAGAGCAGTATGCGTGTCTGTATGTATGTATGTATATATGTAGCAGAGTAGTATGCGTGTCTGTATGTATGTATATATATATATGCAGCAGAGCAATATGCGTGTCTGTCTGTATGTATGCATGTATGTATGCAGCAGAGCAGTATGCGTGTCTGTATGTATGCAGCAGAGCAGTATGCGTGTATGTATGTATGCATGTATGTATGCAGCAGAGCAGTATGCGTGTCTGTCTGTATGTATGTATGCAGCAGAGCAGTGTGTGTGTGTGTCTGTCTGTATGTATGCAGCAGAGCAGTATGTGTGTGTCTGTCTATATGTATGTATGTAGCAGAGCAGTGTGTGTGTCTGTCTGTATGTATGTATGCAGCAGAGCAGTGTGTGTGTGTGTCTGTCTGTATGTATGCAGCAGAGCAGTGTGTGTGTGTGTGTCTGTATGTATGTATGCAGCAGAGCAGTATGTGTGTGTCTGTCTATATGTATGTATGTAGCAGAGCAGTGTGTGTGTCTGTATGTATGTATGCAGCAGAGCAGTGTGCGTGTCTGTCTGTATGTATGTATGCAGCAGAGCAGTGTGTGTGTGTGTGTCTGTATGTATGTATGCAGCAGAGCAGTATGTGTGTGTCAGTCTGTATGTATGTATGTAGCAGAGCAGTGTGTGTGTCTGTCTATATGTATGTATGCAGCAGAGCAGTATGTGTGTGTCTGTCTGTATGTATGTATGTATGCAGCATAGCAGTGTGTGTCTCTGTATGTATGCATGTATGATGTGTATCTATGTATGTCAGTGTATATGACTGTATAGATTTGTCTGTTTATATGTATTTTTGTGAGTTTGTCTTTAAATATGTATATGTACGTGTATGTATCTGTGTATGTGTGTGTGTCTCCGTGTTTATGGGGCCCACTGGGACTCTTCCGCCCGGGGCCCACAAAAACCTGGAGCCGGCCCTGCCTGCGGTGATGAAGTCCCGCCATCCCGACCTCAGCGCTGTCACTGTCCTCCATGGCCGCCGCTTGTCACATCACCTCTCGCTTCCGACCCGAGACTGACTAGCGGTGACGTCACGGGCCTCTCGCGAGACTTGGTGTGAAGGCGGCGGTCATTGACCTCAGTGACAGGGGCTGTCAGTGTGCTGGAGATCAGCGCAGGTAATGTACCTCGCTGACAGCAGCACTTGTCATGCCCTGCAGTGACCTGGGCTGACCCATTGATGTTAGCTCAGGTCACTGCACTGCTCTCCCAGCCAATGGGGAACATCCTGCTCTTCATTGACTGGGACAGTGTGGATCGTCATGGCAACCCCTTGGATTACAGCAGACCTGGATTTGTTTTTCATTCTAATAAATTGGTTAAAGAGGGAATGTTTTGGGGAGTGTTTTTTCAAATAAAAATGTGTTTGTCGTCTATTTTTTTTTATTACTGACTGGGTTGGTGATGTCGGGTATCTGATAGACGCCTGACCTCACCAACCCCAGGGCTTGATGCCAGGTGACATTACACATCTGGTATTAACCCCATATATTACCCCGTTTGCCACCGCACCAGGGCGCGGGATGAGCTGGGGCGAAGCACCAGGATTGGCGCATCTAATGGATGCGCCACTTCTGGGGCGGCTGCGGCCTGCTATTTTTAGGCTGGGGAGAGTCCAATAACCATGGACCTCCCTAGTCTGAGAATATCAGGCCCCAGCTGTCTGCTTTACCTTGGCTGGTGATCCAATTTTGGGGGACCCCTACGTGTTTTTTTTTTTAATTATTTATTTAATTTAAAATAACAGCGTGGGGTGCCCTCAGTTTTGGATTACCAGCCAAGGTGAGGTTGCCAGCTGTGGTCTGCAGGCTGCAGCCGTCTGCTTTACCCTAGCTGACTACAAAACTAGGGGGAACCCTATGTCATTTTTTTTTTCATTTTCTGGCTAAATACAAAGCTAAGCACCCCTTAGTGCCACATGAAAGGCACCAAAGGGTGCTCCACTTTTTCTCCATTTTTCCTCCATTTTTTTCTCCACTTTTTCTCCACTTTTTCTCCACTTTTTTCTCCACTTTTTTCTCCATTTTTTCTCCATTTTTTTCTCCACTTTTTCTCCACTTTTTCTCCACTTTTTCTCCACTTTAAGTGGAGAAAAAGTGGAGAAAAAGTGGAGAAAAAGTGGAGAAAAAGTGGAGAAAAAGTGGAGAAAAAGTGGAGAAAAAGTGGAGAAAAAAATGGAGGAAAAATGGAGAAAAAAGTGGAGAAAAAGTGGAGGAAAAATCGGAGAAAAAGTGGAGAAAAAGTGGAGAAAAAGTGGAGAAAAAGTGGAGAAAAAGTGGAGAAAAAGTGGAGAAAAAGTGGAGAAAAAGTGGAGAAAAAGTGGAGAAAAAGTGGAGAAAAAAATGGAGGAAAAATGGAGAAAAAAGTGGAGAAAAAGTGGAGGAAAAATCGGAGAAAAAGTGGAGAAAAAGTGGAGAAAAAGTGGAGTAAAAGTGGAGAATAAGTGGAGTAAAAGTGGAGAAAAAGTGGAGAAAAAGTGGAGAAAAAGTGGAGAATAAGTGGAGAATAAGTGGAGAATAAGTGGAGAATAAGTGGAGAAAAAATGGAGAATAAGTGGAGAATAAGTGGAGAAAAAATGGAGAAAAAGTGGAGAAAAAGTGGAGAAAAAAATGGAGAAAAAGTGGAGAAAAAGTGGAGAATAAGTGGAGAAATTCTCCACTTTTTCTCCATTTTTTTCTCCACTTTTTCTCCACTTTTTCTCCATTTTTTCTCCACTTATTCTCCATTTTTTCTCCACTTATTCTCCACTTATTCTCCACTTATTCTCCACTTTTTCTCCACTTTTACTCCACTTTTACTCCACTTTTACTCCACTTATTCTCCACTTTTACTCCACTTTTTCTCCACTTTTTCTCCACTTTTTCTCCACTTTTTCTCCGATTTTTCCTCCACTTTTTCTCCACTTTTTTCTCCATTTTTCCTCCATTTTTTTCTCCACTTTTTCTCCACTTTTTCTCCACTTTTTCTCCACTTTTTTCTCCACTTTTTTCTCCACTTTTTTCTCCATTTTTCCTCCATTTTTCCTCCATTTTTTTCTCCACTTTTTCTCCACTTTTTCTCCACTTTTTCTCCACTTTTTCTCCACTTATTCTCCACTTATTCTCCACTTTTTCTCCACTTTTTCCTCCACTTTTTCCTCCACTTTTTTCTCCACTTTTTTCTCCACTTTTTCTCCACTTTTTCTCCACTTTTTCTCCACTTTTTCTCCACTTTTTCCTCCACTTTTTCCTCCACTTTTTCCTCCACTTTTTTCTCCACTTTTTTCTCCACTTTTTCTCCACTTTTTCCTCCACTTTTTCTCCACTTTTTCTCCGTTCTTTTTCTATGGTCAGTCTACCCATTAGCTCTGCCATGCATACTGTAGCTCTACACCTACTGCACATGTTACTTTATGATTGACATCTCTTTCGTACCAGAGCTGTCTACTCCTACTCTGACCCCATATTTGTCATTACTATATTGTCCTTGTACTGTATTATGACATTTGTATCATGTGTTTCATTTCTTGCTGTGTTGCAATTTTTTTGCTGCATCCCAATTGTACCTCTACATTGTTCGAGTTTATGTTATTGTTCTCTCACTCTTATGTGATACTGATTATTGTCATTTTTCATGATTACATGCAGATAAGTCCAATCTGACGAAGGCTCAGGCCGAAACGTCATTTGTAACTTGTTTTGGACAAAAACATATATGCTTATGAAAAATTTTTTTTCTTAATACGGACCAATAAAGAGTGATTTTGCATTACTATCCGTTGTGACTTACTGACTTAGTCTGGGAGATTTAGAGTGCCGAGGTTACTCACTAATTTTATCTATTATTACCTCTGAGCATCTATATACCAGTGAGCAGAGCTTCCTCTACAGTAGTTCTCCTGATTAGGCATGCCCTTACCTCATGAGCAGGGCATTGCAGCTTTGGTAGCAACTATTACGACATGGACTCTGCTGCTGTGGACCCGGGGAGAGTGAGTGCAGATTCATTGCACCCACACTCCTCACATGAAGGGTCCGCACTCCTAGAAAATGGGGGATACGTTCCCTGAGTGTCTCCCCCCCATATTCTAGACGGTCCAGAGTCGTCGTGGGACCCCTTTATTTTTTTTCTTACAATAAATTGGTGAAAGAGGAAATGTTTTGGGGACTGTTTTTTCAAATAAATTTCTTTTGTCGATTTTTTTTTTTTTGTTAGTACTGACAGTTTATGATGTGGGGTATCTAATAGACGCCATGACATCACAAACTGCTGGGCTTGATCTCAGGTGACTTTACAGCTAGTATCAACCCGATTTATTACCCCGTTTGCCACTGCACCAGGGCACGGGATGAGCTGGGGTGAAGCGCCAGGATTGGCGCATCTAGTGGATGCGCCACGTCTGGGGTGCCTGCGGCCTGCTATTTTTAGGCTGTGAAGGCCCAATAACTATGGACCTTCCCACCCTGAGAATACCAGACCACAGCTGTCCGCTTTACCTTGGCTGGTGATCCAATTTGGGGGAGACCCTACTTTTATTGTGTAATTATTAATATTTATAAAATAATTATAAAAAAGAGCCTGAGGGGACCTCCACATTGGATCCCCAACCACGGTAAAGCTGCCAGCTGTGGTTTTCAGGCTACAGCCGTCTGCTTTACCCTAGCTGGCTATCAAAAATGGGGGGACCCAATGTCATTTTTTTTTTAACTATTTTTTAAATAGAAAAAATTAATGGGCTTCCCTGTATTTTGATTGCCAACCAAGGTATCGGCAGGCAGACTGGGGTGGCAACCCATAGCTGTCTGCTTTATCTGCGCTGAGAATCAAAAATACCGCGGAGCGCTACGTCATTTTTTTAAAGATTTATTTTTACAGCACTGTGATGTCCAGCAATCAAAATACAGGGAAGCCCATTTTATTTTTAGTTATTTAAATAAATAATTAAAAAAAATATATATGGGCTCCCGCTGCATTTTTTGTATTGCTAGCTAAGGGTAATCCAAGCAGCTACTGGCTGCTAATCCCCACTGCTTGATGTTACCTTCACTGCAAATGGAAAATCCAGGGAAGCATTTTTTATTTTTTTTGCCAAAAAACTACAAAAAAAAGGACGTGAGCTTCGCCATATTTTTGTATGCTAGCCAGGTATAGCAGGCAGGTGCTGGAAGAGTTGGATACAGCGCCAGAAGATGGCGCTTCTATGAAAATGCCATTTTCTGAGGCGGCTGCAGACTGCAATTCGCAGCAGTGGTGCCCAGAAATCTCAGGCCAACCTGTGCTGCGGATTCCAATCCCCAGCTGCCTAGTTGTACCTGGCTGGACACAAAAATGGGGCGAAGCCTACGTCATTTGTTTTCTAATTATTTCATGAAATTCATGAAATAATAAAAAAAGGGCTTCCCTTTATTTTTGGTTCCCAGCCGGGTACAAATAGGCAACTGGGGGTTGGGGGCAGCCGTACCTGCCTGCTGTACCTGGCTAGCATACAAAAATATGGCGAAGCCCACATAATTTTTTCAGGGGACAAAAAACTTCTGCATACAGTCCTGGATGGAGTATGCTGAGCCTTGTAGTTCTGCAGCTGCTGTCTGTCTGTATGGAGAAGAGCAGACAGCATCTGCAGAATTACAAGGCTCAGCATACTCCATCCAGGACTGTATGCAGAATTTTTTTTCCCACCAAAAAAATGACGTGGGCTTCGCCATATTTTTGTATGCTAGCCAGGTACAGCAGGCAGCCACGGGCTGCCTCCAACCCCCAGTTGCCTATTTGTACCCGGCTGGGAACCAAAAATATAGGGAAGCCCGTTTTTTTTAATTATTTCACTTATTTCATGAAATAATTAAAAAACAAATGACGTGGGCTTCGCCCCATTTTTGTGTCCAGCCAGGTACAACTAGGCAGCTGGGGATTGGAATCCGCAGCACAGGTTAGCCCGAGGTTTCTGGGCGCCTCTGCTGCGAATTTCAGTCCGCAGCTGTCCCAGAAAATGGCGCTCTCATAGAAGCGCCATCATCTGGAGCTGTATCCAACTCTTCCAACAGCCCTGGAGCCGGGTGGCTTGTTGGGTAATCATGAGTTAATACTGGCTTTGTTTTACTAGCCAGTATTAAGCCAGAGATTCTTAATGTCAGGCACGTTTGACCCGGCCATTAAGAATCTCCAATAAAGGGTTAAAAAAAAACACCACACAGAGAAAAAATACTTTAATAGAAATAAATACACAGACACATTAGAGACTCCATCTTTATTACCCCCTGTCAGCCCTCCACGATCCTGCTCTTCTGTCTTCTTTCTTTCTAGTGTAGTAGTAGTGACGATTGTAGTGAGGATGAGTTTACCCAGCTCATCACTTGGGGCTGGGGAACCTCATCCTCACTACAATCATCACTACAAACGGGAAGCAGCGTGCAGCGTGCAGATCAGTGCTGGCTGTCAGCGGTAACAGCGGTAAAGGCCCCGTCACACTAAGGCTAAGTTCACATTTCCGCTAAAATGTATCAGTCACAATCCGCTGCTCTTGTAAACAGCGGAATCCGTTTAGCGGATTCCGCTGCTCCCATAGACTTGTATGAGCAGCGGATTGTGACTGATGATGCTGCGTTGCACCCTCCGCCCGACTGATCAGTCGTGGAACGACTGACCGCCGGGCGGGAGGAACGCAGCATGTAACGTTTTTTGAGCAGCGAGATCCGTCGGATTTCGCTGCGCATGCTCTCTGGCTCCCTGCACACGTCACCAGCTTTGGTTGGTTACCCGATATTTACCCTGGTTACGGTGCAAGGAGCCAGCGCTAAGCGGTGTAGGCCCGTAACCAAGGTAAATATCGGGTAACCAAGGTAAACATCGGGTGCTTTGCTGTTACCCGATATTTAGGCTGGTTACGTGTGCAGGGAGGCCGACACTTCCCCGCTCGGCCCCGCCCCCTCCCGCACTCCGCACATGTATGTACACACACACACACACCTGTCCCCAGCCATGCAGACAAGCACTGCCACTGACACCCTCGTCTGGCCCCGCCCCCTGCTCGGCTCCGCCCCCTCCCGCACTTTGCATGTGCACACACATACATACATACATGCACATACATACATACATACATGCACATACACACACTCACTCACACATACACTCACCTGTCCCCAGCCATGCAGACCGCAGCACTTCTACTGACATCCTCAGCGCCTGGCCCCGCCCCCCGCTCGGCTCCGCCCCCTCCCGCACTTTGCATGTGCACACACACACATACATACATACATACATGCACATACACACACTCACTCACAGATACACTCACCTGTCCCCAGCCATGCAGACCGCAGCACTTCTACTGACATCCTCAGCGCCTGGCCCCGCCCCCCGCTCGGCTCCGCCCCCTCCCTCACTTTGCATGTGCACACACATACATACATACATGCACATACATACATACATGCACATACACACACTCACTCACACATACACTCACCTGTCCCCAGCCATGCAGACCGCAGCACTTCTACTGACATCCTCAGCGTCTGGCCCCGCCCCCCGCTCGGCTCCGCCCCCTCCCGCACTTTGCATGTGCACACACACACATACATACATGCACATACACACACTCACTCACAGATACACTCACCTGTCCCCAGCCATGCAGACCGCAGCACTTCCACTGACATCCTCAGCGCCTGGCCCCGCCCCCCGCTCGGCTCCGCCCCCTCCCGCACTTTGCATGTGCACACACATACATACATACATACATACATACATGCACATACACACACTCACTCACTCACAGATACACTCACCTGTCCCCAGCCATGCAGACCGCAGCACTTCCACTGACATCCTCAGCGCCTGGCCCCGCCCCCCGCTCGGCTCCGCCCCCTCCCGCATTCAGCATGTGTATACACACACACACTCACACACACACACACACACACACACACACACACACACACACACACACTCACCTGTCCTGCAGTCACTGCGGCACTGACGTCCTCAGTGCCACGGCCCCGCTCGGCTCCTCCCCTCCCCCCCGAACTCCGCCCCCCGCACACAACGGAATCCGACAAAGAATTCTGTTCTTTGTCATCCGTTGTACAGCGTTGAACAGCGCATCAGTCACATGCGTCAAGCGACGCATGTGACTGATACAAATCAACGGAAATGTGAACTTAGCCTTAGCAACTTACCAGCGATCCCAGCAACGATAGGGATCGCTGGTAAGTTGCTAGGAGGTTGCTGGTGAGATGTCACACTAGCGACGCTCCAGCGATCCCACCAGCAACCTGACCTGGCAGGGATCGCTGGAGCGTGGCTACACGAGTTGCTGGTGAGCTCACCAGCAACCAGTGTCCAGCCCCCAGCGCCGCGTGGAAGATGCTGCACTTGGTAACTAAGGTAAATATCGGGTAACCAACCCGATATTTACCTTGGTTACCAGCGCACGCAGCTACACGTGCAGAGAGCAGGGAGCAGCGCACACTGAGCGCTGGCTCCCTGCTCTCCTAGTTACAGCACACATCGGGTTAATTACCCGATGTGTGCTGCAGCTAAATGTGCACAGAGCAGGGAGCAGCGCACACTACTTAGCGCTGGCTCCCTGCTCTCCTAGTTACAGCACACATCGGGTTAATTACCCGATATGTGCTGCAGCTACATGTGCACAGAGCAGGGAGCAGCGCACACCGCTTAGCGCTGGCTCCCTGCTCTCAGACGCTGACAGACGCGTTACCATAGCAACGGTGCTCTCGGAGCCGCGGTTAGCGGTGACGTCACCGCTAACTGCGTTGCTATGGCAACCTCCGTTAATGACCGGCTGTGTCAGCCGGTCCCTAACGGAACGGGGAGTCGACCGTGTGGTAGAGCATGTCGCCGGTACACGGCGATACACATATGTGCACCGTGTACCGGAGAGATGCACTCGCAGGTCCTACATGACTCGTTATAGTCATGTGACCAGTCTGTAGCCAATGAGATAATAGCCACGTGACTGGTCACATGGCTATTTTGACGTCACGATAGGTCCTGCATCACTGCTGCAGTGCCAGTCACCGGGAGGATTCAGCGATCATCGGATGGAATAGCGGCAGGAGACAGAGTGCAGAAGGGATCGCGGGGACCGGTAAGTGTTATGGCAATGTTTATTAACTGTGTACATTTATAATGCATTTTTATGTGTTTGTGATTGCCTCCCATTATAGCCTATTGGTTCGAGTTCGGTTCGTCGAACGTTCGACGAACCGAACTCGAACGGGACCCCCGTTCGGCGAACCGACCTCGAGCCGAACCGCGACCGGTTCGCTCATCTCTAGTTATAGACCCCATAAATAAGAGATTACCGTGAAGTTGGTTATGGGGCAGTAATGAATTGATCAATACATTAGCTAAATATCTCTTTTTTCTCAAATAATCCTCAGCAGTTATGCAATGTCACATTTCAATATTTCATATGGCTAATGTATTTCATTCCTTATGTATTATAAAGCAGTTATGCTTGTTCCTATTTCTCTGAATTTGGTGTGCAACTTTTACTTCATATACAGTATATTAACCTAGGAAACTATTTGATCATGTATATTTTTTAATGTAGATATATGAAAACAGATCTCACATGGACGTAACAAAAATGGACACATGGATGAAAATCTAGTTTTCATAGGGTCATTTGCACCCAGCCTTAGACTCAGACCTACATTGAGTAGTGACTTTTGGTCCGCGCAGCAAACAATGGAGTTATCCGTCCAATCACAACTCCGGTGATGTGGTGCAAAAGAGGACTGGAGCAGAGCTGGGAATAGCAGAAAATGGTGATCGGTAAGTATTTTACCACACCCAGGAAACATACATTACTGATATTTGGTGGTGAAATGGAACCCTCCCCCAAGTAGTACTTTTAAGAAAAAAATAACAAAATTACCTACTTGTGTCCTCCACCTTTGGATCTTTAAGCTGAGGTGATTTGTGTGTAAAACATTTAAAATATTCAGGACTAGTGATGAGCGGGCACTACCATGCTCGGGTGCTCGTTAGTCATAACTCGTGATGAGCGGGCACTACCATGCTCGGGTGCTCGTTAGTCGTAACTCGTGATGAGCGAGCACTACCATGCTCGGGTACTCGGTACTCGTAACTAGTGATGAGCGAGTGCTACCATGCTCGGGTGCTCAGTACTCGTAACTAGTGATGAGCGAGTGCTACCATGCTCGGGTGCTCAGTACTCGTAACTAGTGATGAGCGAGCATTACCATGCTCGGGTGCTCGGTCCTCATAATGAACAGTTGTATGCTCTGATGGGCGTGACTCGAGTACCTGAGTGTAATGGAAGTCAATAGGGAACTCCAGCATTCTTCTGGAAGATTTCCCAGAAAAATACTCGAGTTCCCCATTGACTTCCATTATACTTAGGTACTCAAGTTGTGCTAATCGGCACATCCAACTGCTCATTATGAATACAAAGCAGCCAAACATGGTAGGGCTGGCTCATCACTAGTGACGAATATCGAGCACCTGAGCATGGTAGTGCTGGCTCATCACTAGTTACGAATATCGAGCACCCGAGCATGGTAGGGCTGGCTCATCACTAGTTACGAATACCGAGCGCCTAAGCCTGGTAGTGCTCGCTTATCACTAGTTACAAGCACCCGAGCATGGAAGTACTAGTTACGAGTACCGAGCATGGTAGTGCTTGCTCGTCACTAGTTACGAGTACCGAGCACACAAGCATGCTAGTACTCGCTCATCACTAGTTATGAGTACTCAGCACCAGAGCATGGTAGTGCCCTCTCATCACTAGTTACGAGTACTGAACACCTGAGCATGGTAGTGCCCGCTCATCACTAGTTACGAGTACCGAGCAAATGAGCATGGTAGTGCCCGATCATCACTAGTTACGAGTACAGAGCACCCGAGCATGGTAGTGCTCACTTATCACCAGCTAAAATCACCCAAGCATGGTATCACTATTTATGAGCACTTGAGCATGGTAATACTTGCTCATCACCAGTTATGAGCACCCGAGCAAGGTAGTACTCACTCATCACTATTAATTATTAAAATAATTGATTCCATAATCAGTAATTCTTAATACAAAATTACAAATTGCTGCACCTTCCTTTTAAAATTGTTTTTCCTGTGTGAAATTTCTGATGTGCAATGATTACTTTCCGCATTCAATAAATGAAAGTTGATTCTTTTATTTGAGTTTTTTTAAGACTTGATTCCATGGAAAAATATTTCTTACATTCTAGACATGAAAATAGTTTTGCCGCTTGTGAGTGATCTGATGTCTAACAAAATCTGAATTGTAGTTAAAAGATTTCCCACATACTGAACATGAATATGGTTTTCCTTTGGGGTGATTATTTTGATGTCTAACAAGAGATGATTTAGTAGTAAAAATTGCCCCACATTTTGAACATGAATATGGCTTCTCCCCTAAGTGAACCCACTGATGTCTAACAAAACTCGATTTGTTATGATAATTTTTCCCACATTCTGAACATGAATACAGCTTCTCCTCTGTGTGGATTCTCTGATGTGTAAAAAGATATGATTTCTTTCTAAAACATTTCCCACAATGTTCACAAAAAAATGGCTTCTCCCCTGTGTGTTGTGTCTGATGAGAAGTAAGTGTTAATGTCGACTTAAAATATTTTCCACATTCTGAACATGAAAATGGTTTCTCCTCAGTAGAAGGACTTTGAGGTATGACACTTATTGTGTGATAAGTATTTTTCTTAGCATTCTGTGAGGAGTCAGAAGATTGGATTTGTTCTGAAGGATCAGATGATAGATCTTTACGGTGATGGGCTTGATTTGGAATTATGGCATGCTCGTTATATGCATCCTGTGGGATATCACACTCTAAAGACATCCAATGTCCCTCTAGGCTCCAGTTATCTGCCAAGAATAGAAACAATTTTTATCATTTTTGAATAGTATCGACAAAAATGACATTTATGTATAAAAATGTCCATACAAACTGAGTGGTATGCAACAAAATTTGCTTTTTAACTAAGACAGTGATGTAACGAAGCAGATCACAAGCTAATAGACCTTCAAAACAAGCACCAGAAGATGATGATAGTTTTTTTCATTACAATGAAGCCAACATCTTCATAGTTCACATGCTCAGTGGAGAATCGTAAAGTCTTTTATACAGTCTTTTATATCCTACATTTAAAAACCACAGACGTGACACAAGAACCCCCAGATATTTGATGGAGCCAGAGACCCATCTAAAAGGAAAACATTCAGCCAATTTCATATGAAGAGACGCGAGCAAGGAGATATTAAAGAATAGTTATTTTAAAACCAACTATACTAAAACCGAAGAAACAAATAACTGATGGGTTTGAGAAACACAGAAGAACATCAGCATAGAGAACTAACTTATAATTTGATTTGCCCCATCCTAATGCCTGTAATGTCGAGATTAGATCTGACTGCGTTAGCCAGTTATTCGATAATTATAATATATTACAATGGGGACAAAAGACACCACTTTTGAGTCCCATTGGTGATTTTAATGGATGTCAAAAGTAGACAATTGCCTCTTACGGTAGGCAAAACTAGACGATTCCCTCTAATGGAAACCAAAAGTAGACCATTGCCTCCATTGTGTGTCTGAGACCACTATACACCGCAGCATTTTCGGAACCATACTGTACCACTTAAAGATGACTAATTACAGTTGACCTTATCAGAAGCCTTTTTGTCTTCAACCGAAGAAAGGCATGGCTTTTGTGAGTGTCAAGCAATATGCTTAAATAAAGGGAGTTTTAGTATTGTCTCCAAATGAAGCCAACCTTGTCATCAACTAGAAAGTAGACAATCTCGTAGCTAGGATCGTGAAGAAGATTTTAACAACAATGTTTATTAGGGGAATGGGTCTGTAATTGCAGCAGAAAGCGGAATCATTACCCATTTTTGGAAGGATAGATATGCGAAATCTCACTCCCAACAGTCATAAAAGAATTAATAGGAATGGAAACAGACATTTCAAAAAGGCTTTGTGAAACCTGTTGTTAAAGTCATCCTGGGCTTTTTCCTTAGTAATAAATATTAATTAATAAAGGTTTTGATAGCCACATAGACCATCTCTTCTTAGACGGATTGGCCCACCATTTTCGAAATCCTCCTCAGATGTGAAAAGAAGATGGTATCAACCGACATAGTCCTCTGTGATTTAAGCATTCATGGGACCTTGAATGTTACAGTACTTTTCGTTTTATAAGACACACGCAAAATTTAGAGGGAAAAAAAAAAATATGGGGTCCGTCTTATAATCCGGTGGTGTCTTACAAGAAGGGGGACGGCAGCGGTGATGGCAAGGGATAACAGAAGCCAGGGGTAGTGCTGGAGTAGGGCGAGCTGCAAGCAGTGCAGCGGGTGTCCAAGATGCTCGCTGCGGGAACTGTAAAACAGGAGGGGCATTCAGTAACTGTCGGCGGTGTGGGCTTCAAAGAAATGGCACCCGGAGTCGGCACCTGTGCAGATGGAACTCTTGGCTCAATTACAAGCCGAGATCTCATCTGCGCATGCGCCACCTCCAGGTGCCATTTTACATAATTCTGCTACAGGGAGATCTATGGGCTGCAGGGGGCGTGTGCGCAGATGAGATCTTGAGCCGAGAGCTCCATCTGTGCATGCGCTGACTCTGGGTACCATTATTTGAAGCCCACACCGCCGATATTTTCATTATGGTGGCCCCTGCCTCCCAGCCAGCAGCACAGCAACCACCCGCAGTAAGCCTGCAGCACAGCGCCCATGGCCCACAGCATCTCCCGTGACACCTCTCCATCTCTCCCGGTAAGCCAAATTCGAATTAAAAGACACACCCCTCGTTTTCCTCCCAAATGTTTGAGGAAAGTGCGTCTTGTCGTCCGAAAAATACGGTATATAAGAACTAAAACGGATTGTCGAAATGCGTCTGCAATCATTATTGGATCATGGACTTCTGATGGATCTTTTGAATAAACTGTGACCTTCTGCGCTGAGTACCACCAGAGAGTTAACTGCTGTCCTGGATTTGTTTGAGTTGTGGGTCAAGTCTTCATTTAGTTTCCAAAATGGGGACTTGACCCCATTTTGGAAACAAAACCCCTCAAGGAATTTATCTAGAGGGGGCAAGCAACACTTTGAAAACACTGGTGTTTCCAGGAATAAGGAGGCAATGAAGGCCTCTGACTTTGGGAGCGCAAATTTTCCTGTATTTATTTTTTGGGATGTCACTTTTCCAGAGTCTTTCATCTGCCGGTAACATAGAAATTCCCTATTTTTCATTGACGAACTGGAATAGAAGTTTCTTTTTTTGCAAGCTAGGTTGAAGTTTTGAATAGTTTTTATTTTGGAGTATATGAAAATGTTCACTACTTTTTAGTCCAAAATTTGGGAATTAAAAAAACATTTTGGAAAGTTTTTTTATTTTTGTTGTGCTCATTGTACAAGTTCCATAACTTCAGAGTTTTATAGCTCGGGTTGATACAAATAATGTCTACCTTGTTTCGTAAGTTTTTATAGGACACTCGATTTTCTAACAATGATACCATTTTTCCCATGATGTTTTCATGCTTCATTTATATGTAATTTTTTAGTAATTTTTTCCTACTTTTTTGCAGTATGGGACTTGAGCAATGAATAGACCGATTGTTGATCCAATACATATTAATACTTATGTATTGCAGTTCATTAGACCTGTGAGTTTTACACTGGTTCACTTGGTAGGCTTGGAAGACAGTTTTTGGCCTCTGGTTGCCACATGACATATTGGGACTCTGCCATCTAAAGGGAACAATGGGCTGAAAGACAGATCTCCTCCTGTTCAAAACCATTTAAAAGCCACCTTATGTCACGGTTGTGTCACGGGTGAGAGATAGTCCTGTGGTATCCGGCAATGGAAGGTAACAGCATTTGGCTGGGCAAAATTCTCCCTGACTTTCTATTATTCCTGCTGCTAGTATTGAGTGTTCTAGGTAGCTCCTCTTTTGGGTTTTCATCCTTTTCCCTTTAGGACAAAGCAGAGCTCCTCTTCCCTTCAGCTGCTTATCATCTGTATTTCCCATTGGGTTTAAATACTCTCATTTTCCTTCGCAAGCTCTGGATGCAAGCAGGCAGCTTGCACGCATCTGTGGGATCATTATTGCTCTTTGCTGAACTTCTTCCTGAGGCATCTGGAGATAAATTGTACATGCGCTTTCCCCATGTGTGTGATCCCTGTGTTTTCAGTCGTGTTTAGTGGGGTCAACAAAGAGATCATCCCATCCGTTCCCTAGCCCTGCTCTAAGGTCAGGTATCCAGCTCGGCGCATAGGTGTGCCTAACTAGGGTGGTGAGGGCCTCCAGGGGTCAGCGGTAGCTTTAGTCAGGGGTCACCATTTCCAACTTCCCTAGATGCAGAGTTTCCTTTCCCTTTTACTTGTTACTCCCCCGTACCTACCGTGACACCTTACTGTTGACAGTGAGTCAACCATGAGTGCCAGCCATAAGTGCTTAAAAATGGTTCCTATCAATTATCTAATTAGTGTTTTGTTTTTTAATTAGAAAGAAGAATAATTAGATGGAAGGACTGAATGGGCCATAACACAAAACCTTACTGGGAAAATTTGGATGGCCATATACACGGCCGTTCACTTCAATGAAAATGTTTCTTAATTGGCGTCCAAAGAAGGAGAAACGGCCAACCCTGTATATATATGATTATTACCAGATTTTATTTATAATGTTACTTTTCTTTTTTTTTTTTTTTTTTGTGGCTACTACTCACCCATGAAGTTATCTGAGGAAATCTCATCATTACACCACTCTTCATCGCTCACATATGTCTCTGTAGTATTAATATGGGGCAGATCTTCCCCCTGAAACAAATATTGTAAAAGTCACAGACAGATGGAGAAGTCACATCTATGATCAGCTCTAATCCTGCCATCTCCACCGCTCTCATTACACAAGTATAACACATATAATACTGGAGGATAAAACAAGACTGAGCACAAGACCTTCACAGACGTCTACACATCATAGGGAGATTTCATGGCACCTTCTCTCCATCTACCTGATGATCCTGAGGAACATCGGGATCTTCTTGGTTACAGTCCTGTGGGAGAAGAGGACGGGGACATCTCTCTGGTGTTGTCCTCTTACTGGATAGAACTGGAGGAAACACATCCTGAGGAACATTGAGATCTTTTTGTTTACAGTCTTGTGGGAGAAGAGGATGGGAACATCTCTCTGGTTTTGTCCTCTTACTGGATAGAGCTGGAGGAAACACATCCTGAGGAACATCGAGATCTTCTTGTTTACAGTGCTGAGGGATAAGAGGATGGCGATAGGTCTCTGATGCTGTCCTCTTATTGGATAAAGCTGGAGGAAACACATCCTGAGGAACATCGAGATCTTCTTGTTTACAGTCTTGGGGGAGAAGAGGATGGGAACATCTCTCTGGTTTTGTCCTCTTACTGGATAGAGCTGGAGGAAACACATCCTGAGGAACATCGAGATCTTCTTGTTTACAGTCTTGGGGGAGAAGAGGATGGGAACATCTCTCTGGTTTTGTCCTCTTACTGGATAGAGCTGGAGGAAAAACATCCTGAGGAACATTGGGATCTTCTTGTTTACACTCCTGGAGGATAAGAGGATGGGGATAGGTCTCTGATGCTGTCCTCTTATTGGATAGAGCTGGAGGAAACACATCCTGAGGAACATCAGGATCTTCTTGTTTACAGTCTTGGGGGAGAAGAGGACGGGGACATGTCTCTGGTGTTGTCCTCTTACTAGATACAACTGGAAGAAACATATACAGGGACTCAATTCATTCCTTACATACAGATAATTATAGGCCGTGTGTATTTAGTCCTGTCTATTACCTGGTGATGTGAGGGGCTGGGGATCCTCCATCATGGCGTCCTTGTACAGATCCTGGTGTTCTTCTAAATACTCCCACTCCTCCATGGAGAAATAGACGGTGACGTCCTGACACCTTATAGGAACCTGACATATACAATGATATCGTCACCCTCGATCCCTTCATAGCATTACTGTATAATGTCCCAGCATTCCCAGCAGTGTCACCTCTCCAGTCAGCAGCTCAATCATCTTGTAGGTGAGTTCTAGAATTTTCTGGTCATTGATGTCCTCATGTATCGGGGGTTGAGGTGAAGGATCCGTGATTGGGCTCAGGGGTCTTCCCCATCCCTCAGACACAGGGGCCTGACAGCACTCACTAGAGGTCTTCACTAGTATGTAATCCTGGTTATGGAGAGACATATTAATAAATCTCACTACAGACATTTCCAGAGTCCTCACCTCTCCAGTTCTGTCCATCTGTTATTCCCATAGATAAGAATGATGTAATGTGACGTCATCAGAATCTCTCACCTCTCCAGTAAGCCGGAAGAGGATCTCTAGGGTGAGGTGTAATAACCTCTCCGCCATCTTGCCCCTATCCTTCTTTGATGGGTTAATCAGAACAATTATATAGAAGAATTCCACTGAGAGGATCCGATATTGTAGGGATCTGAATGAGAAGATAAACAGATGTAAATACATATAAAATCGGATGGTGTTAGTGGCTGTTTTGCCAAGTTTTTAAAGGGATCGGATATGGCCTAAAAGAAGGTGATTAATTTTATTATCATTCTGTGGCGCCCCTGAGGCTTCCGTCGCCACAGGAACATTGCACCCCATCCAGCGGTGTGATGTCCCATCCTGGGTAAGGAAAGGAGTGAACGCCGGTCCACAGGCAAATTCACACTACACCCATTGTTAGGTACACACAGGGACCAGGGACAGTGGCAGCAACCCTCCCATGCTGCATGCTGGGAGGGGCCGTAAGACCCATCCCTGCTCCCATAGGGTGGTAGCTTAGCAACTGGGTGGGTGGGAGGAGCCAGCCGAGTGCAGAGTAGTAAGGAAGGTCAAGAGAGAGAGTTTCAGTTTACCTCAGGAAGGAGGGGAGTGAGGAGGTCTGCGTGAGGCAGAGGAAGAAAGCTGAGAGAAGTGCTCTAGTCAGCCAGGAGCAAGAGAAGAAAGTGACGCTTCCTGGTGAAGACCCTGGGACTCAGAGGGTCCAGCTGACACCAAGCAGAGAAAAGAAGGGATTCCAGGGCCACAGATAGCTTTCAGGCTCGTGGCCGGTTCCACAAGAACATCGGTGGAGGGATCAAGCTGCAAACAGGGGACGGTCCCTAGAAACCGGAGGAGGAAAAAGTCATCTCCAAAAGTAAAAACCGAGGCCCAGGGAAAGCTGCAAGCTCCCCGGGCCACAGCCCACAGCAGAACCTCTAGAAAGGGGGTAAATTACCGACAGGCAAGCCCCTGGCCCGGAGGCTGTAGTGGAGGCCGAGCCAGGTTCAGCCAACAAGGGCAAGGCTTAAGGAAACAGCTGAAGAAAGGAACACATAGAGGGGTGCACCGGCTTTCATTCCAGGATCTACCCAGGATCGGCGGAGGTCCCTGACAGTGGGTTCCAGCAGCCCAAAGGCACCAGTGTGCTGCAGCCCAGGAACTGTGAGTAAACATCTTGAAATTGCACCCCCTGGTGTTGTCTCCGTTATTCCCCCTGCACTATTCCATCACTGCATACACACTTACAAGCACCAACAGTGTCCCCGGGGCACCGCTCCACCTGTGGGGAGCAGGACCATCCAAGCTGCCATTCCACCAGCCCCGGAGGCCTCATACAGCAGCGGCGGCTTAATAGCCGCAAACCACAGGTGGCGTCACGAATATAAACTTTAATCACCCCACAACTGAAGCAGCCATATTAATTGACTCCCGCCAGGGTCACGGAGTCCGGCCCGGCACCGGGTGTCCCATAGCCCTGGGGTGGGCGAGTCAATTCAATGATTACAGAAAATAGGAAATAGTGTGATATTGCGTACACTTTTTCATAATATAAATCACAAAGGTAAAATACTTATATTGCACACTACATAGTAAAAAAAAACTTCACCAGGCGCAACACATCAGCTCTCTGGGAACATTATTTGTGAGAAGCAAAACAGCAAAGACAGAGAAACTCCTGGGACCCACACTGTGGTGTCACGGGCGTCCCCTCTTTAGTCCACAGGTAAACAGGCTTCTGACTTTGCTGTAATCTTCACCAGTTTATACCTCACTTGAAAACAAATTGCTTGCGTAACCAAGTGTCATACAGACTTTACCAGGTTTCATTTGTCCAATAAGGTATCCCTCTTCTGAGTGGCCAACTCTTCAGGGTGCTTTACATGCTGCAACATCGCCAGCGATTGCTAGCGATGTCGCGAGCGATAGCACCCGCCCCCGTCGTTCGTGCGACATGTGGTGATCGCAGCCGTAGCGAACAATATCGCTACGGCAGCGTCACACGCACATACCTGTTCTGCGACGTCGCTGTTGCTGCCGAACAATCCATCCTTCAAGGGGGAGGTGCGTTCGGCGTCACAGTGACGTCACAGCGACGTCACAAAGCGGCCGTCCAATAGAAGAGGAGGGGAGGAGATGAGCGGCCGGAACATGCCGCCCACCTCCTTCCTTCCTCCTTTCCGATGGACGCAGGTAGTATGAACTTCGTCGTTCCTGCGGTGTCACACACAGCGATGTGTAGTGCCGCAGGAACGACGAACAACCAGCGGCATGCACCACCAACGATATTATGAAAAGGAGCGACGTGTCAACGATCAACGATTTTTGCCATTTTTGCGATCGTTGACCGTCGTTCCTAGCTGCCACATGCTGCGATGTCGCTAATGACGCCGAATGTGCATCACAATCACCGTGACCCCCGACAATATATCGTTAGCGATGTCGCAGCGTGTAACGCACCCTTTCAGATGTCAATCTACACCAGACAAATACGTCACCGGGTGAGACATGCCAAAGGGTCCTGGTTTCAGATGTTTTACCATACTATAAACATGCACATTCTCACTAAACATTGATAAGAGAACTATGTGGTACTGGGTGATACTATAAACATGTACTTTCTCACTGAACATTGACACTTGAACAATAACTCCAGGTGTCTAGGAAAATTAAAGAAAAAAAAGCTAATGTAAACAACTGTTACAGTCTAATATCTTAAAGGGTTTCTTAAAGACAGACTACCAATATAGATTCCTGATGGCCACTAACATCTTAGCACTACAACTGCGCACTTGAGTTCTTCCCAGAGTGGCTCAATCATATTGAAATCAGGAGACTGAGATGGCCTCTCCAGAACCTTCACTTTGTTCTGCTAAAGCCAGTGACAGGTCAACTTGGCCTTGTGTTTTGAATCGTTGTTATGTTGAAACATCCAAGTACGTCCCATGCGCAGCTTCCGGGTTGATGAGTGCAAATTTGCTTCCAATATTTGCTGATAATGTGCTGCATGCATCTTTCCTTCAATTTTGACCAAGTTTCCTGTGCCTTTGTAGCTCACACATCCCCACATCAACAGTGATCCACCTCCATGGTCTAGAGTAACAATGGTGTTCCTTTCATCATAGGCATTGTTGACACCTCTTCAAATTTAACGTTTATGTTTGTGGCCAAAAAGTTCGATTTTGGTCTCATCACTCCAAATTACCATGTTCCAGAAGTTTGGGGGCTCGTCTCTGTACTCTTTGGTGTATTGTAGGCGAGATAGTTTGTCGCATTTGCACAGTAATGGCTTTTTTCTGGCGAATCGACCATGCAGCCCATTTTTCTTCAAGTGCCTCCTTATTGTGCATTTTTAAAGAGCCACACCACTAGTTTTCAGTGAGTCCTGTATTTAAGCTGATGATATTTGTGGGTTTTTCTTTGCATCCCAAACAATTTTCCTCGCAATTGTGGCCGAAATTTTTGTTGGTCTGCCTGATCGTGGTTTTGTTTTAACAGAGCCCCTGATTTTCCATTTGTTAATCACAGTTTGAACACTGCTGACTGGCATTATCAATTCCTTGGATATCATTTTGTATCCCTTTCCTATTTTATTCAGTTCAACTATATTTTCCCGTAGTAATAAAGAATAGGACCCTGCTTCACCTTACAGGTGCTCTGGAGAAAAACAATGTCAAAGAAAAAGAGAACTCCGGCACACTACCCCAATTAATGTAAAGAGACGAAAAACAATTTGCAATCAAAGTTGTTCTTTATTATGTAGAAAATGTTGTTACAGGTTTTAGGATTGTTTAGCTTGCAAAAGAGAAGGCTGAGAGGAGACTTAATAGCTGTCTACAAGTATCTTAAAGGCTGTCACACTGTAGAGGGATCAGTTTTATTCTCATTTTCACAAGGAAAGACTAGAAGCAATGGGATGAAACTGATGGGGAGGAGACACAGATTAGATATTAGAAAACACTTTTTGACAGTGAGGGTGATCAACAAGTGGAACAGGCTGCCACGAGAGGTGGTGAGCTCTCCATCAATGGAAGTCTATAAAAAGAGGTTGGACGGACATCTGTCTGGGATGATTTAGTGAATCCTGCTTTGAGCAGGGGGTTGGACCAGATGACCCAGGAGATCCATTCCAACTCTAATATTCGATGATTCTATTTCAATTTCTTGACATATTCAGGACAGATTCGTTCTTGGCACTCACTGTGCTGCATCTCTGACCTCATACTCACCACTTCCTGTTTCACAAAGATAATTCCTGTTTGAAGACCGAATTGGTCGAAATGTCAACTTGTTCGGACTTTCAACAACATTTTCTACATAATAAAAAACAACTTTGATTGCAATTTTTTTTTTCGTCTCTTTACATTAATTGGGGTAGTGTGCCGGAGTTCTCTTTTTCTTTGATATTTTCCCGTAGATCCTTTGACAATTCTTTTACTTTCCTCATGACTCACAATCCAGAAATGTCAATGGCTGGATGAAAGATGCAAACTCTGTCTGGATCCCACAAATTCACTCAACTTTTATGCACACACACTGATTACAAGCAAACAGGTCACAGGTGTGGATGTTGCCTTTATCAGCCACTTAAATTCATTTGTGTCAACTTCTGTGCATGTTATCAGGCCAAAATCACCAGGGTGTGTGAACTTTTGATCAGGGTCATCTTGATGTTTTTGGTTGTAATTAGGATTTAAAAAGAGAAAACACAGTAGTTTGACAATAAATGGCTTCACCCAACCACAAACCATGATATTCTCTGAAAAAAGGCCAAGAAAGCAAAAAATCTGCGGGGGTGTGAAAACGTTTGAGCACAACTGTATATACACACACTGTTGAGGATAAGAATTGAGTATCCAAAAATACTTAATTCAGCCATTTCATAGACTCAGGTATATAGTTTAGTAGATGTAAACTAACGCACATATTTATGAATGCCTTTGTTCTTTTTACTGATACGTATATATGTATATTGCATATTTAGTGATTTTACTTTAACACAGTATATGTGATTTAAAGATGGCTGCCACATTCTGGACAACTCCCAAGATGATGAACAAAAAAATTCCTAGAGCTTGGACTGTCCAATCAAGAAGAGACTATGCTAATTTCTATACGTCTTGAAGCCCCGACCTACGATACTTGATTGGACTAAAACTTTTGTTCACACCCCTTTACTTCTTGGTCTAGGGGCTTTGTCTAAGAATAAAGTTCAGTTGCCTCAGGGTCCGTCACGGAGATAAATATAACTGACTCGTTGTCCGTTATTTAGTCTCGTGTGCACACATGACAATATAATTTGAAACAGCAGTCAGATCCTGAGTGACCGGTTGAGTCACGTCCTTAACAACACAAACATACACACACATACACAGTGGGAAAAACAATTGATACTAACGATTTTGCAAGTTTGCTACACAGAGTGGGGAAATCTGTAATTTTGATTGTAAGCAACTAGAACTGTGATAGAATAAAAAAAAAGAAAGTCACACTGTAAGATTTTTAAAGCAAAATTCTTGCTGGTTGGTTGGTGATCAAATACTTGTTTCATGCAATAAAATGCAAATTAATTATTTAAAAATCACACAATGGAAGTTTCTGGATTTTTGAGGGGGATTCTGAATGTCACAGTTGAAGTTGCCTACGATAAAAATTACAAAACTCTCCATTCTTTGTAGGTGGAAAAACTTGCAAAGTCGGCAGTGTAATATTTATATATATATATATATATATATATATATATATATATATATATATATATATATATATATATATATATTATATACACACACACACACACATACACACACACACACGTTGTCAAAATTGTTAGCACGCCTCGTCCCTCGTTCAATGAAAGAAAATCCCACAATGGTCAAAGATATAACTTGAATCTGACAAAAGTAATAAATAAAAAAATCTATGAAAATGATCAAATGAACATTGCTGCTTTTCTGTTTCCACAGAATTTTCAAAAAATAAAACTCCTGAAATCGGCCTGGACAGAAATGATGGTCTCTTAACTTAATACTTTGTTTCACAACCTTGAGGCAATCACTGCTGACAAACGATTCCTGTAACTATCAATGAGACTTCTGCTCCTCTCGACAGGTATTTTGGCCGCTCCTCAAGAGTAAACTGCTCCAGTTGTCTCTTGTGTGAAGGTCGCCTTTTCCAGACGCCATGTTTCAGCTCTTTCCAAAGATGTTCAATAGGATTTTGGTCAGGGCTCATAGAAGGCCACCTCAGAATAGTCCACTGTTTTCCTCTTAGCCATTCTTGGGTGTTTTTAGCCGTGAGTTTTGGGACATTATCCTGATACAAGACCCATTACATGCGACTGAGACCAAGCTTTATGACACTAGGTAGCACATTTCTCTTTAGAATCCCTTGATAGGCTTGAGATTTCATTGTACCCTACACACATTCAAGACACCCTGTGCCAGATGCAGCAAAGCAGCCCCAGAACATAACAGAGCCTCCTCCATGTTTCACAGTAGGGACACTGTTCTTTTGTTGATATGCTTCATTTTTCCATCTGTGAACATAAAAAGCTCTATTTTTGTCTCATCTGTCTATAGAACATTCTCCCAGAAGCTTTGTGGCTTGTCAACATGTAGTTTGGCAGATTCCAGTTTGGCTTTTTTACTTTTTTTTTTTTTTTTTTTTTTAACAATGGTGTTCTCCTTGGTCGTCTCCCATGAAGTCCACTATGGCTCAAACAATGACAGATGGTGCGATCTGTCACTGATGTTCCTTGTTGAGGTTGAAGTTCACCTTTAATCTCTTTACAAGTTTTTCTGGGTTCTTTTGTTACCATTCGTATTATCTGTTGATTTGTCATCAATTTTCCTCCTGCGGCCACATCCATGGAAGTAGGCTACAGTCCCATGGATCTTAAATTTCTGAATAATATGTGCAACTGTAGTCACAGGAACACCAAGCTGCTTGAAGATGGTCTTATAACCTTTACCTTTAACATGCTTGTCTATAAATTTTCTTTCTAATCTCCTGAGACAACTCTTTCCTTCGCTTCCTGTGGTCCATGTTGAGTGTAGTACACACCCTGTCACCAAACAGCACAGTGAGTATCTGTAGCCCTATATACTGGCCTACTGACTGATTACAAGATTGTAGACTCTTGTGATGCTAATTAGTGGACACACCTAGATTTAACATGTCACTTTTGTCACATTATTTTCAGGGGTACCATCATTTCTGCCCAGGCCTCTTTTATGAGTTTTATTTTTTTTTTTTAAATTCTGTGGAAGCAGAAAAGCAGCAATGTCTGACTTTCATTTGTTAATTTTCATAGACTTTTTATTTATTATTACTTTTGTCAGAATCAAGGTATTTCTGTGACCATTGTGGGTTTTTCTTTCATTAAACGAGGGATGAGAGGGACCAACAATTTTGACCACGTGTGTATAATTATTTATAATTAAGAGGATGCCTGTGGGAAGTAATTTAAAAAAAAAGTTAAAACCATTATGATTTCTTTTTTAAAAAAATATAGATAAAAACAACAAAAACATATAAAGGCTGATTATTTTTGTTTGTGCTCCACAGTTGAATACCAAAAAAAACAGAAATTAAAGTGTTGTTTGTATTCTAACATGGTCTGAACAAAAAAATGAACAACTTAAAAATCAGGTCTTTTAGCAAGAGGAATAACAAAAAAAGTTTGGTTCAGCTTTTTAGCACATTACACGGTAAAGAGAGTAGTGTCATTCAAAAATACTACTCGAATGACTATAGAGACAGAAATATAATGAAATGCAGAAATTCAAAATTGCCCAAAGCAACAGGGACCAATATTCTTAAAAATGGGTAAAACATGAATCATACAGAGAGAGAAAGTCGATTTTTTTTTTCCGATGCAAAATTGGAAATGCAGGTAATCTCGGACTGGCCCACTGGAGTAGCGGAGAATTCCTGGATGGGCCCCACTGCAGGAGTTGACCCTGACCCCTATATATGATAAATGCAGGAGAACATGGAGTACAAAAGCACACAAAAATTGAAATAATGAAAAATACAAAACTTTATTAGTAGAAAAACAGATAGAAACAACCACTGGAATGGAAGTGGATCCAAAAAAATAGGAAAGGTGGGGAAAGAAAAAGGGAGAAAAGAGAGGCCTGTTCCTGCCAACTTAACAAGTAAACTTCCAAGATGGAAGATGAAGTAAGTATTACATGGCAAATAACCGAACCACCGGGAGGAGTAAAGCCTGCTTTACATGTTACGATTTCGCATACGATATCGTATGCGATCGTAACCACCCCCATCGTATGTGCGGCACGTTCAATTTGTTGAACGTGTCGCACATACGATTTTTTCCCGTCACACGTACTTACCCGTCCATACGACCTCGATGTGGGCGGCGAACGTCCACTTCCTGGAGTGGGAGGGACATTCGGCGTCACATCGACGTCACGTGGCAGCCGGCCAATAGAAGCGACGGGGCGGAGATAAGCGGGACGTAAACATCCCGCCTACCTCTTTCCTTCCGCATTGCCGGCCGGGAGCCGCAGGACGCAGGTAAGATCTGTTCATCGTTCCCGGGGTGTCACACACTGCGATGTGTGCTACCCCGGGTACGATGAACAACCTAATGTTCAATATTTAGGAAATGAACGACGTGCATGCGATGAACATTTTACCGTTCAATCGCAATCGCACGTAGCTGTTACATGCCACAATGTAACTTACGATGCCGGATGTGCGTCACTTACGACGTGATCCCGCCGACACATCATAAGATATATTGTAGCGTGTAAAGCGGGCTTAAGTGTAGCAATAGAAAGTCTGAAATCATGTCGACATAGGCACTGAACACAATGAGGAGTCACAGAACAATTTCATGCATAAATGTCGACCATGAGACAGACAATAGGGCAAATAGCCAAAAGAAGCAATAATGACACTTCAATCGGTGGTGGTGTAGGCAGGAAAATAAGCCACAGGAGAGGAGACCTAACGTACGTTTCGCATATAGGAGTTATTACAGCTTCATGAGAGGAGGCAGAGGATCATGGCGTCTGCTTGAAATCATGGCCCTTAAAGTAGTCAAATAGAGAAACTATGTGACCGCGATCCCGGACACATGAACGCAAAATCAGCGCATGCGCACACTCGCAGTGAGCCCATATAGTCACATAGCATAGTCACATGAAATAGTCATGTGACCGCGATCCCGGTCACATGACCACATAAGCGGCGCATGCGCACACCCGCCGCAGGCCGACATAAATGCCACCACCCCCAACAGTCAACACCAGCGATGCATGTGCGAGACCAGAGAGCCATAGCTCTCGCGCATGCGCCGTACAGCGATAAAGACATCAGAGGTGATGGACAGGGAGCCCCATGGCGGCGGTGCAGACGCACAGCAACCAGGTCGCAGAGGGTAGATATAACAGTATGTCAATTAGGAAAATTTAATCTGCAGTATCGGCTGACAAAAATGTCTTGCAAGAACACCACAAATATATGGCACAACAGTCCAATATAGTCAAATGAGATAAAAATTTACAGTTACAGGAACAAATAAATATTTATACTGTACATCATGCAAAACATACATTATAGCACAAATATAAGATGACTACATACAAGAATTAACAAGTGTGGCCAGAGGACACTGCAGGGAAGAAATCCAATATATCATGCACGTAAAAATAATGGATCCAGACGCGAATAAACAGAGAAAAAAATTGGATTTCTCTGAAACTTCATGATGAAACTGGCTGTTCACATAATCAATATAGAGGAATCTTAGAATAAAACAAGCAAGCAACGTGTTCCCTGACCCTAACGCAGAGCTCACGAGAAGTTTTAGGTCACTGTAAAGCAAACATTGGCATGAGAGCCCTCATCCCTTTACTTACATTGCAAAAGTTGTTGATTGGGAGTAATTTTTAGCTCTTATATAGCCTTTTTTGATGGAACGGTTGCTATACCCACGCTCCCTGAAACGCTCACTCAACACTATACACGCTTTCTCAAAACTCTCATCGGAAGAGCAGATTCGGCTCATTCTGAGGAAGAGGAACTGACCAGTCGGAATGGCATCTATGGTTGAGGGTGTATGTGCAGACGTTGCATGCAAATAGGAATTACTGTAGTGGCGGTCGTTTTACGAGAAACATCAGTCTGAATGGAACGATTCTCATCGATCTCAACGATCTGAATAGAAATATCCAAAAAAATCAATGATTTGGGAAATATATTTATAAATAAGTCTGATGTTATATTTATTCTGATTCAATTCAGACATAAAAATCTTAAGGTGCTCCGCAGTGCCCTGCCACAAAAACAAAATGTCGTCAATGTAGCGTATCCAGCTCTGCACATGGGCGCAGCCCGATGCCCCGTAACCGCCAAACACCTCCCTCTCCCAAAAGCCTAGGAAGAGATTGGCGTACGATGGGGCACAGGCCGGGCCCATCGCAGTGCCACGCCTCTGATGGTAAAAAACATCTTTGAAAACAAAAATTGTGTGTGAATTGTGTGTCACTTCAGTATATATTTCTCGCTCACGTAATTGTTTTAGGGTCTCTTTTTCGTACAAAGAGGTTGGCCTGATCTCGACATTTCCCCCCCTTGTCCGCAGCTTTAATAACTGCATCACGCAGGGACTGTAATTCATGTAGCGCGTCCCTTTGTGCTTTAGTCAGATTATCAAACGTACGTTTTTTACCATACAAAACATACATTTGATAATCTGACTAAAGCACAAAGGGACGCTTTACATGAATTACAGTGAGCGAGAAACACATACTAAATTGACTCATAGCCCTCTCTCCCTTTTTTTCTAGCCAATTACAGATGATCCTGAATCGGGCATTGGATAATGGTCTGATTAATCCTAAAGAACGGGACGGTCTGCTAGTTAAATACCAAAGTATCCCTACATTCTATCTCCTCCCAAAAATCCACAAAGATGCCGTCAATCCACCTGGGCATCCAATAGTGTCTTTAGTGGATGGATTATGCGATCCTATTTATAAATTTATTGCCTTCCATCTCAAACCTTTCATTGAGACGCTTTCATCTCACGTCAGGGACACGACGGATGTCCCTCCATCTCCTAATCCAGTGGTCCACTCCGTGGTTGTTATCCATGTGGACATTGCCTCGCATGCTCTAATGTCCTTCATTGTACAACCTTTAACTCCTCGGATGGTTCTAGATCTTATACCATCAGACATTATATTTCATGTGGTACCACCTTCGTTGTTTAGTTTGCCACATGTGCGTGCCCCCTGATCTACGTGGGGCTCACTTTTCGTGAGCTCCGCGTTAGGGTCAGGGAACACGTACTGTTATGATCCGGAACCATGGAAGACCACCACAAGAGCATTGGCAACTAATCCGGCCGCCATCCCCTTACTAACCATCAACACTAGAAGTAGCCGAGGGGTGAACTAACATCCTGTGCACCGCGAACCCAGTCGGAGAACTAGCTATCCTAAAGGAAGGAAAGATGAATAACTCTCTGCCTCAGAAAATAGATAAAGAATAGCAAGCCCCCCACACTCAAAGACTGCGGTGATATAGGAAGACACAATACACAGATAGATGATAGGATTAGCAAAAGGTGAGGCCCTACTGACTAAATAGGACAGGATAGGAAAGGGACTGATGGTGGCCAGAGAAAAACCCTACAAAAATCAAAAAAACCTGATAGTACAAAAAGCCCTCAGATCGCTAGATCTGAACTCCGTCCTATACCAGGCGCTCTTGTCATACCAATGAACAGAAAGCAGGAACCATTACAAATTCAAGAAGCAACAAACACATGGACTAATAGGAGCAATACTCCAAACATAACTGCAGGGAGCTTCCCAACTAAGCAACTGAGAGGGAAGATCCCTGCATGCAAATAAACTGAAAACAACCACAGCAAATGACAAACTCAGATAAGAGTAAAAGAACCAAACAACAAATAAAGAGCAAAGCACTTATCTGGGGTAGATGTGGTATGGAGCAGGATGAAGCAGGCTGGTGAACAAAAAACAACTGACATCTGGCATAGCCTGCTATCAGATCAGGGTTTAAATAGGCAGAGAGTTAGCAATGGAAACGCCCATTGCTCAACACACCTGGTCTATGTTTGGACATAGACCAGGTGTGTTGAGCAAAAGCATAACTGACATTCACAACAACGTACGGGACATTGGAGCTGTGAGGAATGTCAAGGATGTGTCTTTTTGACATACTGTTATATCTACCCTCCTGCGACCTGGTTACCTGGCCGCTGTGCGTGTGCACCGCCGCTGTGGGGCTCCCTGTCCATCGCCTCCGATGTCTTTATCACTATGGCCATCTGCTCTCACGCATGAGCCGCTGGCGTTGACTGTCGGGGGCGGTGGCATTTACGTGGGCCTGCGGCGGGTGTGTGCATGCACCACTTTTGTCGCGGTCACATGATTATTTCATATGACTATCCTATGTGACTAGGTGGGCTCACGGCTGGTGTGCGCATGCGCTGATTTTGCGTTCATGTGACTGGGATTGCGGTCACATGGTTTCTGTGTGTGACTCCTCTCCTGTGTTGATCCTCTGATGAAGCTGTAATAAATCCTATATGCGAAATGTACGTTAGGTCTCCTCTCCTGTGGCTTCTTTTCCTGCCTAAACCACCCCCGATTGAAGTGTCATTATTACTTCTTTTGGTTATTCTTCCCTATTGTCTGTCTCATGGTTGACATTTATGCCTCTGTTTACATATATGAAATTGTTCTGTGACTCCTCATTGTGTTCAGGGCTTATGTCGAAATGATTTCAGACTTCTTATTGCTACACTTTAGGGGTGTTTTTTATTTCTAATAAAGGATTTTTTCGGGTGTGTGTGTGTTTATTTACTGTAATTTACAGATTAATCATGGAGGGTGTCTCATAGACGCCTGACATGATTAATCTAGGACTTATTGGCAGCTATGGGCTGCCAAAAACTCCTTATTACCCCGATTTGCCAACGCACCAGGGCAAATCGGGAAGAGCCGGGTACAGTCCCAGAACTGTCGCATATAATGTATGTGGCAATTCTGGGCGGCTGCTGACTGATATTGTTAGGCTGGGGGGCTCCCCATAACGTGGGGCTCCCCATCCTGAGAATACCAGCCTTCAGCTGTATGGCTTTATCTGGCTGGTATTGAAATGGGGGGGACCGCACGCCGTTTTTTTTTAAATTATTTATTTATTTATTTTACTGCACAGCCCACCGGCTGCTGTGATTGGGTGCAGTGAGACAGCTGTCACTCAGCGTGGGGGGCGTGTCTGACTGCAACCAATCATAGACGCCGGTGGGTGGGGAAAGCAGGGAATACGAGATAGATTAATGAGCGGCCGGCATATTCAAAGTAATTGTTGCCGCGTATTCTCTGCACAGCTGTTCCTCGCCGCGCTGGTGATCGGGGAGCGGTAAGTATGAGAGAGGGCTGCTCGCTTCAGTCACTCGGGGGATTAGTGGTCACTGGTGAATCCTTCACAGGTGACCGCTAATCAGTACGCGGCACACAGACAGAGACGCGGCATGACAATGAAGTCGGGTGAAGTTCACCCGAGTTCATTCTCATCGCGCAACTCTGTCTGCTGTCAGCCGACATGTATCAACGACATTGTGCAACACACAAACGGACATTCCACACGGACATTCCACGTACACATACACGGGCATTTTACACACAAACACGGACATTTTACACGTACACACGGCTCGCATACGCCATCACACGGATGCCATACGTACCGGAGAAACGCCCCAAAAAAACGGAACACGGACCCGAAAAACGGACCGTAAGACACGTACGTTTTTTTTGCGGAAGTGTTTTAAGCCTTTATCAGTTCCCAGAGTTTTTTCTGCCTCTTTATGTCCTTACTCATTTCTTGTTTATATGGCCTAAACTGTTAGGAGCCATGTTGGTATGGAATTTTGTTTCGCCCTATATATGAGCAGTAGTTGGCACAATACACTTGATTCTCTATAAAGGATCCGATCATCATTTACCGAACTGTCCAGTGTATTCTTATATAGAAGCAGCGGGAAATATGTGACTGAGGGGAAGGGGACATCTGCCCGGAGCTGAGCAGCCCTCCAGAGTCAGTGTTACAGGAGGGGCTCTGCCATCCGAGCCCAACACTGACCGCGAGTGTGAGGAAAGTCTATAGAGAGCGTGACGGTGATAATAGTGTGTACAGCGCCGCGGAGTATGGAGGCGATATATAATACCCTGCACCTACCTCCACCTGCAGAGCCGCACACTAGATATATAATAACCTGCACCTACCTCCACCTGCAGAGCCGCACACTAGATATATAATACCCTGCACCTACCTCCACCTGCAGAGCCGCACACAGATATATAATAACCTGCACCTACCTCCATCTGCAGAGCCGCACACTAGATATATAATACCCTGCACCTACCTCCACCTGCAGAGCCGCACACAGATATATAATACCCTGCACCTACCTCCACCTGCAGAGCCGCACACAGATATATAATACCCTGCACCTACCTCCACCTGCAGAGCCGCACACAGATATATAATACCCTGCACCTACCTCCACCTGCAGAGCCGCACACTAGATATATAATACCCTGCACCTACCTCCACCTGCAGAGCCGCGCACTAGATATATAATACCCTGCACCTACCTCCACCTGCAGAGCCGCACACCAGATATATAATACCCTGCACCTACCTCCACCTGCAGAGCCGCACACTAGATATATAATACCCTGCACCTACATCCACCTGCAGAGCCGCACACCAGATATATAATACCCTGCACCTACCTGCACCTGCAGAGCCGCACACAGATATATAATAACCTGCACCTACCTCCACCTGCAGAGCCGCACACAGATATATAATACCCTGCACCTACCTCCACCTGCAGAGCCGCACACTAGATATATAATACCCTGCACCTACCTCCACCTGCAGAGCCGCACACAGATATATAATACCCTGCACCTACCTCCACCTGCAGAGCCGCACACTAGATATATAATACCCTGCACCTACCTCCTCCTGCAGAGCCGCACACTAGATATATAATACCCTGCACCTACCTCCACCTGCAGAGCCGCACACTAGATATATAATACCCTGCACCTACCTCCACCTGCAGAGCCGCACACTAGATATATAATAACCTGCACCTACCTCCACCTGCAGAGCCGCACACAGATATATAATACCCTGCACCTACCTCCACCTGCAGAGCCGCACACAGATATATAATACCCTGCACCTACCTCCACCTGCAGAGCCGCACACAGATATATAATACCCTGCACCTACCTCCACCTGCAGAGCCGCACACTAAATATATAATAACCTGCACCTACCTCCACCTGCAGAGCCGTACACAGATATATAATACCCTGCACCTACCTCCACCTGCAGAGCCGCACACAGATATATAATAACCTGCACCTACCTCCTCCTGCAGAGCCGCACACTAGATATATAATACCCTGCACCTACCTCCTCCTGCAGAGCCGCACACTAGATATATAATACCCTGCACCTACCTCCACCTGCAGAGCCGCACACAGATATATAATAACCTGCACCTACCTCCACCTGCAGAGCCGCACACTAGATATATAATAACCTGCACCTACCTCCACCTGCAGAGCCGCACACTAGATATATAATACCCTGCACCTACCTCCACCTGCAGAGCCGCACACAGATATATAATACCCTGCACCTACCTCCACCTGCAGAGCCGCACACAGATATATAATACCCTGCACCTACCTCCACCTGCAGAGCCGCACACTAGATATATAATACCCTGCACCTACCTCCACCTGCAGAGCCGCACACTAGATATATAATAACCTGCACCTACCTCCACCTGCAGAGCCGCACACTAGATATATAATACCCTGCACCTACCTCCACCTGCAGAGCCGCACACTAGATATATAATACCCTGCACCTACCTCCACCTGCAGAGCCGCACACTAGATATATAATACCCTGCACCTACCTCCACCTGCAGAGCCGCACACTAGATATATAATACCCTGCACCTACCTCCACCTGCAGAGCCGCACACTAGATATATAATACCCTGCACCTACCTCCACCTGCAGAGCCGCACACAGATATATAATACCCTGCACCTACCTCCACCTGCAGAGCCGCACACTAGATATATAATATCCTGCACCTACCTCCACCTGCAGAGCCGCACACTAGATATATAATACCCTGCACCTACCTCCACCTGCAGAGCCGCACACTAGATATATAATACCCTGCACCTACCTCCACCTGCAGAGCCGCACACTAGATATATAATACCCTGAACCTACCTCCACCTGCAGAGCCGCACACTAGATATATAATACCCTGCACCTACCTCCACCTGCAGAGCCGCACACTAGATATATAATACCCTGCACCTACCTCCACCTGCAGAGCCGCACACTAGATATATAATACCCTGCACCTACCTCCACCTGCAGAGCCGCACACTAGATATATAATACCCTGCACCTACCTCCACCTGCAGAGCCGCACACAGATATATAATACCCTGCACCTACCTCCACCTGCAGAGCCGCACACTAGATATATAATACCCTGCACCTACCTCCACCTGCAGAGCCGCACACTAGATATATGGCTGCTCTGTGCTTACAGGACCTGTGATGATGTCACATGGAGGGGAGGAGTCAGGGTCACATGATCAGCTCCTCAGTGTATGCAGGACTCTGCTGTGCTGGTTGTCATGGTGCTGGATGAGGGGAAGTTTATGTGTGGGGTCAGGAGGGGTTTACAGTGTGGATGTAGCAGAGCCGTGTGTGTACGAGGTGTACGGAGCGGAGCCGTGTGTGTACGAGGTGTACGGAGCAGAGCCGCGTGTGTACGAGGTGTACGGAGCGGAGCCGTGTGTGTACGAGGTGTACGGAGCGGAGCCGCGTGTGTACGAGGTGTACGGAGCGGAGCCGTGTGTGTACGAGGTGTACGGAGCAGAGCCGTGTGTGTACGAGGTGTACGGAACGGAGCCGTGTGTGTACGAGGTGTACGGAGCGGAGCCGTGTGTGTACGAGGTGTACGGAGCGGAGCAGTGTGTGTACGAGGTGTACGGAGCGGAGCCGTGTGTGTATGAGGTGTACGGAGCGGAGCCGTGTGTGTACGAGGTGTACGGAGCGGAGCCGTGTGTGTACGAGGTGTACGGAGCGGAGCCGTGTGTGTACGAGGTGTACGGAGCGGAGCCGTGTGTGTACGAGGTGTACGGAGCAGAGCCGTGTGTGTACGAGGTGTACGGAGCAGAGCCGTGTGTGTACGAGGTGTACGGAGCAGAGCCGTGTGTGTACGAGGTGTACGGAGCAGAGCCGTGTGTGTACGAGGTGTACGGAGCAGAGCCGTGTGTGTACGAGGTGTACGGAGCAGAGCCGTGTGTGTACGAGGTGTACGGAGCAGAGCCGTGTGTGTACGAGGTGTACGGAGCAGAGCCGTGTGTGTACGAGGTGTACGGAGCAGAGCCGTGTGTGTACGAGGTGTACGGAGCGGAACCGTGTGTGTACGATGTGTCCGGAGCAGAGCCACGTGTGTATGAGGTGTACGGAGAAGAGCCGTGTGTGTACGAGGTGTACGGAGCAGAGCCGTGTGTATACGAGGTGTATGGTGCAAAGCCGCATGTGTACGAGGTGTATGGTGCAGAGCCGCGTGTGTACGAGGTGTACGGAGCGGAGCCGTGTGTGTACGAGGTGTACGGAGCAGAGCCGTGTGTGTACGAGATGTACGGAGAGGAGCCGTGTGTACGAGGTGTACGGAGCAGAGCCGTGTGTGTACGAGGTGTACGGAGCGGAGCTGTGTGTGTACGAGGTGTACGGAGCGGAGCTGTGTGTGTACGAGGTGTACGGAGCAGAGCCGTGTGTGTACGAGGTGTACGGAGCAGAGCCGTGTGTGTACGATGTGTCCGGAGCAGAGCCGTGTGTGTACGAGGTGTACGGAGAGCAGCTGCATGTGTACGAGGTGTACGGAGCGGAGCCACGTGTGTATGAGGTGTACGGAGCGGAGCCGTGTGTGTATGAGGTGTACGGAGAAGAGCCGTGTGTGTACGAGGTGTACGGAGAAGAGCCGTGTGTGTTCGAGGTGTACGGAGCAGAGCCGTGTGTGTACGAGGTGTACGGAGCGGAGCCGTGTGTGTACGAGGTGTACGGAGCGGAGCCACGTGTGTATGAGGTGTACGGAGCGGAGCCGTGTGTGTACGAGGTGTACGGAGCAGAGCCGTGTGTGTACGAGGTGGACGGAGCAGAGCTGTGTGTGTACGAGGTGTACGGAGCGGAGCCACGTGTGTATGAGGTGTACGGAGCAGAGCCATGTGTGTGAAGTGTACGAAGCGGAGCCGCGTGTGTACGACGTGTACGAAGCGGAGCTGTGTGTCTATGACATCTATGGAGCAGAGCCGTGTGTGTACGGAGCAGAGCCGTGTGTCTACGATATGTACGGAGCGGAGCAGTGTGTGGATGTTTTGGATGACTATTCCATCCCCCTTGTCGGCTGATAGAGTTACTATATCTGAATCATTGCATGATTTTAGGGTAGCCTTTTCTTTTCTGTTTAGGTTATTTTGGGTAGTTAGGAGTGTAAATTTTCTGATTTTATCGAACTCTTCAAGCACCAATTCAAGGAAAGTGTCCAAAAAATTACCTTGGCTTTCAAGGGGTTAAAAGCTCGATTTTGGAAAAACATCAATACATGATCCTGTGTCATATAGAAATTATAAAATCCATAAACGCTTAAGACCCCTATGAAGCTGACCCACTCCTTTGGAAACAGGTAACTAAAGAGAATCCTTTAGAACAGGGGTGGGGAATCTTTTCACTGCCGGGGGCCATTTGGACTTTTCTACCAACCTTCGAGGGCCGCACAAAATTATCAACTTGAAAACTATTCTCCTATATTTGGTCATTTAACTCACCCCTAATGGCTGGAGCTGTTTCTCTTTGGTGCGGATGGGGCATATACATCCCAGGAGAGACTGGGGCATATACATCCTAGGAGAGGCTGGGTCATATACAGTGGGTACGAAAAGTATTCAGACCCCTTTAAATTTTTCACTCTTTCTTTCATTGCAGCCATTTGGTAAATTCAAAGAAGTTTGGTTTTTTCTCATTAATGTACACTCTGCACCCCATCTTCACAGAAACAACATAAATGTAGAATTTTTTGCAAATTTTTTTACACAAGAAAAACTGAAATATCACATGGTCATAATTATTCAGACCCTTTGCTCAGACACTCATATTTAAGTCGCATGCTGTCCATTTCCTTGTGATCCTCCTTGAGATGGTTCTACTCATTTAGTGGAGTCCCCCTGTGTGTAATTAAACTGATAGGACTTGATTTGGAAAGGCGCACACCTGTCTATATAAGACCTCACAGCTCACAGTGCATGTCAGACCAAATGAGAATCATGAGGTCAAAGGAACTGCACAAGGAGCTCAGAGGCAGAATTGTGGCAAGGTACAGATCTGGCCAAGGTTACAAAATAATTTCTGCAATACTAAAGGTTCCTAAGAGCACAGTGGCCTCCATAATCCTTAAATGGAAGAAGTTTGGGGCCACCAGAACTCTTCCTAGACCTGGCCATCCAGCCAAACTGAGTAATCGTGGGAAAAGACCCTTGGTGAAAGAGGTAAAGAAGACCCCAGGATCACTGTGGCTGAGCTCCAGAGATGCAGTAGGGAGATGGGAGAAAGTTGCACAAAGTCAACTATCACTGCAGCCCTCCACCAGTCGGGCCTTTATGCTAGAGTGGCTGGACGGAAGCCTCTCCTCAGTGCAAGACATATGAAAGCCGCATACAGTTTGCAAAAACAACAACACATGAAGGACTCCCTGACTATGAGAAATAAGATTCTCTGGTCTGATGAGACAAAGAGAGAACTTTTTGGTGATAATTCTAAGCGAAGTATGTGGAGAAAACCAGATACTGCTCATCACCTGCCCAATTCAATATCAACACACATGGGGTATGGGGGTGGCAGCATCATGCTATGGGGGCAGGGACAGGAATGACTGGTTGTAATTGAAGAAAAGATGAATGCGGCCAAGTACAGAGATATCCTGGAAGAAAACCTCTTCCAGAGTGCTCTGGACCTCAGACTTGACCGAAGGTTCACCTTCCAACAAGACAATGACCCTAAGCACACTACTAAGATAACAAAGGAGCGGTTTCAGACCATTCCTGACCGACCAAGCCAGAGCCCTGACCTAAACCCAATTGAGCATCTCTGGAGAGACCTGAAAATGGCTGTCCACCAACGTTCACCATCCAAACGGATGGAACTGGAGAGGATCTGCAAGGAAGAATGGCCGAGAATCCCCAAATCCAGGTGTGAAAAACTTGTTGCATCATCCCCAAGAAGACTCATGGCTGTACTAGCACAAAAGGGAGCTTCTACTCAGTACAGAGTAAAGGGGCTGAATACTTATGACAATGTGATATTTCAGTTTTTCTTGTTTAAAAAATTTGCAAAAAATTCTATATTTCTGGGGGTTTTTTCTGTCAAGATGGGGGATGGTGCGCAAAGTGTACAGTCATGGCCAAAAGTTTTGAGAATGACACCAAAATGATATTTTCACATGATCTGTTGCCCTCTGGTTTTTGTTTGTCTGATGTTTACATCACATACAGAAATATAATTGCAATCATATTATGAGTACCAAAAGGTTCTAGTGACAGTTAGAATGAGTTAATGCAGCAAGTGAATATTTGCAGTGTTGACCCTTCTTCTTCAGGACCTCTGCAATTCTCCCTGGCAGCTCTCAATCATCTTCTGGAGCAAATCCTGACTGATCGCTGTCCATTCTTGCATAAGCAATGCTTGCATTTTGCCAGAATTTGTTGGTTTTTGTTTGTCCACCCGTCTCTTGATGATTGCCCACAAGTTCTCAATGGGATTAAGATCTGGGGAGTTTCCAGGCCATGGACCCAAAATCTCTATGTTTTGTTCCATGAGTCATTTACTGATCACATTTGCTTTATGGCAAGGTGCTCCATCATGCTGGAAAAGGCATTGTTTGGCGCCAAACTACTCTTGGACAGTTGGGAGAAGTTGCTCTCTTGGAGGACATTCTGGTACCATTCTTTATTCATGGCTGTGTTTTTAGGCAAGACTGTGAGTGAGCCGATTCCCTTGGCTGAGAAGCAACCCCACACATGAATGGTTTCCAGATGCTTAACAGTTGGCATGAGACAAGACTGGTGGTAGCGCTCACCTCTTCTTCTCCTAATAAGCTGTTTTCCAGATGTCCCAAACAATCGAAAAGGGGATTCAGCTGAGAAAATGACTTTACCTCAGTCCTCAGCAGTCCACTCCCTGTACCTTTTGCAGAATATCAGTCGGTCCCTGATGTTTTCTCTGGAGAGAAGTGGCTTCTTTGCTGCCCTCCTTGAAACCAGGCCTTGCTCAAAGAGTCTCCGCCTCACAGTGCGTGCAGAAGCCCTCACACCAGCCTGCTGCCATTGCTGCGCTAGCTCGGCACTGCTGGTAGTCCGATCCCGCAGCTGAAACAGTTTTAAGATATGGTCCTGGCGTTTGCTGGTCCTTCTTGGGCGCCCTGGAGCCTTTTTGGCAACAATGGAAGCTCTCTCCTTGAAGTTCTTGATGAGGCGATAGATTGTTGACTGAGGTGCAATCTTTGTAGCTGTGATACTCTTCCCTGTTAGGCCATTTTTGTGCAGAGCAATGATAGCTGCACGTGTTTCTTTAGAGATAACCATGGTTAACTGAAGAGAAACAATGATACCAAGCACCAGCCTCCTTTTAAAGTGTCCAGTGGTGTCATTCTTACTTAATCATGACTGATTGATCGCCAGCCCTGTCCTCATCAACACCCACACCTGTGTTAATGGAACAATCACTAAAACAATGTTAGCTGCTCCTTTTAAGGCAGGGATGCAATGATGTTGAAATGTGTTTTGGGGGTTAAAGTTCATTTTCTTAGCCAATATTGACTTTGCAAGTAATTGCTGTTAAGCTGATCACTCTTTATGACATTCTGGAGTATATGCAAATGTGGCGCCCTGGACTAGCCAGGTCGTCACAGGTACTGCAACACACACACCCCCACCCTGAGACAGGCACATCAGCCGCACACAAAATCCTTGTTGCCTCCCTCCAGGGGCTGATGTCCACAGCAGGTGGGGTGGAGCCAGGCGGTTGGCCCCACCCACTGAAGAGTTCACAGTCCTGGAGGCGGAAAAAGGAACAGATCAGTTTTAGGCAGTGGTAGTGGAGGAGCAAACTGACCGTGTTCGGATGCGTGGCCCGGGTACATACAGCAAGGTTGGCAGACGGTGGTGGCCGTTTACAGGAGAGGCCGATCAACGCGGAACCGTAGGACCGGGGACGGGCGGTGGCCCGCCGGTACCGAACCGGGGAGCGAAGTGAAGCCAGCACACACAGGCTGGGTCTGCGGACCCCGACCAGGCTTGGAGCCGCCGTTAAAGGTCAAATCCGTCAGTGACCGGAACCCCAGGGGTTTCCTAGCAGCAAAGACCCGATAGAAGGCAACCGTCCGACCAGTGAAGGAAATACAGCTACCGCCACAGCTGGAGTTCCAAGGGCCAGAGCCTGCGGGCAAAAGTGCTCCTCCGGCACCTATACGCTGGGGAGCGGGTTACCGGTGGGAAGCCATCGGAGCCGAACACTTAAACAGGTGCAGGGAAAGACAGCCACCGTCAACTGTCCGGGAGAAGCCACAGCAGCCGGCTGCGGGACCCGTCCATCCAGCCGTTTGGTTTACCAGAATATCTAGGTTAGAACCTGGCTCAACCAATCTAATAGCAGGTGCTCTGGAGAAACAGCAGACTATGTAGAAAATATACTCCGGCACACTATAGAAAAAAGTAAGGAGAAGTCCAATATGATGCTCAATAGTGTCTTTATTTTAAATTTGAATATTGTCCGACGTTTCAACCCGTCAAGGGTTTTCTTCGGGGACTAATATATAATAACAAAAGAGAAAGAAAATACATTGTCACAATAATACATCATTGTTACAAAACAACACATATCACACACAGGTGAAAATCACGTTCACATTGTTACAGAATTTGCAAACGCTGAGCTTTTCATAAAGAATGTACATGAAAAATATCCGTGAATTAAATATGGTGAATACAAGGGGATATTTACTTTTCTGTGGAAATCAATGTATGATGTGGTTATAGAACCAAGGAGACCAGAAATCAGGACATACCTATGATAGATAAGATTACATTTCCTTAAACGAGCACCGAAAATTGCGTAGGGTAATTTGACACAATGGTGTCCACGGACGGTACTAGAGGGTGAGACATGAATATGTTAATACCGTAAATAAATATGAGACAAGCATAAGAGAAAAAGAGCTGTGTTTTTAGGGGTTCAGGTGAGTATACCTCAATGGATCAAGGACATCCAATCAAGTGAGTATGAAGAAACGTAAACGACCTCCACTGTTATATAGAAAGGGTTCAATATGTGAATTCCTAGAGGGTCATGTGCCTCATGTTTCTAAATGAGAAAGATCATTTATTTAAAAGAAATGCACGCATATGGAATCCAAAAAGTAATTGGTCTATCTGGAAAAGAGTACCTCATGGGCGGGGCCGAGTACGAGCCGGAATACCCAGGTCACGTTTTGGTCAAAATGACCAGTACGAATGAGAAAGTGGTGCTATGATATACATATATATACGTTTCAATATGGCCCTCTGAGGAAAGACACACCATAGTGTCCAGGAAGCTGATGGAGTGAACATCATGGTGTATAGTGAAACTGAGACCTGGTCTGCAGGTGTTGATTTGTTGGAAGAAAAGCTCCAGGGAGGAAGAGTCACCATGCCAGATCATGAAAATATCATCAATGAATCTCTTCCATACCACTGAATGCTTCTTCCACAAAGGGTTCTGATACACATAAAGGGCCTCAAAATGTGCCATATAAATGTTCGCATAAGGCGGTGCCATATTTGACCCCATCGCTGTGCCCTTGCATTGTAGAAAAAAAGAATCTTCAAAAATGAAGAAGTTATTTCCCAAAATTGTATGTATGAGGTCCATACATAAGGATTGCTGTGCCGTGGTAAAGATGCCTTGTGATTCAAGGAACCAGTCCACCGCCTGTATTCCATCTGCATGCGCTATGCTTGTGTATAAGCTATTCACATCAAGTGTAACCAATAGAGAATTAGAGGGAATGGTTTCAAGTGAACGTAGATGACTCAAAAAATCAGAAGTGTCTCTAAGGTAAGACGCTATGGTGGGAATCATAGGTGTCAAAATCCTATCCACAGTAATGGCTAGAGGGGACAACACTGAATCCGTGGATGCTACAATCGGACGGCCGGGTGGTGCCCGGAGGTTTTTATGAATCTTAGGCAAAGTGTAAAAGACTGGTGTGACAGGATCAGATTTGATCAGGAACTCAGCCAGTTTGTTGTCAATGCTTCCCTGTGATAGATGGTAATTAACCAAGTCTTTAATCTTAATCTGAATGTCCCTTGTTGGGTCCCTAGGGATAGGACAGTATGTGTGCCTATCCTGTAGCTGTTTATGAATTTCCGAAACGTAATACGATTTATCCAAAACTACTATCGCCCCACCCTTGTCCGCTGGCTTAATGACAATCTGGGTGTTGTCCCTAAGTGTTCGAATGGCCCTGTGTTCTTCTGGTGTGACATTGCTTTTAACTCTGTACTCGCCTCTCTCAATGGATTTCAGTGTCATCTCAATGTCCTTGGAGACTAGTGAGATGTAAGTCTCTACAGGGTGATAATTTCTCGGGGGACTAAATTTACTGGGATGTTTCAGATCAAGGCCACGTAATGTAAAGGTCCCAGGGGTGTTGTCCGAACAGGGTGTAGATAATGAAGTGTCAGAGTTAGAGAAATGGGCTTTAAGACGTAAAGTTCTATAAAACCGTCTGAGTTCCTGATCTAGTAAAAATGAATCAAATGGTGGTGTTGGACAAAATGTAAGGCCTTTTTGCAATACCTGCGTTTCAGATACAGAGAGGTTATATGCAGAAATATTGAACACTAGATTCCTCATACCTGAGAACGAGTTTGAACACGATAGGGTGTGTACGCTTTTCCTCTTCCCCCGCCTGGTCGCCCTCTTGTGGATGAACGTTGTTCTAAAAAATGGGGGGGTCGGGAGAAGAAAGAATCACTGTCCGAGCCAGAGGAGGCTGAGTAGCGTGAAGGACCCGAGGGTCGTCTTGAAAAGGTGTCGAATGACCGCCACTTGTAAACTCGGTCCCTCGAGTAATCCTCCTGGTCTCGGACAAACTTTTGGCGCTTCCTCTCCTGTAGAGTTTTCTGAAATTCCGAAATCGTCTCCTGGGTTTTTTTGTGAATTTTGTCCCACTCAGCGCTAGGTAGACAGTTGGTGAGTTGGTCCTCGATGGAGCGGATTTTGGGTCCGAGTTCCTCTATATCCTTTTGTAAGAACTCAATGGTCAGTACAATGATGTCCATTGAACATTTATTTAATATGCTCTCAAATTTAGAACAATAATCAGCGTTTTCTGAAAAAAGGGTGGGTCGTAATGATACCCTTAAACCCCTCGGGATCCGTTGTACTCGATGGTACTGTGCCAATGTGGCACAATGTAATTCATATGCAGTCCGTTTCCTAAGTTCTTTCTCGTAATCGCGGGTGCGAATTTCCTCTGAGGGTGTAGAGAGAAAGGAATCTGGAATAGTGACTCTTGATAATATGTCAGTGACCTCAGTGGCTCCATAGGAAAAAGTAGAGAAAGACATGAAAAAATCTTCTTATAAAAGGGATTGAATCTTGGGTAGATGGGGGCACAGGTAAAAAATAGTAGTATATCTAGGTTAGAACCTGGCTCAACCAATCTAATAGCAGGTGCTCTGGAGAAACAGCAGACTATGTAGAAAATATACTCCGGCACACTATAGAAAAAAGTAAGGAGAAGTCCAATATGATGCTCAATAGTGTCTTTATTTTAAATTTGAATATTGTCCGACGTTTCAACCCGTCAAGGGTTTTCTTCGGGGACTAATATATAATAACAAAAGAGAAAGAAAATACATTGTCACAATAATACATCATTGTTACAAAACAACACATATCACACACAGGTGAAAATCACGTTCACATTGTTACAGAATTTGCAAACGCTGAGCTTTTCATAAAGAATGTACATGAAAAATACCCGTGAATTAAATATGGTGAATACAAGGGGATATTTACTTTTCTGTGGAAATCAATGTATGATGTGGTTATAGAACCAAGGAGACCAGAAATCAGGACATACCTATGATAGATAAGATTACATTTCCTTAAACGAGCACCGAAAATTGCGTAGGGTAATTTGACACAATGGTGTCCACGGACGGTACTAGAGGGTGAGACATGAATATGTTAATACCGTAAATAAATATGAGACAAGCATAAGAGAAAAAGAGCTGTGTTTTTAGGGGTTCAGGTGAGTATACCTCAATGGATCAAGGACATCCAATCAAGTGAGTATGAAGAAACGTAAACGACCTCCACTGTTATATAGAAAGGGTTCAATATGTGAATTCCTAGAGGGTCATGTGCCTCATGTTTCTAAATGAGAAAGATCATTTATATAAAAGAAATGCACGCATATGGAATCCAAAAAGTAATTGGTCTATCTGGAAAAGAGTACCTCATGGGCGGGGCCGAGTACGAGCCGGAATACCCAGGTCACGTTTTGGTCAAAATGACCAGTACGAATGAGAAAGTGGTGCTATGATATACAAAAGGATAAAATCCAAATTAAGACCAAAGACACATAAGGGTAAGGCAAAATTATGCTACCTATGAGTGTAGGAATAAGTCCTAATGGGTGCTCCAGCCGTTTCAAGAATCCAAACGCGCCTATGGTTATTAACAACAACAGGTGGACCACATGAAAGTAAGGTTGTATCAGCCCCTGGATCTAAAGAGGTGAATCTATATCCTGTTCTGAGATAGATATATGAGGTCACTGATCACCAACCAACAGGAGATGGTTGGTGATCAGTGACCTCATATATCTGTCTCTGTTTCTTGCCCTATTGTAGTCACCTTCACATTCATGGTATACATATATCTGTATTGCCGTTCTGCGACCACACAGAGGCAGCCTTATTCATATTTTTTGCAACATCATTCTCAGAAGGTATGACATAGCCTTTATGATTGGTCTAACGCATATTACAAAATGACATCATTACAGTTTATACCATTGTGTCATATATTCATATACGTTTTCTCAGAACAGGATATAGATTCACCTCTTTAGATCCAGGGGCTGATACAACCTTACTTTCATGTGGTCCACCTGTTGTTGTTAATAACCATAGGCGCGTTTGGATTCTTGAAACGGCTGGAGCACCCATTAGGACTTATTCCTACACTCATAGGTAGCATAATTTTGCCTTACCCTTAGTGGTTTTATTCCCTTATGTGTCTTTGGTCTTAATTTGGATTTTATCCTTTTGTATATCATAGCACCACTTTCTCATTCGTACTGGTCATTTTGACCAAAACGTGACCTGGGTATTCCGGCTCGTACTCGGCCCCGCCCATGAGGTACTCTTTTCCAGATAGACCAATTACTTTTTGGATTCCATATGCGTGCATTTCTTTTAAATAAATGATCTTTCTCATTTAGAAACATGAGGCACATGACCCTCTAGGAATTCACATATTGAACCCTTTCTATATAACAGTGGAGGTCGTTTACGTTTCTTCATACTCACTTGATTGGATGTCCTTGATCCATTGAGGTATACTCACCTGAACCCCTAAAAACACAGCTCTTTTTCTCTTATGCTTGTCTCATATTTATTTACGGTATTAACATATTCATGTCTCACCCTCTAGTACCGTCCGTGGACACCATTGTGTCAAATTACCCTACGCAATTTTCGGTGCTCGTTTAAGGAAATGTAATCTTATCTATCATAGGTATGTCCTGATTTCTGGTCTCCTTGGTTCTATAACCACATCATACATTGATTTCCACAGAAAAGTAAATATCCCCTTGTATTCACCATATTTAATTCACGGGTATTTTTCATGTACATTCTTTATGAAAAGCTCAGCGTTTGCAAATTCTGTAACAATGTGAACGTGATTTTCACCTGTGTGTGATATGTGTTGTTTTGTAACAATGATGTATTATTGTGACAATGTATTTTCTTTCTCTTTTGTTATTATATATTAGTCCCCGAAGAAAACCCTTGACGGGTTGAAACGTCGGACAATATTCAAATTTAAAATAAAGACACTATTGAGCATCATATTGGACTTCTCCTCACTTTTTTCTATAGTGTTTGGTTCACCAGAGACTTTGTGTATGTCTTTTACTGAGTGAGTACCCCAGGGCTCATCCGGCACCGCGCCGCGCTGTCCCCGCGACCCTGCACCTCACCAGCCCTGCTTCCCCGTCAACCTCACCGGGCCCTGGGACCACCAACCCCTACCCACGGAGTGGGAAAACATCCCAGCTGCTCCCTAACAACGCTCCCGGGATCCCGTCATCAGCAGCGGTGGTGCCCCAACCTCACCACAACCTGTGGGTGGCTTCACGGACTCAAATCCCCAAACCAACCTACCCCCTTTCACTCTAGGGCGAGGAGCGCCGCTCGAGTCCCCGGATCCGGCCCACCGCTCGAGCCACCGAGCAGCAGCCGCAGCAGCAGCCGGACCCGAGCGCCAGCGCAGTCGAGCAGCGCATCCCCTGCCCGTGACACAAATTGCCATTAGAAAAACTTAAGCAGTAGACTTTGTAAAAATTAATATTTGTAGCATTCTCAAAACTTTTGGCCATGACTGTACATTACTGCGAAAAAAAAAGAACTTTTTTTAATTTATCAAATGGCTGCAATGAAATGAAGAGTGACAAATTTAAAGAGGTCTGAATACTTTCCGTACCCACTGTACATCTCAGGAGAGGCTGGGGCATATACATCCCAGGAGAGGCTGGGGCGTGTACATCCCAGGCGAGGCTGGGGCGTGTACATCACAGGAGAGGCTGGGGCGTGTACATCACAGGAGAGGCTGGGGCGTGTACATCACAGGAGAGGCTGGGGCGTGTACATCACAGGGAAGGCTGGGGCGTGTACATCACAGGAGAGGCTGGGGCATACACATCCCAGGAGAGGCTGGGGTGTATACATCACAGGAGGGACTGGGGGCACATCACAGGAGGACATCACTGCAGCACAGACAGCACTAGGTGGCAGCACAGAGAGCACTAGGTGGTAGCACGGACAGCACTAGGTGGTAGCACGAACAGCACTAGGTGGCACAATGGACAGCACTAGGAGGCAGCATGGAGAGCACTAGATGGCAGCACGGAGAGCACTATGTTGTTTCATGGAGAGCACTAGGAGGCAGCATGAAAACCACTAGTGTAACGACTGAATGCCGGTTGTTATGACTATTAGGATATGATGGCACCATGGAAAACCCAGGGACACAAAGATGGCGAATAACAGTTTTCTTTATAAAGGGTACTTTACATGCTGGGACATCGCTAGCGATCTCGTTAGCGATGTTAAATTCTAGATCGCAAGTGTGATCTTTTGAGATCGCGCATAGGTCATTTTACACATGTGCGATCTCAAAAGATCGCACTTGTGATCTAGAATTTAACATCGCTAGCGATGTCGCAGCATGTAAAGTACCCTTAAGTCTCAAAAAAAGTTTTTATAAAAAAAACCCAGTTCTTTTACAACTTATGGGCCACAACAGCCCGGAATAAACAATAGCAGTTTATGCAACTTGGGGGACTTCAAGTGTTGGTCTGAAGGGATGAACTGGACTATATTTCCCACCACTATACCGCTCCCTCCCTTATCTATTAATGGGGCTTACCCGAGTGCACTACTACAGATAATGGCACGTGATCCCTCCAAGGATATAATCTTACAACCACCTCCCCTTATGTTTACAATTCAATCAGGGTACCCGGCCACCTTCCCATATACAGCCAGAAACAAGCAAATATATGTACATGTACCTCTATGCAATATTGTGTACTTCACTGCCCCAGATAGTGTGATGAAGCAAAGGCGGAATAGTCTGTTATTATCAGCACAACACAGCTTAACTCTAATAACTTCAGAGCAAACGCCTCAGGATAAACAAGAACACAGCTCCTTCTCAGTGAATAATCTGTCGAAGAATAATCTTCCATCTCCTTTATCCTATCTATCTGTCCCTGACTGACTATTATACACCGATCGGTCTCAGGTCAATTGTTACTCACTGAAGTCTTTCGCCCAAGATGGCGTCCGTCCCTTCAGACTGCTTCTGATTCACTCTTAGATGATTTTATCCAAACAGTTTCTGGAGAAAAATTCACTCAGATGAACTCCCCTCGTCAGGGGCAGTAGGAGCTCCAAGGAAAAAAAATTAGTAAGCAGTCCATAAAAAGAAAAAAAAAATCAAAACAGGCAATCCTTTAAATCCAAACATGGGAAAACGACAGCCGTCTTTCTCTTGCGCAGTCCCTCAGATCCTGACTGAACTTTTCAACCGTCTCTCTCGGTCTACATTACTAGGGAAACCTAATGTAACCCCTTACTGTCTAGCAGTGTGCCTGCCCTCTATTGACACCTAGGGGTTATTTAAATTCTAACATACATTTATACAATATATTAACAAACATGCAAGTTTATCTTATGTACATTTACACCCTGTTACACTAGGAGGCAGCATGGAGAGCATTAAGTGGCAGCATGGAGAGCACTAAGAGGCAGCACAGAGAGCACTAGGAGGCAGCACGGAGAACATTAGGTGGCAGCATGGACAGCACTAGGAGGCAGCAGGGAGAGCACTACATGGCAGCACTGACAGCACTAGGAGGCAGCATGGGTTACACAGCACTCAGGGGGTACACAGTACTTGGGGGTACACACAGTACTAGTGGATACACACAGTACTGGGGAGTACACAGTACTAGGGGGTACACAGCACTGGATTGGGGGAAGCGATGGGTTGCAGACTCACGTTACTGGGGGGAGGAGGAGTCACACAGCACAGGTCCAGGAGGCTTGTACAGCAGGGAGGCCAGTAAATCTGCTGCATCTCTCCCTCTGTGACTGGAGCGCAGCGCGCTGCTTACCCTGCCCACAAGGTAAGCCCTGAGTATGCTATCACAGGCCAGGGTTGAGCCTAGAATGTATGGGCTGCAATCAGGATCTGGAAGAAGCCTGTACATTCTAGCTTCTACATAGAGTGTGTGCACTTCCTCGCATCACGCACTGGGATTTAAAGGGCCAACAAAAGCGCAGCTGCTGCTGGAGCACTGCGGTTCCCATGAATGTGCCCGGGGGCTGCAGAGAAAGTCATCACAGGCCGCAAATGGTCTGCGGACCAGAGGTCCCCCACCCCTGCTCTAGCAGATGTGAGGCCAATCTCAACTTAAATGCACAAGAATGAAGAGAAAGACAGATTTATGACTAGTAGAGATAAGAGCAGCAGTTGAACAGAAAAATAGCAGAGAAATTCTTTGTTTCCCTTTATAGAAAATATGAATTGAGGTTTTATGAACTGCATCAATATAATAGATAGAAAAGTCATATTTTCAAATTTGTGATAAAGTGGAGAACGCAAAGCATCATTCCGCATCATTGTTTGATGGCCGGGGTCCCGCCAATTAGATATTGCTAGAGAGATGAAAATATCTATGCAATGTCTCCTATCTATGAACAGATAAAATCATGATAGGAAAAATGATGGTAATATCTCCTGCCTGTGACCTCCAGGGGTGAAGATATTGTAAAAATTGGGAATCTCATAATTTTCTAAAACTTAAACACATCCTATAGTTCTCTGACGTCCAGCTCTGTTATGAGTCACCTGAGGGGAAGTAAGTGGGTGTAACTTGTGTTAATAAGACTAATGCCAATTATGATCTTCATATAATGAAAGGAACATTGCTGTGTAGGATTCTTCCACTTTAAATTAAATTGGAGTCCTTCCCTTCAGAAATCTGAATAATTTCTGTGACCCAGGTTCAGTCACTGTCTTTTGTTATTCCCTTTTATTTCATGTAATTGTACATGCTGTATTGTTTTGTTCCCTTTTGTAATATCTTATATCGTATATATTATCGTATATTTTTTATAAACATTGCCTACTTTTCAGATTAAATATCTAAAATTAATAGTGTATGGATTCAGGATGTGACTTATAGATTAAAAAGAACAATGCTACTTGTAACATGTCTCCAATTGACCTGTATAAGCAGAGATCCTGATTCCAGTGATGTGTCACTTACTTGGCTGCTTGCTGAAGTTTTGATAAAAATCAATTTTATCTGCTTAAGATCTACCAGTTCTCGAAATGATCTTGTGTATAACCTCACCCACACCACTGATTGGCAGCTGTGTATAACGGGCATTGACAGAAAGCTACCAATCAGGGGTGGGGTGGGGTTATACAGAGCTTATGGAGACGGAGGATATATGGCAGTGTGGCGCCCTGGACAAGCCAGGACGTCACAGGTACTACAGCAACACACCCCACACCCCGGCTAGGCACACCGAAGTGAAGCAAAAATCCTTGTTGCCTTCCTCCAGGGGCTGATGTCCACACCAGGGGGTGGAGCCAGGCGGTTGGCCCCACCCACCGAGGAGTTCACAGTCCTGGAGGCGGGAAAAGGAGGTCAGATCAGTTTGGAGAGGAGTTGAAGTGAGGAGTGAAGTGGTAGTGGAGGAGACTGAAGGCATCCAGGTGTGTGGCCCGGACAGACACAGCAAGGTTGGCAGACGGTGGTGACTGTCTGCAGGAGAGGCTGATTGGAGTAAACCGTAAGGACCGGGGACGGGCGGTGGCCCGCTGGTACCGGATCGGGGAGGGAAGAAAAGCCAGCACCATTTGGCAGGGCTTACGGACCCCGACCAGGCTAGGAGTCGCCGTAAAACCCGTCAAATCCGTTAGCGAAGGGAACCTCCGGGGTTTCCCAGCAGTCAAGACCCAATTGAAGGCAACAGCTCAAACCGTGAAGGGAAACACAGTCACCGCCAAGGCTACAGTTCCCAGGGCCAGAGCCTGCGGGCAAAAGGGGCTCCCTCAGCATCCATCCAAGCAGGGGAGCGGGTTACCGGTGGGAAGCCATTGGAACCGTGAAAATAGCACAGGTGCAGGGAAAGGCAGTCACCACCAACCTACCGGGAGGAGAAACACCGCAGCCGTCTGTGGGACCCGTCCATCCAGCCGTTTGTTTACCGGAGTATTTGCATTCATCATTGGCTGAGTGAGTGCCACCGTGCCGTGTGGCACCGCGCTGCCCCGCGACCCTGCACCTCACCAGGCCCCGTAACCCGCCTGCCATCCCTCCCTCACCGGGCCCCGGGACAACCAACCCCCCCCTACCCATCTACCCATGGAGGGGAGAAAACCACATCCAAGCTGCTCTCCGTAATCGCTCCCGGGATCCCCATCCAGAGCAGTGGTGGTGTCACAACCTCACCACAACCGTGGGTGGCGTCACGGACAATAAATTCCCAATACCATTTCCCCTTTTCACTCACGGGCAAGGAGTGCCGCTCGAGTCCCCGGGATCCGGCCCACCGCTCGAGCCACCGACCGAGCAGCAGCCAGACCTGAGCAGTGGGTGAGCGCAGCGTCCCCTCCCCGCCCGCGACAGCAGCAGGTTTACTAGTTCTCTAGTGATAATCCCCTAGTGGTAATACAGTGATTTTATCAAAGCTACAGCAAGCAGCCCAGTAAGTGACACATCATTGGAATCAGACTCACTGTCTTTATATTATTCTGATTTTTTTTAACTAGAATATTTTTATTAAGAATTACAATATGCAGAAAAATCCACATTAAAGGCACACTTGCCTCCTGCCCCCCGCTTGCAAACCACAAACAAACATTTTCAAAAGGGAAAAATAACGAATATTGCAGCTCATTACACTAAATACCACATGACAAGTGATACAGGGATACATTAATGGTTGACAAGTTCAGATAGCAAAATGTTTTAGCAGTGAGTTTAGAATTTAGATTTCCGTGCTGTTCAACCTACCTCTCCCCATTACATTGGTTTCCGTTAAGCTCAACTTTTGCACCACTTTATTAGTCCGGTTTTAAAACATACCTAAACAAAATCTCGCTAATTCCCTTGAGGCTAGCCCCGAACCGTCAATCCATTGGGCCCATATCTTTTTAAACTTGAGAATACAGTTCCTTTTTCGGTACTTTTCTCCAAATGGGCAGAGAGGATCATATCTGACTCCAATGTCAAACAGGAATTTGGGTGTGCGGTAGACCTGATGAATTATGTACAAGTGTGACAGACGGTGAGCCTCTCCCACCGATAGACGCGGAACATCATTCTGATTTTTAATTATGAGATAAACACTTAGGCGGGCTTTGCACGTTGCGACATCGCAAGCCAATGCTGCGATGTCGCACGCGATAGTCCCCGCCCCCGTCGCAGCAGCGATATCCTTGTGATACCTGCCGTAGCGAACATTATCGCTACGGCAGTTTCACATGGACTCACCTGTCCTGCGACCGTCGCACTGGCTGGCGACCCGCCTCCTTATTAAGGGGGCGGGTCGTGCGGCGTCACTGCGACATTACACGGCAGGCGGCCAATAGGAGCGAAGGGGCGGAGATGAGCGGGATGTAAACATCCCGCCCACCTCCTTCCTTCCGCATATCCTACGGAAGCCGCGGTGACGCCGTTAGGAGATGTTCCTCGCTCCTGCGGCTTCACACACAGCGATGTGTGCTGCCGCAGGAGCGAGGAACAACATCGGACCGTCACGTCAGCGTAATTATGGATTACGCCGACGCTGCACCGATGATACGATTACGACGCTTTTGCGCTCGTTAATCGTATCATCGAACCTTTACACACTACGATGTCGCATGCGATGCCGGAAGTACGTCATTTTCAATTTGACCCCACCGACATCGCACCTGCGATGTCGTAGTGTGCAAAGCTTGCCTTAGTGACCGAGCCCAATTAATTCAGGAAACCCCAGCATAGGTATCATAAATGTTACTTGCTCTTCACCAACTCTGAGTGAAGCCAAATTTGTGAGACTTTTCAAAGCTTGTGTGACAATATTTTGACATAAAAGCTTTGATGAATTGGGACCACAGTGTCCTAACAACTTCCACATATCTAGATGTCACGGGTGATACAGTCATGTGGTTTCTTGCCATCGACATTCACAGCATCTGGCTGCACAGAATGCTCCCTGACTTTCCATTGTTCCTGCTGTCAGTATTCATTGGTATAGGTAACTTTCCTGCTGGATTCATCTCTCTCTTTTGGATCAAGCAGGAGCTCGACTTCCACCCAGCTGTTGATTATCAGTATTCCCTTGGTGTTTATATACCCCTTCCTTCCTTGGGACTGTGCTGGTGATATTTTCAGTTCCTTTGAGCCAAGGTTGGAAGCAGGTAGTTTCTTCTCCTCTGTATTGTTGTTGCTGAAAGCTCTGCTGAGCTCCATCCTGAGTCATCTAATGATAAGTAGTTCATGCTTTTCCCCATGTCCCCCTTATGTCTTCTATAGTTGTTTAGTGGGGTTGACAAAGAGTTCATCCCATCTGTTCCCTCTTTAGGGCCCAGCATTAGGGATACCTAGGGTAATGGTATCCGGCTTGGAACATAGGTGCGGAACCTATTAGGGTGGTGAGGGACCCCAGGGACCAGCAGTAGGTTTGGTCACAGGTCACCATCTTCCTAGATGCAGGGTTTCTCTTCCCTTTCGCTGTGCGCTTGGTACTTCCCCGTACCTAGCGTGACACTAGGATACAGTGTGATTCAATTCTCCCCTCACTTTTTTGTGCAAAATGTCTATACTTCTGCCTCAACTACAGAGGTTCTGAGGCAAAATCATCACATTTAGACAAGAGAAAGCTAGGAATGAAGAATATCTATTTTACAAGCATTTATTAACAAAACAACTTTTGAAATGCAATTATATACAATGTGATATATCTAAGGGGTACTTTGCACACTACGATATCGCAGGTGCGATGTCAGTGGGGTCAAATCGAAAGTGACGCACATCCGGCGTCGCTGTCGATAGCGTAGTGTGTAAATCCTTTATGATACGATTAACGAGCGTAAATGAGTCGTAATCGTATCATTGGTGTAGTGTCCGACATTTCTATAATGGAGCTGCAGCGACGGTACGATGTTGTTCCTCGTTCCCCTGTGGCAGCACACATCGCTGTGTGAGAAGCCGCAGGAGTGAGGAATATCTCCTACCTGCGTCACCGCGGCTCACGCCGGCTATGCGGAAGGACGGAAGGTGGGCGGGATGTTTACGTCCCGCTCATCTCTGCCCTTCCGCTTCTATTGGCCGCCTGCCGTGTGATGCCGCACGACCCGCCCCCTTAGTAAGGAGGCGGTTCGCCGACCAGAGCAACGTGGCAGGGCAGGTGAGTGCATGTGAAGCTGCCGTAGCGATAATGTTCGCTACGGCAGCAATCACAAGATATCGTTGCTGCGACGGGGGCAGGGACTATCGCGCTCGGCATCGCAAGCATCGGCTTGCGATGTCGTAGTGTGCAAAGTACCCCTAAGAGTTCCTATCTCCAATCTGGGGCTGCACTTTTTAGTAAATAAAGCAGTAGGCAAACTGATTAGTGAATTATGTAAATATAATCCAGTATCAAAACCTTTCACAACTTACTAACAGAGTTGAGCCCGAATTTCAATTTTGTGGGATTTCAGTATGTAGAGAGGGATCCCACAGATCTCTGCAGCTGCTCTAAGCACGAGACACTGCTCTCTCCACTAATCCAGCGCTGTCACATACTTTTTTAACATTTTACTGAACTTAAGAAGGATGCCGCAGAGCTGGGGTCGTAGAGCTCACTTTTTCACGGTGAGAGTGATCACTGAGGGTTGTGGGATCTCACAACCTGGAAGTTTCTTTTGGGGGACATTAGGGACACTTCTAAAAATTGTCAGAGGAATTTAGTGAAAGAGGGTGGTGCCTGAAACGGTCAGACAGATTCACAATAATTTGTGCCCTTTTATTATTTTTTTTTTATTATTAATATTATTATTATTATTATTATTATTAGATTTTGACTATTGTAATTTTTTTACTTTTACTATTTGTTGACCAATTACTGTTTTTTTCGGACTTTGACATTTCCCCCCCCCCAATAAAATGTGTAGGAAAGGGGGGTTGTCTCATAGTCTGAATGCTCCCGACTGTGGCTGGAGGGGTGGCAGAGGAGGAGGAGTGGGTCACAGGAGGCAGGAACGAGCACCAGGGCTAACAATGCGCTGGCTAATATCAAAAGTGAATATTCACTGCTGCTCACTCTCATAATCCCGTCTACATCTAGGCACTGAAGCTGCCATCGAGGGGTGGGCAGAATTATAGGTATGGTGAGCAGTAAATATTCATTATCTTTAATAGCGGGCACACATGATCACCCAGCTGACAACTTAATGCTGCGGCTGGGTGATCATGAGTGTCTGCTATTAGAGAATGAATATTCACTGCTCCCCTAGCCCATAATCCCGGGTGTGGGGAGCAGTGAATATTCCAGCAGCTGATGTCCGCATGTAACTGGTGCATACAAAAATATAACACTGCACTCTCAATGGGCAAAAATGAATAAATATATAACTCTTTTTCTCAATGCTAATAGATTTTTAATACAGAAGACAAGATAGCAACAAATGAAAGACATGCGACAATTGCGACAATAACGTTTCGGTCCTCCAGGACCTTGATCACATTAATCACTAAATTACTGTGAAGAAAAGAGTTTTTTGGAGTTTCCTTAATGGTCTCCTTACTCATAGGCATGTGTATAAAGACGTTCGTCCAGAAATCCAAAAAAAATGTCAATACGGTGAGGTTTTTCCTGTTCCCTCCACAGTGGAATTCAGGGTAGGAATATCCTGTCCTTCCTGGGCAGTTAGGGAAAATTAATCGCCTGTATAGAAATGCAGGAAGATCCTTGAGGTAATCAATGTATATATCTTATGAGTGGGCTCATAAAATGAATATGTGCTACAGACCCTCCGGGGTTAATGCTGTATTTGCCTTTTGTGTACACGTTAAGCTGAATAGCAGTCTGTGTCCCCAGGAGCTGTGGCCATGTGCATGTCATCCAGGTCTGTAGATGGGGTAGGAATCCTGTTCGTGATGCCAGGCTCGGGTTGTTGCGGGTGGGGGCTGCTGCCATTTCTGAAACTACTCGGATCCGGGTTCGCTGCTGCGGCTGGAGTGGTGACCGGTCCCGGGCTCGCATGGCCGTCCGTCCTCACAACCGTCGGAAAGGGGTATTTACAGAGGATTGATGTGTCGGTGACGCCACCCGTGGGTTGCGGTGAAGGATGGTGACACCGCCGCTGCCTGGTGAAGGGGGGCCCGGGGCTGATGAAGCAGAGCAGCAAGATGGAATCCCTTCCACGGGTAGGGGAGGTGTAGTCCCGGGGCCCTTTTGTACACGGGAGTAATGGCTGCTGGAGGTGGCGTGCCGGGTTCGACCGGGGACCAATGGTGTACTCACAGTTTAAGAATCACACACAAATCCAGTGGTAAACCAAGTTGCCAGTGACCGATCGCCTTTGGTGAGTGTATTTGGGTCCCACACCCGGGTGTAGCAAACAGGGGTCCCTTCCTCCTGCACTCTGTGTTTGTGTCTTCTGTGGGATGACTCCGCATGGAACGGGGAAGTCCACTCCCGGTACTGTGTTATGTTTGGGAGCTGTGGCCTGCGAAATCTGACCCTTGGGATTTCTGTGGGTTCTGACGGACACCCTATCCCCCGCGCTGGGCTTCCGTTTCGTTCTCTGGGCTTCTGGAGAACAAGGCCTGAAACCTCGTCCTCTGCTGGTTAATTAACAAGGGCCATGCAACCTTCCTCGTCCTAGGGTCCAGGCACCCCATCTGTGCACGGCCTCCAGACTGGTTTCCTGCTGTCAGCACCGGCGGACTACAACCCTGCCCCTGTCCACTTAAGGTCTCCCGCGACCGGATATCCATTGCCAGTGGCCCTGTTTATTGTCTGCCACACAGCCAGGTAGTCCAGGGGCCCCTACCCCTGACTCTACTTCTCTGTCTGCACTTGACTCCTGACTTCAACTCCACCATTGTCAACTCACTCAGACCTCAACTGTTCTGTTGTCTTTCTAGACTTCACTCAGACTGTTCTGATGTATTCCCGCCCCTGACACTTCATGACCCCTAGGTGGGCGTTCTCAGCCGCCTAATCCCGCCTACTGGTGTGCCCCTATTGTCATGAGGGGGTGGCTAGGCTTAAATGGCTGTGTGTTGTACCTGAGTGTGGGTTGCTGGTGGTATCAAGGAGGGTGGACTACTTCTGTGACTACCTGGTTTTGCCAGGGTATCACAGAAGGAGCCCAGACATTCTAGTGTCTTCAGTAATGAATCAGCTGGAATGTACGGGCTGTAGTCAGGACCTGGAAGGAACCCGTATATCTCAAATCCTCTGTAATATACACCTGGAAGGGGCCCGTACATTCTAGTGCCTTCAATAATGAATGAGGTAGAATGTTTGTGCTGCAGTCAGGACCTGGCAGGACGGAAGCCTCTCCTCAGTGCAAGACATATGAAAGCTGCATAGAGTTTGCAAAAAATCCCCACAAACACACATGAAGGACTCCCAGACTATGAGAAATAAGATTCTCTGGTCTGATGAGACGAAGATAGAACTTTTTGCTGATAATTTTAAGCGGTATGTATGGAGAAAACCAAGCACTGCTCATCACCTGCCCAATACAATCCCAACAGTGACACATGGTGGTGGTAGCATCATGCTATGGGGGCAGGGACAGAGCGACTGGCTACAATTGAAGGAAACATGAATGCGGCCAAGTACAGAGATATCCTGGAAGAAAACCTCTTCCAGAGTGCTCTGGACCTCAGACTTGGATGAAGGTTCACCTTCCAACAAGACAATGACCCTAAGCAGACAGCTAAAATAACAAAGGAGTGGTTTCAGAACAACTCTGTGATCATTCTTGACCGGCCCAGCCTGAGCCCTGACCTAAACCCAATTGAGCATCTCTGGAGAGATCTGAAAATGGCTGTCCACCAACGTTCACCATCGAACCTGACGGAACTGGAGAGGATCTGCAAGGAGAATTGCAGAGGATCCCCAAATCCTGGTGTGTAAAGCTTGTTGCATCATTCCCAAGAAGACTCATGGCTGTACTAGCTCAAAAGGGAGCTTCTACTCAGTACTGAGCAAGGGGGCTGAATACTTACTGTATGACCACGTCATATTTCAGTTTTTCTTGTTTAAAAAATTTGCAAACATTTCTATATTTCTGGGGGGGTTTTCTGTCAAGATGCTGTCAACACTTGCTGCCACTGGATTGTTCGCCGGCTGTGACACCTCTGTGACATCCCCTCACTATTTTTGTGCGAAATGCCTACAGTTCTGCCTCAACTCCAGAGGTTCTGAGGCAAAATTATCACATTTAAACAATATAGAAAGATAGGCATGAAGAATATATATTTTACAAGCATGTATTAAAACAACAAGTTTTGAAATGCAGTTATATACAATGTGATATACTTCAGAGTTCCTATCTCCAATCTGGGGCTGCGCTTTTTAGTAAAAGAAAGCAGTGGGGAACCCGAGATTAGTGAATTATTTAAATATAATCCAGTATCAGAACCTTTCACAAATGTTCATGAAGGCTCTTGAAATTCCCAACTTACAATCTTTTTCCCTATTTTCCTCCTTCAAAACCTAGGTGTGTCTTATGGTCCGAAAAATATGGTAAGTTTCAAAAGACAGAAAATGGTTCTTTCCCTCCCCAATTCTTACTTGAGCAATTGTATTTTTGGATAAAACTCTTTGAATTATGGTACATCATGATGGCTTCTCCCGTATGACTCATCTGACAACAGGACCTGATTAATGATAAAAAAACATTTTGCAAAATCTGAAAGCAAGAATGGCTGCTCCACTCAGTTGGTTTTCTGATGGTTGGAAAAACTTGATTTTCTAGTTACAAATAGCAATTATTCACAACATGAAAAAGGTTCCTTCTGTGTGTGGCTTCTTCCCATGTTTAATAAGATCTGATTTCTGAGAATTACTTTTTCCACCTTCAGAACATAAAAATGGTTTCTTTTGTGTGCTTTTTTTGATGGTAAACAAGACTTGATTTCCTAGTAAAACATTTCCCACATTCTGGGCATGAAAATGGCTTCTCCTCGGTGTGAGATCTTTGATGCCTAACAAGTTCTGATTTCCAGGTAAAACATTTCCCACACTCTGAACATGAAAATGGTTTCTCCCCTGCCCCTGTGTGATTTTTCTGATGCAAAACAAGTTCTGATTTCCAAATGAAACATTTCTCACACTGTGAACATGAAAATGGTTTCTCCCCTGTGTGACTTTTCTGATGTCTAATAAGGCCTGTTTTCTGACTAAAACATTTCCCACACTCTGAACATGAAAATGGCTTCTCACCTGTGTGAGATCTTTGATGCCCAACAAGTTCTGATTTCTGAATAAAACATTTCCCACATTCTGAACATGAAAATGGCTTCTCCCCTGTGTGATATCGTTGATGCACAACAAGTTCTGATTTCCGAATAAAACATTTCGCACACTCTGCACATGAAAACGGCTTCTCCCCTGTGTGACATCTTTGATGCACAACAAGTTCTGATTTCCAATTAAAACATTTCCCACACTGTGAACATGAAAATGGCTTCTCCCCTGTGTGACATTTTTGATGCACAACAAGTTCTGATTTCCGAATAAAACATTGCCCACACTCTGCACATGAAAACGGCTTCTCCCCTGTGTGAATTCTTTGATGCTCAACAAGTTCTGATTTCTGAATAAAACATTTCCCACACTCTGAACATGAAAATGGCTTCTCCCCTGTGTGAATTTTCTGATGTCTAACAAGGTTTGATTTTTGAATAAAACATTTCCCACATTCTGAACATGAAAATGGCTTCTCCCCTGTGTGAATTCTTTGATGCTCAACAAGATCTTTTTTCCGAATAAAACATTTCCCACATTCTGAACATGAAAATGGCTTCTCCCCTGTGTGAATTTTTTGATGCTCAAGAAGATCTGATTTCCGAGTAAAACATTTCCCACACTCTGAACATGAAAATAGATTCTCCCCAGAGTGATTTTTTTGATGGTTTGCAAGGGTTATTTTCCAACTAAAACATTTTCCACATTCTGGGCATGAAAATGGCTTCTTCCCTGTGTGAGTTATTTGATGGGTATTAAGATGTGATTTCTTTGTAAAACATTTCCCACATTTTGAACATGAAAATGGCTTCTCCCCTGTGTGAGATCTTTGATGCTGAACAAGTTCTGATTTCTGAATAAAACATTTCCCACACTCGGAACATGAAAATGGCTTCTCCACAGAGTGATATTTTTGATGGTTAGCAAGGGTTATTTTATGAGTAAAACATTTTCCACATTCTAGGCATGGGAATGGCTTCTTCCCTGTGTGAGTTATTTGATGGATATTAAGATGTGATTTCCTGGTAAAACATTTTCCACATTTTGAACATGAAAATGGTTTCTCCCTTGTAGGAGCCGTTTCATGTTCCACATCCCTTCTGTAATTTTTATTTTGCTTACAATTCTGTGATAAATCGGAATTTTGGACTGGTTTGAAAAGATCAGATGTTAAAGCTTTCCGAGGAAGGACTGGAGGTATATCTGAAACAATAGAATGCTCTTCATAGGTATCATGTGTGATACTTTGATTGTCTGTTATAAATTCTGAAGATATTAGATTTCCATCTGAACTCCCAATATAGTCATCTGCTAAAAATAAACACAATGTTATTAGTTTTAATAATATCTTGAAAGTACATTTATTATTTTAAACCATAACATCAGATATTACATTAGGAAAAAATGTATTCTGAATCTGTTGTCCAATTTCGACATCTAAAGCCTGCTTTACACGTTACGATTAAGCATACGATATCGTATGCGATCGTAACCGCCCCATCGTATGTGCGGCACATTCAATTTTTTTGAACATGTCGCACAAACGATTATTTCCCATCACACATACTTACCCGTCCATACGACCTCGATGTGGGCGGCGAACATCCACTTCCTGTAGTGGGAGGGACGTTCGGCGTCACAGCGACATCACACGGCAGCCGGCCAATAGAAGCGGAGATGAGCGGGACGTAAACATCCCGCCCACCTCCTTCCTTCCGTATTGCCGGTGGGAGCTGCGGGACGCAGGTAACATGTGTTCATCGTTCCCGGGGTGTCACACACTGCGATGTGTGCTACCCCGGGTACGATAAACAACCTGACGTTCAATTTTTTAGCAAATGAACAACGTGTATGCAATGAACGGTTTTACGTTCAATCGCACGTACCTGTCACACGCTACAACAACATTAACGATGCCGGATGTGCGTCACTTATGACGTGACCCCGCCGACACATCGTTAGATTTGTTGTAGCGTGTAAAGCTCGCTTAAGAGTTACATTTTCATTAATTCGGATCTCTCATTCCTAGCACCAGTTCTCTGGAATGTGCTACAGGAAATAATCTGATTAATTTTCACAGTGTGACTGCAGGATAATGAGGGACAGGGGGCTCCTATACCATCTCTCATGCTAGGGGACCCTAAGCTATTCCTAATCTCTGATTACCCCTGAAGATGGAGATTCCGGAGTCCCGTGCCTTACTATTCTCCTGACAAGATCTAATCTGTTATCCCCCCCGGGGAAGGAAGGGGCAGGAGTATGATGGAAACACAGATTAAGACAGACAGGACACATTACAAACTGACAGAAATAAACAGTGAGAGACTAAAGCGGGCTTTAAACGCTGCGATATCGGTACCGATATCGCTAGTGTGTGACCCGCCCCCATCGTTTGTGCGACACGGGCATATCGCTGCCCGTCGCGCACAAAATCGCGCACCCCCGTCACACGTACGTACCTGCATAGCAACGTCACTGTGACCGGCGAACCGCCTCCTTTCTAAGGGGGCGGTCTGTTCGGCGTCCCAGCAACGTCACTAAGCGGTCGCCCAATCAAAGCGGAGGGGCGGAGATGAGCGGGACGTAACATCCCGCCCACCTTCTTCCTTCCTCATTGCGGCCGGCGGCAGATAAGGAGAGGTTCCACGTTCCTGCGGGGTCACACGTAGCGATGTGTGCTGCCGCAGGAATGACAAACTACATCGCCCAAATATCAGCAACGATAATTGGGAGGAGGGGGGCATGTCACGATGAGCGATTTTGAACGTTTTTGCGACAATTCAAAATCGCTCATAGGAGTCACACACAACAAGATCACTACAGCGGCCGGATGTGAGTCACAAATTCCGTGACCCCAACGAGATCGCTGTAGCGAAATCGTAGCGTGTAAAGCCACCTTAAGGAGAAAAGCAAGAGCAGGAAGGCAGCAACAAAAAGACAAAAAGGGTTAACAAAACAGCTCAGAGCAATAATGCTGAACAACCACCCATAAAGCTGGATCACAACACCTGACCAGACCAGTATAGGTAACTTATAGTTGGCATTAATGAAATAGTCCAGCCAGCATATACAGAAGGGGAGCGAATCATACTTTCTCCTCCACAGCATGTGATCAAAGACATTGACAAGCAACTCAGCAGAGAATACCTCTTGCTAGCCTGCCCAAGCCTGGGGTTTGATGCCTTCGTCTCACTGCACTGCTCACAGGCATCAGAGAAGTGAACATGCAGAGTACCAGAATCTATAATTTTCACAGATCATGACGCTGCCATGACAGTTGGCAAAACCTGCAAAAATCTCCTTGCAACATTGATCCACAACATAGACTATTAGAAAATATTTTTTTTGAAAGACGAAAATAAAATAGTTACAGACAGATGCCGGATATTTAACGGGGATGTCCGGGACTATAACATTCATGACCCATCCTTAGGCTTTGTAACCACAGCAGGTAGCAGGGTCTTGCTGTCTGTGCAGATAAACATTAGGCCTCCAATTCATCAAGACCGGCGATGTATACTGAAAAATTACGCCAAGGACTGGAGTGAGATTTCTGACATAGGGAATGCCGCAGTTTGTTATGAATTAGAGAAGCGGTGGCCTCACACCCTTCTTCCGGCCTAGCTCTGCTCATTTTGGCAAAAGCTGGTTTAAATTGGCGTGAACACCCACACACCAGCCTATCTCCTCTTCATCTTTATACTTCTAGTTAACAGACCTTTGGTCACATTATCTGATGTCAAAAAGGTCCTTAAGCAGTCCTTAATCAGCATATAAACACTGGGGACGCTAAGAGAATGGGTTAGTTTGCTCTCCCTTTCCCCTAATGCCAGTCTGTCTTCTATTAAATTCATTTAGACTCCTGCAATGAAGAGACCTTTGGTTACATCATGTCACATGACTCTGAAGTCATCAAAGATCCTCAAACAATCAACCTTAGAATACAACTGATGGGTTCCCTAAGAGAGTGGGGTTCCTGAGAAATTGCTCAGATTGTCTCCTCACAACGCTGCCCCTGACTGTAACTAGGGATTATTTTTGGAGTAGGGTTTATATTTCAAGCATTCACCAAAAATCCCATAAAATCATGCTAGGGCTTATTTTCGGTGTAGGTCGTCTTTTCAGGTAAACAGGGTATTCATGAACCCTCTGCAGGTCTTTTAGTTGCCTTCATAACGACATAAAGAAGACACTAGAAACAAACAGCAGAAGAAGCAGAAGCAAAGAAAACACAGCTGAAAAAAATCCAGAGCAGAAAGTCTAAAAATGTAAACACAAAATTTGTGTAGAAAGTACATGAGTAGATATCTCTTACTGGATAGAGCTGGAGGAAACACATCATGAGGAACATCGGGGTCTTCTTGTTTACATTCCTGTGGGAGAAGAGGACGGGGACATCTCTCTGGTGTTGTCCTCTTACTGGATAGACCTGGAGGAGACACATACAGGGACTGAATTCATTCCTTACATACAGATAATTATAGGCCGTGTGTATTTAGTCCTGTCTATTACCTGGTGATGTGAGGGGCTGGGGATCCTCCATCATGACGTCCTTGTACTGATCTTTGTGTCCTTCTAAATACTTCCACTCCTCCATGGAGAAATAGACGGTGACGTCCTGACACCTTATAGGAACCTGACACATACAATGATACCGTCACCCCCGATCCCTTCATAGCGTTACTGTATAATGTCCCAGCATTCCCAGCAGTGTCACCTCTCCAGTCAGCAGCTCAATCATCTTGTAGGTGAGTTCTAGGATCTTCTGGTCATTGATGTCCTCATGTATCGGGGGGTGAGGTGGAGGCCCCGTGATTGGGCTCAGGGGTCTTCCCCATCCCTCAGACACAGGGGCCTGACAGCGCTCACTAGAGGTCTTCTTCACCACTGTGTAATCCTGGTTATGGAGAGACACAGTAATAAATCTCACTCCAGACATTTCCAGAGTCCTCACCTCTCCAGTTCTGTCCATCTGTTATTCCCATAGATAAGAATGATGTAATGTGACGTCATCAGAATCTCTCACCTCTCCAGTAAGCCGGAAGAGGATCTCTAGGGTGAGGTGTAATATCCTCTCCGCCATCTTGTCCCTGTCCATATCCATCCTTCACGGGGCAATCAGGAGAATTCTCTTATGTAGAATAAAACAACTGAGAGGATCCGATATTGTAAGGACCTGAATGGGAAGGAGATGAGCCGATATGTAAAATTAATGGAGATAATAATGGAGGTAAAATATCATTTGGGCAAAAAAAAAAAAATTTCAACATGAAATGAAGTCGCAAAACCGACCCATAAAAGTATTGCACCTAAAATGGTATCAATGAAAACGTTGGCTCATCAAGCAAAAAACAAGTCATCACTCAACTTCGATGTCGGAAAATGGAGACTCCAACCAATTTTTATTTTTGTTTTATTTTACAAAAGTCTCATTTTCATTCACTACTAGAGATGAGTGAACCTGAAGTTCGGTGTTCGGTACAAACTCAGACTTTTCCAAGTGAAGTTCAGGTTTGGAGTTCGGGAGCTTCACGTCTGCAAACCACTCTCATGTGATCAGATGTATTGTACACCAAGAAATAAAACAAAAAAATGCCCTCTCTTGGAAGTGATCTGTTTATGGCTTCATGTGGGTGGAGAACCGAACTGCCAACCAGTGACTTCAAATGAAGTTCAGGTCAAGTCCAAGATCAGAACCGATCTTTACAAATGTTCAGCTGGATCAGCAGAAGCCGAACGTCCACGAGTCCACTCATCTCTAGTCACCACTTAGATAATAAATGTGGAAGTCTGATATTGGGACCTGACAGTGACACAGATCTCTGTGTGAGAGCCCGTTCACCATCGGTACTCTCCAACCGTAACGTTTTGGGGTCTAATGAGTGCTTTTTTCTGGGGAAGGGTATCTACTTTCTTTTGGTGGTGCCTGCCTTCTTTGATAAAAGTCCTGCTCTATTAACTTTTTTAGCTGCTTGGACACTTCCCTATGGAACCATAACCAAGGTTTATTTTTGGAGTGCGGCTTATATTTTAAGTATAGTCAAAAAAACAAACAAAAATCCTGCTAGGGCTTATTTTCAGGGTAGGTCTTATTTTCGAGGAAACAGGGTAGAAAGAGCTGATAGTGTCTCCTCCCCCATATACAGAGGCCATGTGGGTTACTGCTTTTATTATATCAGTCCCAGTTACAAGGAAAGGAAGATGAAAACAAAAATAAATACTAAACTGCCCCCCCCCCCGCCCACTTCCAAATGTGTAACACAGAGGAAAATGCTACTGTCAATCCAAATCTGTTATTAGCCCCAACCAGGTAAAATACAGCCATATATACAAAATAATAAGTGTTACTACACAGCTATGAAATATTTACATGTGATCATAGACATATATTGAGACGGCTTCCAGCTTTCAGTCATAGGGATGGCACCGATGTGGTTTTAGTCACTGCTCAGTATATCGCGACCTCGGTGCTGACTGACAGCAGGCTCTAATGCTGATCGGCTGTCAGTCAGTGTGGGGGGCGGAGTATATATGTGGTAAAAACAGACATTTCCCTTATTTTCGAACCGGTATCGCTAAGTTGTTTTTTTCTTTTTTCCAAGTTTAACAACAAAAATTAAAAAAAAAAAAAATCACAATAATAAAATACAATATAGTGATGTGAATACACTTAAAAGTATAAAACTGGCACAAAATGGGTATCAAAGTGGCATCAAAGCTTTTTTCCCACAAGGGTAACAGGAAAAAATGCACCACACAATTTATTGTGCAATGTCTCCTGAGTACGCAGATACCTCATATGTGGTGAAAATTAACTGTTAGGGTGCAGGGCAGGGCTCCGAATCAGTAGCGTAGCTAGCAGGGGGGCAGAGGGGGCGGTTGCCCCGGGCCCCGCGTTCTCAGAGGGGCCCACCTGTAGCTTCAGCTTCTCTTAAGTGTGCAGGAGTAGAGCAAGGGTAGTACTGTAAATCCGGCATTTGCTGCAGGGGGCAGGGTGATGCGAGGGCACAGACATCAGGCTGCAGTCAGAACAAGAGAAAATGAAAGGAAAGTGCTGATAGGTGAATCAGCAGTCAGGAGGTGGCTGCTCTGGAAGGCTCCACCAATCAAATGTAGATTGCTCGACTCACTCAGGAATGTGCCAGGAGCATGAAGGCAGCGCTGAGGAGGATGAAGCTCTGCATCTACACTAGTGATGGGCAGTACGGCTCTTTTTGGTGATCCGGTTCCCATGGCTCCGCTCACTCTTTCAGATCGTTCTCGGCTCCTTATTAAATATGTGATCACCCCAGGTGGTATTTAAGATTATAGTAACGCCGCTAAAGCCCCACCCACCCGCTGCTAAACCCCGCCCACTTACAAGTGGCCAATTAGATTGCTGAGTAGGCGGAGTTTAGCCGCGGGTGGGCGGGGTTTTGACGGCGAAAAGAGCCGTTTAGATATTTTAGTGGCTCACACTAGTGATCGGGCTCCTGTCGTTCACAGCAGAGAGCCGGATCTTTGTGTCGGATCGTTCGCGACCGACACATCACTAATCTACACTCACCATGTGAAGACCAGTGAGCTGTGCGGCTGCCAGATAGAAGAGTGTGAGGATGGCAGCTCTGCACACACTGCTGGCTGTGCTTCTGGTGAGTGGAGGGGAGGCAGGAGACTCATCACTTCTCTAGGAGGTGATTGTTTCATGTGAACACTGGAGAATTTCTGTCCTGTTTTTTACTTCATATCTGTGATAGAATCCCCCTCCATGTGCAGTGCAAAGGGCTTCAGAGCCCTGAAAGTCAGGAATAGTGTGACCCCAACCTGTGTCTGCACCTAATGGGGGGGTTCAGGGATGTGCAGGTCTGTGACACTGCCCTGCCACTCTGCCCTGCCACACTGACCAATTACTTCAGCCCGTCACTCTGCCCTGCCACTGTATACTGAAGCCCACCACTGTATACTTCAGCCCGCCACTCTGCCCCGCCACTGTATACTTCAGCCCACCACTCTGCCCCGCCACTGTATACTGAAATCCGCCACTCTGCCCCACCACTGTATACTGAAGGCCGCCACTCTGCCCCACCACTGTATACTGAAGGCCGCCACTCTGCCCCACCACTGTATACTGAAGGCCGCCACTCTGCCCCGCTACTGTATACTTCAGCCCGCCACTCTGCCCCGCCACTGTATACTTCAGCCTGCCACTCTGCCCCACCACTGTATATCGAAGCCCGCCACTCTGCCCCACCACTGTATACTGAGGGCCGCCACTCTGCCCCGCCACTGTATACTGAAGCCCGCCACTCTGCCCCACCACTGTATACTGAAGCCCGCCACTCTGCCCCACCACTGTATACTGAAGCCCACCACTCTGCCCCACCACTGTATACTGAAGCCCGCCACTCTGCCCCGCCACTGTATACTTCAGCCCGCCACTCTGCCCCGCCACTGTATACTGAAGGCCGCCACTCTGCGCTGCCACTGTATACTGAAGTCCGCCACTCTGCCCTGCCACTGTACACTGAAGCCCGCCACTCTGCCCTGCCACTGTACACTGAAGCCCGCCACTCTGCCCCGCCACTGTACACTGAAGCCCGCCACTCTGCCCCGCCACTGTATACTGAAGCCCGCCACTCCGCCCTGCCACTGTATACTGAAGGCCGCCACTCTGCCCCACCACTGTATACTGAAGCCCGCCACTCTGCCCCGCCACTGTATACTGAAGCCCGCCACTCTGCCCCACCACTGTATACTGAAGCCCGTCACTGTGCCCCACCGCTGTATACTGAAGCCCGTCACTCTGCCCCACCTCTGTATACTGAAGCCCGTCACTCTGCCCCACCGCTGTATACTGAAGCCCGCCACTCTGCCCCACCACTGTATACTGAAGCCCGCCACTCTGCCCCACCGCTGTATACTGAAGCCCGCCACTCTGCCCCACCGCTGTATACTGAAGCCCGCCACTCTGCCCCACCGCTGTATACTGAAGCCCGCCACTCTGCCCCACCACTGTATACTGAAGCCCGCCACTCTGCGCTGCCACTGTATACTGAAGGCCGCCACTCTGCGCTGCCACTGTATACTGAAGGCCGCCACTCTGCGCTGCCACTGTATACTGAAGGCCGCCACTCTGCGCTGCCACTGTATACTGAAGGCCGCCACTCTGCGCTGCCACTGTATACTGAAGGCCGCCACTCTGCCCTGCCACTGTACACTGAAGCCCGCCCCTCTGCCCCGCCACTATACACTGAAGCCTGCCACTCTGCCCTGCCACTGTATACTGAAGCCCGCCACTCTGCGCTGCCACTGTATACTGAAGGCTGCCACTCTGCCCTGCCACTGTATACTGAAGGCCGCCACTCTGCCCTGCCACTGTATACTGAAGGCCGCCACTCTGCGCTGCCACTGTACACTGAAGCCCGCCACTCTGCCCTGCCACTGTATACTGAAGCCCGCCACTCTGCCCTGCCACTGTATACTGAAGACTGCTGCATGGTGCTCCTGTCCTGACACTGTACTGAACTGTAACCATAGGACAATGCTACCAGTCATAGTGACCCCATGACAACCTTAAGGCCCTGTGCGCACACTGCGTTTTTTTGCCGCGGATATGTCACGGTTTTTTCTGTAGAAAAGGTGCCGTTTTTGTTCATAACCTTCCTGCAGTCCTTCCCCAGCAAAATCTATGGGAAAACCAAAATGCTGTGCGCACACTGCGTTTTACTTCCAATAGGTTTTGCTGCAGACTTTCTGCAGCAAAAAGAAGCAGAATGTCACTTCTTTTCCGCAGGTACCTGCGTTTTTGCCATAGATAATAGACCAACCCATGAAAAAACCGAGGCAAACTGCATTCGGGTGCGTTTTTGCCGCGGGTGTGGATTCTGTCAGAGGGTGCGGATTTTTCTTAAGAAAAGCAAATGCCCCAGTGCGCACAGACTCTAAAGGAGTTTTTTCACTTTCAGTTAATCTTCGTCTAAGGCCTCTTTCACACGTCAGTATTTTGCATCAGTGTTTCGTCAGTATGTCATCAGTGTTTCGTCAGTATGTCATCAGTGTTTGGATGCCAAAACCAGGAATGGAACTTACAGAGAAGAACTATAATTGAAAGACTGACACCTGTTCTGTATTTTTGAGACACTCCTGGTTTTGGCATCCAAATACTGATGGCACACTGATGAAACACTGATGCAAAATACTGACATGTGATAGAGGCTTAAAAGTGCACTTCAGTGTACAAAAAAACAAACAAACCGTGCTGTCCTCACCATCCTTGGGTCTACTGCCGGTTTCTGACGCTGGTGTTTGGTATGGACCATTTCACTGATCACGATGACAGTACAGCAGCCAATCAGTGAGCTCTGCGAGTGTTAACTGACTGCCCCACTCCGAGCTGCTGAGCTCACTGATTGGCTGCTGCACTGTCATCGTGATCAGTGAAATGGTCAATAACAGACTCATCAGTTGTTTCCCAGTCTGTACTTCGCATGTAAATTTACCCTTGCAGGTTTATCCGTGTGTTATTAGACCTCATCATGTGGATGGTGGTCTGTATGGGCCATAGGGGGCAGTACAGCAGGACATGCGCTGGGTGTGCAGTGCAAAAAGTGGGGACAGGATTAGACATTACACAGATCCTCACTGTACAGACCCAGCTCTTGTGCTCGCTGACATCTCTCTGTGGCCTCATTCTGATGTCTGGTTTTCTCATACGAGTTTTATTCGTGTATCTCACAGATAGGGCCCGCACCTATGAGAGTCTATGGGGCCGATCACAGATAGAGCCCGCACCTATGAGAGTCTATGGGGCCGATCACAGATAGAGCCCGCACCTATGAGAGTCTATGGGGCCGATCACAGATGGAGCTCGTACCTAATGAGAGTCTATGGGGCCGATTACAGATAGAGCCCGTACCTATGAGAGTCTATGGGGCCGATCACAGATGGAGCTCGTACCTAATGAGAGTCTATGGGGCCGATCACAGATGGAGCTCGTACCAAATGAGAGTCTATGGGGCCAATCATAGATAGAGCTCGTACCTAATGAGAGTCTATGGGGCCGATCACAGATGGAGCTCGTACCAAATGAGAGTCTATGGGGCCGATCACAGATGGAGCTCGTACCTAATGAGAGTCTATGGGGCCGATCACAGATGGAGCTCGTACCTAATGAGAGTCTATGGGGCCGATCACAGATGGAGCTCGTACCTAATGAGAGTCTATGGGGCTGATCACAGATAGAGCCCGTTCCTATGAGAGTCTATGGGGCCGATCACAGATGGAGCTCGTACCTAATGAGAGTCTATGGGGCCGATCACAGATAGAGCTTGTACCTAATGAGAGTCTATGGGGCCGATCACAGATAGAGCTCGTACCTAATGAGAGTCTATGGGGCCGATCACAGATGGAGCTCGTACCTAATGAGAGTCTATGGGGCCGATCACAGATGGAGCTCGTACCTAATGAGAGTCTATGGGGCCGATCACAGATGGAGCTCGTACCTAATGAGAGTCTATGGGGCCGATCACAGATAGAGCTTGTACCTAATGAGAGTCTATGGGGCCGATCACAGATGGAGCTCGTACCTAATGAGAGTCTATGGGGCCGATCACAGATGGAGCTCGTACCTAATGAGAGTCTATGGGGCCGATCACAGATGGAGCTCGTACCTAATGAGAGTCTATGGGGCCGATCACAGATGGAGCTCGTACCTATGAGAGTCTATGGGGCCGATCACAGATGGAGCTCGTACCTAATGAGAGTCTATGGGGCCGATCACAGATGGAGCTCGTACCTAATGAGAGTCTATGGGGCTGATCACAGATAGAGCCCGTTCCTATGAGAGTCTATGGGGCCGATCACAGATGGAGCTCGTACCTAATGAGAGTCTATGGGGCCGATCACAGATAGAGCTTGTACCTAATGAGAGTCTATGGGGCCGATCACAGATAGAGCTCGTACCTAATGAGAGTCTATGGGGATGATCACAGATAGAGCCCGTTCCTATGAGAGTCTATGGGGCTGATCACAGGTAGACTCTCATAGGAACGGGCTCTATCTGTGATCAGCCCCATAGAGCCCGTACCTATGAGAGTCTATGGGGCTGATCACAGGTAGACTCTCATAGGTACGGGCTCTATGGGGCTGATCACAGATAGAGCCACTACCTATGAGAGTCTATGGGGCTGATCACAGATGGAGCTCGTACCCAATGAGAGTCTATGGGGCTGATCACAGATAGAGCCCGTTCCTATGAGAGTCTATGGGGCTGATCACAGGTAGACTCTCATAGGTATGGGCTCTATCTGTGATCAGCCCCATAGACTCTCATAGGTAAGGGCTCTATGGGGCTGATCACAGATAGAGCCCGTACCCATGAGAGTCTATGGGGCCGATCACAGATGGAGCTCGTACCTAATGAGAGTCTATGGGGCTGATCACAGATAGAGCCCGTTCCTATGAGAGTCTATGGGGCTGATCACAGGTAGACTCTCATAGGTATGGGCTCTATCTGTGATCAGCCCCATAGACTCTCATAGGTAAGGGCTCTATGGGGCTGATCACAGATAGAGCCCGTACCCATGAGAGTCTATGGGGCCGATCACAGATGGAGCTCGTACCTAATGAGAGTCTATGGGGCTGATCACAGATAGAGCTCGTACCTAATGAGAGTCTATGGGGCTGATCACAGATAGAGCCACTACCTATGAGAGTCTATGGGGCTGATCATAGAGCCCGTACCTATGAGAGTCTATGGGACCGATCACAGATGGAGCTCGTACCTAATGAGAGTCTATGGGGCCGATCACAGATAGAGCTCGTATCGTACCTAATGAGAGTCTATGGGGCTGATCACAGATAGAGCCACTACCTATGAGAGTCTATGGGGCTGATCACAGATAGAGCTAATACCTAATGAGAGTCTATGGGGCTGATCACAGATAGAGCCACTACCTATGAGAGTCTATGGGGCTGATCACAGATAGAGCCACTACCTATGAGAGTCTATGGGGCTGATCACAGATAGAGCCACTACCTATGAGAGTCTATGGGGCTGATCACAGATAGAGCTAATACCTAATGAGAGTCTATGGGGCTGATCACAGATAGAGCCACTACCTATGAGAGTCTATGGGGCTGATCACAGATAGGCACACTTCTATGAGATTTTATGGGGCTGATCACAGGTCCTTGTATTTGTGAAGACTTGGTGGGTCACACAAAATCACAGAGGTTTGTCGGATTTTGATCCAAATAATGCAACTCTATGGATCCATGAAGAAATTGCAAGCTCTCAGATACCATCTATCTGCTGGCTGTTTTTTCTAGACTATTTGATAGGAGAAACCTCCTTATGTTTTTTTTTTATCGTAGAAAAACTGATGAAACTCTGACATAACTCTGATAACAAAAATTGTCACTGACCGAACTGATGACACAGACTGTTATTTGTGTATGTGAAGACTCAGTGACGTGTGAATGAGCCCTCCAGTATGTGATAAAGCACACCTTATACTGACAGCACACGGAGTAATGTTATTCAGTGGAGCCTTGCAGAGGAGCAATTTTTGTTCTTCACTGACCAAATCTGCATGTAAAAAAAATCCCAGCATGCACTTGTTTCTTCTGTGTGTGAGGTCAGAATCGCTCATTCAAGTCGAAGGCTGGGGTCAGAGGAGCGTAGAGCATGGGATGCGATATCCTGATGATACTCGCCTCCGCCTCTGCTGAGGACACTCGCCTCCGCCTCTGCTGAGGACACTCGCCTCCGCCTCTGCTGAGGACACTCGCCTCCGCCTCTGCTGAGGACACTCGCCTCCGCCTCTGCTGAGGACACTCGCCTCCGCCTCTGCTGAGGACACTCGCCTCCGCCTCTGCTGAAGACACTCGCCTCCGCCTCTGCTGATGACACTCGCCTCCGCCTCTGCTGAAGACACTCGCCTCCGCCTCTGCTGAAGACACTCGCCTCCGCCTCTGCTGAAGACACTCGCCTCCGCCTCTGCTGAAGACACTCGCCTCCTGCTCTGCTGAAGACACTCGCCTCCTGCTCTGCTGAAGACACTCGCCTCCTGCTCTGCTGAAGACACTCGCCTCTTGCTCTGCTGAAGACACTCGCCTCTTGCTCTGCTGAACACACTCGCCTCTTGCTCTGCTGAAGACACTCGCCTCTTGCTCTGCTGAAGACACTCGCCTCTTGCTCTGCTGAAGACACTCGCCTCTTGCTCTGCTGAAGACACTCGCCTCTTGCTCTGCTGAAGACACTCGCCTCTTGCTCTGCTGATGACACCCGCCTCTGCTGAAGACACTCGCCTCCGCCTCTGCTGAAGACACTCGCCTCCGCCTCTGCTGAAGACACTCGCCTCCGCCTCTGCTGAAGACACTCGCCTCTGCCTCTGCTGAAGACACTCGCCTCCGCCTCTGCTGAAGACACTCGCCTCTTGCTCTGCTGAAGACACTCGCCTCTTGCTCTGCTGATGACACCCGCCTCTGCTGAAGACACTCGCCTCTTGCTCTGCTGAAGACACTCGCCTCCGCCTCTGCTGAAGACACTCGCCTCTTGCTCTGCTGAAGACACTCGCCTCTTGCTCTGCTGATGACACCCGCCTCTGCTGAAGACACTCGCCTCCGCCTCTGCTGAAGACACTCGCCTCCGCCTCTGCTGAAGACACTCGCCTCCGCCTCTGCTGATGACACTCGCCTCCGCCTCTGCTGATGACACTCGCCTCCGCCTCTGCTGAAGACACTCGCCTCCGCCTCTGCTGAAGACACTCGCCTCCGCCTCTGCTGAAGACACTCGCCTCCGCCTCTGCTGAAGACACTCGCCTCTGCTGAAGACACTCGCCTCCGCCTCTGCTGAAGACACTCGCCTCTGCTGAAGACACTCGCCTCTGCTGAAGACACTCGCCTCTGCTGAAGACACTCGCCTCAGCCTCTGCTGAAGACACTCGCCTCCGCCTCTGCTGAAGACACTCGCCTCCGCCTCTGCTGAAGACACTCGCCTCCGCCTCTGCTGAAGACACTCGCCTCCGCCTCTGCTGAAGACACTCGCCTCCGCCTCTGCTGAAGACACTCGCCTCCGCCTCTGCTGAAGACACTCGCCTCCGCCTCTGCTGATGACACTCGCCTCCGCCTCTGCTGATGACACTCGCCTCCGCCTCTGCTGAAGACACTCGCCTCCGCCTCTGCTGAAGACACTCGCCTCCGCCTCTGCTGAAGACACTCGCCTCCGCCTCTGCTGAAGACACTCGCCTCCGCTGATGACACTTGCCTCCGCCTCTGCTGATGACACTCGCCTCCGCCTCTGCTGATGACACTCGCCTCCGCCTCTGCTGATGACACTCGCCTCCGCCTCTGCTGATGACACTCGCCTCCGCCTCTGCTGATGACACTCGCCTCCGCCTCTGCTGATGACACTCGCCTCCGCCTCTGCTGATGACACTCGCCTCCGCCTCTGCTGATGACACTCGCCTCCGCCTCTGCTGATGACACTCGCCTCCGCCTCTGCTGATGACACTCGCCTCCGCCTCTGCTGATGACACTCGCCTCCGCCTCTGCTGATGACACTCGCCTCCGCCTCTGCTGATGACACTCGGCTCTTGCTCTGCTGATGACACTCGGCTCTGGCTCTGCTGATGACACTCGCCTCCTGCTCTGCTGATGACACTCGGCTCTTGCTCTGCTGATGACACTCGGCTCTGGCTCTGCTGATGACACTCTGCTGCCATTATTTTCCTCAGTCAGTTTAGAGCTGAAGAAAATCTCGCAGATCAGACCTGCAATATGCACTTGATTTCTCATTGCTTTCATCCGATTTACACTCTAATGTAAGCGAGCCCTAAGGGCTGCTTCTCACTTGCGAGTTTCTCGCAGTAGAGCAATGCGAGAAAAACTCGCATTGGAATCGGACACATGTTAGTCAATGATTCAGCTCGCATTTGCGTTTTTTTCTACTGCGAGTCTCTCCAATGCAAGTCTATGGAAGCGTGTAAATAATCGGATGTCATGGGACGGCACTCACATCATCCTAGTGACATGCGATTTTCTAAATACATTTCTCGCATGTTTCCTAAAACACTGGAAACAAGTGATGTCTCACAATGTCTGTCAATCACTATTCTCTGTCAGTCGGTTTCTCCCTCTCGGTCTCTATTCTGTCTGTCGGTCCATCACTATCTCTGTCCCTCTCTCTGTCTGTCGGTCATTTTCCCCTCCTCTCTCATACTCACCGTTCCCCGATCTCCGGGGAGACGCCTGACATGATTAATCTAGGATTCAGTGGCAGCTATGGGCTGCCATTAACTCCTTATTACCCCGATTTGCCAACGCACCAGGGCAAATCGGGAAGAGCCGGGTACAGTCCCAGAACTGTCGCATCTAATGTATGCGGCAATTCTGGGCGGCTGCTGACTGATATTGTTAGGCTGGGGGGCTCCCAATAACGTGGGGCTCCCCATCCTGAGAATACCAGCCTGCAGCCGTATGGCTTTATCTGGCTGGTATTAAAATTGGGGAGGACCGCACGCCGTTTTTTTTAATTATTTAATTATTTATTTCACTGCACAGTATAGACACGCCCACCAGCTGCTGTGATTGGGTGCAGTGAGACACCTGTCACTCAGCGTGGGGGCGTGTCTCACTGCAACCAATCATAGGCGCCTGTGGGCGGGGAAAGCAGGGAATACGAGATTGTTTAATGAGCGGCCGGCTTTTTCAAAATAGTAAAAGCCGCCAGAGCAGTGTGAATGCCGTGCAGCGCCGCACCGGGGATTGGTGAGTATGAGAGAGGGCTGCTAACTTCAGTCATTTAGGGCAGGGTTCCCCAACTGCAGTCCTCAAGGCCCACCAACAGTGCATGTTTTCAGGATTTCCTTAGTATTGCACTGCTGTTGGAACCAGCACCTGGGCAGGTAATTACATTAACACCTGTGCAATACTAAGGAAATCCCAAAAACCTGCACTGTTGGTGGGCCTTGAGGACTGGAGTTGGGGACCTCTGATTTAGGGGATTAGTGGTCACCGGTGAGTCCTTCACAGGTGACCACTAATCAGGACGCGGCACAGACAGAGCCGCAGCATGACAATGAAGTCGGGTGAAGTTCACCCGAGTTCATTCTGATCGTGCGGCTCTGTCTGTGTCTGCTGTCATCTGCCATTCAGCTCTGCTACATGGCTGTCTGTGTCTGCTGTCAGCGGCCATGTAGCAGAGCTGAATGGCAGATGACATAGTAAAAAATACGCATTACACACGCTAGTAAAATCATTAAATTTATTCAGAAAAAGCATCGCACTTGCGTTGCACTCGCATCTAACGTGAACTAAAATCAGCCGAGTTTTTTTCAGCCCAGTCGGACCGATTTTACTCGCATAGATGTGTTTCCAGCCTTAAGGCTACTTTACACACTGCGATATCGGTCCCGATATCGCTAGTGTGGGTACCCGCCCCCATCTGTTGCGCGACACGGGTATATCGCTGCCCGTGCCGCACAACATCGCCCAGAGCCGTCACACATACTTACCTGTCCGGCGACGTCGCTGTGACGGGCGAACCGCCTCCTTTCTAAGGGGGCAGTCCATGCGGCGTCACAGCGACGTCACTGAAACGTCACTGAACCGCCGCCCAATCGCAGCGGAGGGGCGGAGATGAGCGGGACGTAACATCCCGCCCACCTCCTTCCTTCCTCATAGCGGCCGGGAGGCAGGTAGGGAGAGCTTCCTCGCTCCTGCGGCGTCACACGCAGCGATGTGTGCTGCCGCAGGAACGAGGAACAACCTCGTTACTGCTGAAGTAACGATAATTGGGAATGGACCCCCGTGTCGCCGATTAGCGATTTTTCACTGTTTTGCAACGATGCAAAATCGCTAATCGATGTCACACGCAACGGCATCGCTAATGCGGCCGGATGTGCGTCACGAATTCCGTGACCCCAACGACTCCGCATTAGCGATGTCGTAGCGTGTAAAGCCCGCTTTAGGCTGTGTAGAAAAAGTGGATCCCATACAGAACATCCTTATAGCATGCAGTTTTTTTACAACTCTTTAAATGGTCTTGTAAATTATAACATCAGTGTTAGCCTTTGTGTAGAGATTTATTGTCAGTAACAGTGCAGTCATCTGCTGAGGGCCCCCTATACCCATAATTAGTATGCGGCACCATACTTATAATCAGGGTTACTGGTTAGGGGCCCACTCAGATTTTTTGCCCCACCTGAGCTGAACCCCTAGCTACGCCTCTGCTCCGAATGGAAGGAGCACCACTTGACTGTAAAATTTGCTGCAATCATTAGCGAACGCCATGTCACGTTTGGAGCTCCTGAGGTGCCTAAACAGTGGAACTCCATCACAAGTGACCCCATTTTGGAAACTAGACCTCTCAAGGATTTTATCCAGGGGTATAGAGAACATTTTGAACCCATAAAGAAATTTTGAACCCATATTGAACTCCTATTGAAAATTTTCATTTTTTTCACAAAAATGTTGCTTTAGCACCAAATTTCTCACTTTTCCAAGAGGCAACACCAAAAAGTGAACCCCACAGTTTGTTATCCAATTTTTTATGAGCGCATTGATACCCCACATGTGGCTAAAACCTCTGTTTGGACAAACCAGAGGGCTCGGAACGGAAGGAGCACCATGTGAATTTTGAAAAACTTGAAATAAATTGCGTGCACCATGTCGCACTTGCAAGGCCTCTAAGGTACCTATACAGCAGAACACACACACCCCCACAAGTGACCCCATTTTGGAAACTAGACCCCTTAAGGATTTTATTGAGGGATACAGTGAGCATTTTGAACCCACAGGTACATCACAAAAATGTTGTAGTGCCAAATTTCTCACTTTTATGCTGTGTGCCCACGACCCGGTGACACAATTTCTAGGATGCAGTGTCAGCCCTCCTGTGGAGATGCGAGTGTTGTCCACTGGAGAACGTAGCTGCCCGTGCCTACCATCCAGGTTCAGGCTGCTGCGGACTTTATCTCTATTTTCCCTTCGAACAACACTCTCATCGCCAAAGCATAAATTGACATGCTGAGGCTCAGGAATCAGCAGTGCCAGTCAGTTTATGCTACTGAAAAAAACAAGCGCAGTGGGTAGGAAATGTCTAAAAAAATCCTTCCAATGTTCTTGTACTGCACAGAGCATTGTTTTGGAAGCAGCGAAAACACTCTGTGTCCAAAACTCTGCAAACCCCTGATCCTGGGCACACAGTCTAAAAACCTAGGATGGATGGTTGGATAGATAGACAGAGGTAAAACACATATATAATGCCCCCCCCCCCAGCATATTCTAAGCTGGCACCCTTAAATGACTTTCATGTGGCACTAAAGGGTGGTTAGCCTTAAATATAGCCAAATAATAATAAAAAAACCTATATGCGGTCCCCCTAGTTTTGATAGCCAGCTAGGGTAAAGCAGACGGCTGCAGCCTGCAGACCACAGTTGGTAGCTTCACCTTGGCTGGTAATCCAAAACAGAGAGCACCCCACACTGGTTTTTTTTTACTATTTATAAATAATAATAAAAAAAGGTGGGGTCCCCCCAAATTGGATTACCAGCCAAGGTGAAGCTGACAGCTGGGGTCTGGTATTCTCAAGGTGGAAAGGCCATGGGTATTTGGCCCTTCCCAGCCTACAAATAGGAGACTGCAGCCACTCCAGAAGTGTTGCATTCATTAAATGCGCCAATCCTGGTGCTTCACACAAGCTCATCCCATTGCCCTAGTGCGGTGGCAAACGGGGTAATATGTGGGGTTGATACCCCACATCACAAATCCAGTAAGTAATAAAAAAAAAAAAACATAGACAAAAGGAATTTTATTTGAATAAACACTCCCCAACACATTCCCTCTTTCACCAATTGAAAAGAAGAAATAAATCCAGTCTAGCACAATCCAGTTTGGAGGTCCCACAATGATTCTGGACCTTCCAGAATATGGGGGCACGCTCAGGGAACACTTCCCCATTTTCTGGAAGTGCAGGTAATCCATGTGAGCAATGTGGCTGCAGGGACCTTAGAATACTGCACTCACACTCTACGGGTCCAACCGAGAGCTGTGTGAGCTGCAGTAAGCTCAGTGTCACTGCGTGCAGGGAGCCGGGTGAGAGCAGAGTGAGCTGCAGTAAGCTCAGTGTCAATGCATGCAGGGAGACGGCTGAGAGGATGAGGAGGGATCGCGGGGACTTGAGCAGCAGTAGGTATCAGGAGACCGAGGGAGGACCGGGGAGTAACAGGTGATGACTTGGCTGGACCTGGGGAGGACTTTTCTGTCGCATCTGACATGTCACATGTGACAAAAATCAGAGGAGGAGGATGACTGCAGCGTGCGCGCCACCATCTTAGATGATCAGTATGGGGAGGGGGAAATGGGGGGCACTTTAGCCACACGCGGGATCGGGGGAAAAGATTTATCTCCCAACTGCGGGAAATTTTGGTCACGCCCCTAACCACACCCATTTGGCAGTAAGGGTCATTCAACAGACACACCCGGACTGTTCGTTAATAGTCATAGGAGCCAGAATTTTCTTATATTTATATGTGTCACTATATAACATATTGCCTATTTGCGTCTATAAGGCTGTGTAAAATATAGAAATGTGGCACATTCTATAGTCGCTGGTGCTTGGATAGGGTCCCACCCCAGATCAAAAAATTGAAAAAAATCCAGCACTCAAAGCATTCAACTGAAATTGTTTTATATTTTATTCATTGATCTGTGTAACTATTAAAGACGTTTCGGTCATCCGACCTTCATCAGTTTACACTGCAATAAAAAGATACATAAAAGATTTTTAAGTATACAGAAATAATGGCATTATACAATCATGGTAACAAAAAAGGGCAGAAATATTCACCACATTATAATGCATGAATCATGAACTATGATATACAAAAAATGTCAACAAAAAGACAAAAATGAAGAATCTGTCAGTTGAGCCGCTTCACTAGCAGATATAATGTCCACCTGAAGATATAATTGAAATACAGATAATATGTAGCATAATAGAACCATTATACAACAAAAGGGGAACCAAACAGGAAACCCAAAAATTTATCCAAAAAATGTGTATCTTGCTAATATAGAAGGACAAAGAGCCTAAGCACCAGCACTGAGACACTATTCTAATCTAATAAAACAGACAATACACAGAAATACCATGCAATGAACACTCACCAGAAAGGGCTCTGTAGAAATATATGAAAAAGCTGGACCAGAGGAAAAAGCTGCCCATCCGGGTCTGCAGTCAATGTAATCTGACAGTCCAATGTCCAGATTTAAATAGACCGCTCAATTAGCTCATTAACAAGTTACAGAGCGTCACTTCCGGTCCGAAGACCGGAAGTGACGTCACGGAGCGTCACTTCCGGTCCGAAAACCGGAAGTGACGTTACCGGCTGGCAATGTGTAAATCCTGATGGTTGGCAACTGTAGACATATACAGACAGCCGCTCCTCACCGCGGAACGTCACTTCCGGTCCGCAAACCGGAAGTGACGATCCTGGTTGGCAACATGTAAACCAGATGGTTGGCAAGCGCTAAAATCGCGCTGACTGGCAATGTCCCCTTATGCAATAACCATGAAATAAGAGTAATTAAGCCCAAACTAGTGTAATGAATAAGAGACTCTATGGGTAACATTATTTAAAGACAAATTACCTAAAAGGTCAAATAAAAGAAAAGAAAAAATAGAAGAAATAAAATAAGAGGACTAAGGGAATGGTGTATTTATTCGGAATCAATTTAATAATTTTTTCATCTACTATAATAACCCTAGTAAAAAAACAGGAAAAAGAAAAAAAGAAAAGAGAAAAAAACTAAAAAGAATATACATAAGAAAATGGAGGGGGGGAGGGAAAGGGAAAGGGAAAGGGGGTGGGGATTGGAAAGGGAAGGGGAAGGAGGGGGGGGAAAGGGGGAGGGAAGGGGAAAGGGGAAGGAGAGACTATGAAAGAAAGGGATCAAGGGAAAATTAGTAATGTGTAGAAAAAACTAAAACTAGGGAAAAAGCAGGAAAAAGGATTATGTTAAGAAAGAAACAGAAAGAAGGTTATAAGAAAATACCTAAAGGGACCGGCCATCATCAAATTAGTGATCAACTCCTCTGAAAAAGATAATAATAAGTAGGCATAAATGAATGTAAAGCTATAAGAAACTAGAAGTATCGAAATCACGATTAAGGCCTTTGGGCTCTAAAGTCTGAAGAGTAAAAATCCAATACGCCTCCCTTTGTTTCAATTTTTTAACCCTATCGCCTCCTCTTCTATTTGGCAAGACCTGCTCCAACACCTGGAACCGTAATTGACTAACACTATGTCCCTGTTTATGAAAATGAGATGGAAGAGGTAAAGTCAATCTCTCACACCTAATGGTGGATTTATGTTGTGATATACGTTCCTTAACAGTCTGGGTGGTTTCGCCCACATAGAGTAGGCCACAAGGACACTTCACTACATATACAACATAAGATGTCTCACAGGTGAAAAAACCTCTAATTGGATAACCCCGACCACTGTAGGGATGCAAAACTCTATCACCTTTCAACACATTACTGCATTGGGCACAATTTAAACATGGGAAAGTACCACGTCTCTGGGTATAAAGATGAGTTTGAACGGGTCCAGTCACACCGGCGCCCACATCAGCTCTCACCAATTTATTACTGAGATTGGACGGTCGTCTAAAACAAGGAAGAAAAGGTGATTTAAATTCTTCCACCTCCGGGTACCCTTTACGCAAAATGTTCCAATGACTTCTGATGAATTTATGAATTTTGTAAGAAAAAGGATGGTAAGTATGAACGAAAGCCAAACGTTTATCTCTAGTCTTACCAATAGAAGATTCGGTATTCACACTAGCACTATTCAAAACCTCCTGTGGATAACCCCTCACCAGAAACTTAGTCCTCATCTCCTGTAATCTGGTGTCTTTAATTTCTTGTTGGTTAACAATCCTATGTACCCTAAGAAACTGGGACTTAGGTATAGAATTCTTCATGGCTTTGGGATGACAACTATCATATGCGAGTAAGTTATTCCTGTCCGTCGACTTTATGTACAAATCAGTTTGTAAATGTCCATTCTCTAATTTCGTAACAGTGGCATCTAAAAAATTGATATGATGTAAATCATATTGTATAACAAATTTAAGTTCAGTCCAAATGCTGTTAATGTAATTATGGAACTCCATGATGGAATCCAACGGGCCAACCCATATGCAAAAAACGTCGTCAATAAATCGCTTCCAACACTTACAGTGCTCTTGGAATCCCTTATGTGGATATATGAATGTATCTTCAAAATAAGACATGTACGTATTTGCATACGGGGGCGCTACGTTGGACCCCATCGCGGTCCCCTGTTTTTGAATATAATAGATGTCCTGAAACAAAAAGAAATTTTCAGTTAACACTATTTGTAATAAGTCCAGACAGAAATCATTTGTATCACTCGAAAAGTTATGTTGTAACAATAATTCACGAACTGCTGACATGCCCTTCTGATGTACAATAGACGTATATAAACTTGTCACATCCCAAGTCACGAGAAAAGCATCAAATGGAATGGTATCAAGCCCACGAATCACCTCTAGGAAGTGAACAGTGTCCAACAAGAAAGAAGGAATGTTTTTAGTCAAAGGAGTAATAACCTTCTCAAGTAAAATAGCTAAAGGGGAAAGGATAGAATCTGTGCCCGCCACTATAGGTCTACCAGGAGGGTTCACCAAGGTCTTATGAATTTTGGGGAGTACATAAAAAACAGGAATGATTGGATTCTGCTTTTGTAAGAAATCAAATGTCTTCTGATCTATTACTCCCTTTTGTAGATAGTGGCCGGTCACAGATCTAATCCTATCTCGAATCCTATTCGTCGGGTTACTTGCCAATTTTCCATAAATATTACTGTCCCCCAATTGTCTCAGTATTTCCTGTAAATACATGGATTTGTCCATAACTACCAAAGCTCCGCCTTTATCGGCTTGTTTGATAATTATGTCTTTATCCTGCATAAGAGATGCCAACGCATTTTTATCCTTATCTGAAAAATTGGAAGGACAGTGTAATGATTTATTAGACACATCTTTGAAAAATGACGTAATGTCATGTTCCAATAAGCCTATGAACGTTTCCACTGGAGGGTTATTTTTGGGAGGCATGAAAGTGCTCTTAGTTTTGAGTCCCAATCCTTGGATATTGATAGGAGCAATAGAAGTAGATTGTGTCGATGGTCTCAGACCAATATCAGATAATGATGAAAAATGGGCCTTAATACGTAAATTTCGATAAAATCTTAGTAAGTCCATTTGTAACTGGAATGTATTGAATTTGTAGGAAGGACAAAAAGATAAACCCTTCTGAAGAAGACTAATTTGATCCGGTAACAAATTCTTAGAAGAAATGTTAACTACAATGGTATCCGGCGTACCTGGGATCTGGTGACCATCGTTGTTCTTGCAGGTTCGGTGGCGTTGTCCCCCCCGCCTAGGTTTCCTCTTTGACCTCTGCGGCTTCTTTGACCTAAAAAATGTGGTTTTGGTCGTCTGGTAAAGGAAAATTCCGAATCCGAAGCCGAATTATCACTAGAGGAATATTGGAAACGTCTTGGAAACACTCTGGAGGATGTATCCCGCCACCGATAAACTCGATTATTTTTATAGTCCTCAGTATCCCGTAAGAATTTTTCTCTTTTAATTTTTTGACTTTCAATTTTATGGATTTGTAAATCTCTTGTGACTTGATCTTTGATTTTCGCCAGATCTTCAGCCGAAGAGGTGGAATTTAATTGTTGCTCAATCACGACAATCTCTTCACGTTTAGTAATGATCGCTTGGTTTAAATAATCCAAAGTCAAGGTCATTAAATCAAAAGAGCATTTGTTAAGAATCTGTTCAAAACGATTACAAAAATCAGGGTTGTCACTGAAGATGGTCGGTCTTACACCAACCCGTAGTCCTCTTGGAATTCTTTGAACACGTACGTATTCTGCAATAGTGGCACAGTGCAATTCCAAATTTTGTAATTTTCTAGATTCCTTCTGAAAATCACGGGTTCGAAGCTCAGAAGTAGGATAATGCAAAAAATCACTCTGCACTGTGGTACGGCTCATAATATCTGCCATTTCATCCGCAGTATAAGAAAACGCCACATTGGCCATATTATAAGAAAAAATGAGGGAGCACACACTAAAGGATATACTATATAAAATATAGAAATGTGGCACACGTTGCATAAAATCAAGTTTTTTGTTTCTGTCTGCACCAAACTACACAATAACAATCTTCTCTGTTTTTTCCATTTTTGCTGCATTTTTTCTGCCTTTTCTCCATTATTTAATGTGTTTTGGTTCAGATGTGAATCTGCGTTTTTAAGTGTTTTTATTGTACAGAGAGGCTTTTTCCTGCGTTTTTTTAAGCTCCACATAGAAACCTCCAGTGAAAAAAACCCCTAAAACCGCAGAGTTCGGCGGCGTCTTCTCATGGAATCAAATCCCCTTTACTTGGATAATTAAACACAGCAGAATAAATGTGCAAAAAAACAGCAGAAAAAAATGCAGCATTTACACTACATGTGAACACGGACTAAATGTCCAAGCAAAGTGGATGAGACGTCCTGAAATCTCGGCCCCTGGTGTCTAAAGACGCCGCTGAACTGTGGGGATTTGGTATTTTTTTCTTTATAATCTTCAGGATTCACATCTGCACCAAACATGTAATAAATAAGGGGACAATGCATAAAAAATACCGCAAACACACAATAATCAGAGAAGATTGTTATGGTGCGGACATCTGCAGACAAAACGCAGCCTTTATGCTATGTGTGAACACGGCCTCAGTGATACATTTTTATTACATTTTTTATGGCTTTTAATAAAGAAAAATAATAAATTGTGCCATTTTTTTTCCGCCATTTACTGATCCCCATCAATAATCTGATCACTGTGTTGTTTGGGTCGTTTCGATTACAGGGACACCAAATATGTCCATGTTATTTGCTGATTTGTGAGGTCTATTATTTTATAAGAATGTATAATAAAATTAAATTCTATTTTTTTTATTATTTTTAGTAATTTTATTAGAAGAAAAAAACCTCTTTTCCTCTCCCTCTAGAATACAGGAGATAGAGACACTGCTGTGTCCAATGGAGCTGTGTCCTGTGTAATCAAAGGCTGCATTGTAGGTTCATCTATGTAAAAGCCTCCCTCTGACATCATCATTCCTAGTGGCTCAACAGCTAGAGCAGCTAGAAAAGGTAGGAGGCTGCTGGACACATGTTTGAAAGTTGCTCGTTTGAATCCAAGGTAGTGAAAAAAACAGAATTTGTGTTTTTTTTCATTTTTTTTTAGTAGTTTTATGGGAACAAATGAATCTGACTTTTTCCTTCACCTACAAAGAGAGGCAGTATTTATCTATCATCTATTATATAGCTATCCCTCTGTCTATTATCGATCTATTATATATCTATCATGTATCTATCCATCTATCATGTATGTATGTATCTATCTATTATCTATCATATATCTATATATCCCTCCATCCATCCCTCCCTTCCTCCATCCATCCCTGTCTTCCTCCATCCATCCCTCCCTTTCTCCATCCAACCCTCCCTTCCTCCATCCATCCCTCCTTTCCTCCATCCATCCCACCCTTCCTCCATCCATCCCTCCCTACATCCATCCCTCCCTTCCTCCATCCATCCCTATCTTCCTCCATCCATCCCTTCCTCCATCTATCCCTTCCTCCATCCAACCCTCCTTTCCTCCATCCATCCCTCCCTTCCTCCATCCATCCCTCCCTTCCTCCATCCCTCCCTTCCTCAATCCAACCATCCTTTCCTCCATCCATCCCTCCCTTCTTCCATCCCTCTCTTCCTCCATTCATCCCTCCCTCCATCCAACCCTCCTTTCCTCCATCCATCCCTCCCTTCCTCCATCCCTCCCTTCCTCCATCCATCCCTCCCTTCCTCCATCCATCCCTCCCTTCCTCCATCCATCCCTCCTTTCGAATTTGAATAATTTCGATTTGAATAATCTGCTTCTGGTTGCTTTACTGCAATACAGACGTCAAGATTACCAAATCGTTCCTATAATATTTCCAATACAGGCAGTGGCTCAGTGGTAGAGCTGCTGCCTATCAATAATGAGCTCACGGTTCATGGGTTTGAGTCCCGGCCGCCCGATAATCCAGAGCCGATGATAATTTAATTTATTCACTGCGCTGAGGGGAGGAGCCGGGACATCAGCTGTGAGCCGCAGGACCCCGGGACAGACCCCCTCAAAAATCGGGGCAGTCTCACAGAATCCGGGACGGTTGAGAGGTATCCCTTCACTACTGACGTTTTGCTCCGTACGGCGGTCGTAAAGGGGTTAAACTGCATGTACAAAACAATATGAAAATGTGCCTCGTCATGAACTGGAAATGAAGGGGTTAATGAAAATGATGACGACCCAAAAAAAACGGAGACCCTGCACCTACCTCCACCTGAAGAGCCGCTATCCACCAGATATATGGCTGCTGTGTGCTTACAGGACCTGTGATGATGTCACATGGAGGGGAGGAGTCAGGGGTCACATGATCAGCTCCTCAGTGTATGCAGGGCTCTCCTGTGCTGGGTGTCATGGTGCTGGATGAGGGGAAGTTTATGTGTGGGGTCAGGAGGGGTTTACAGTGTGGATGTAGCAGAGCCGTGTGTGTACGAGGTGTACGGAGCGGAGCCGTGTGTGTACGAGGTGTACGGAGCGGAGCCGCGTGTGTACGAGGTGTACGGAGCAGAGCCGTGTGTGTACGAGGTGTACGGAGCGGAGTCGCGTGTGTACGAGGTGTACAGAGCAGAGCCGTGTGTGTACGAGGTGTACGGAGCGGAGCCGTGTGTGTACGAGGTGTACGGAGCAGAGCCGCGTGTGTACGAGGTGTACGGAGCAGAGCCGTGTGTGTACGAGGTGTACGGAGCAGAGCCGCATGTGTACGAGGTGTACGGAGCAGAGCCGTGTGTGTACGAGGTGTACGGAGCGGAGCCGTGTGTGTACGAGGTGTACGGAGCGGAGCCGCGTGTGTACGAGGTGTACGGAGCGGAGCCGTGTGTGTATGAGGTGTACGGAGCAGAGCCGTGTGTGTACCAGGTGTACAAAGCGGAGCAGTGTCTGTACGAGGTGTACGGAGCGGAGCCGTGTGTGTGTACGAGGTGTAAGGAGCGGAGCCGTGTGTGTACGAGGTGTACGGAGCGGAGCCGTGTGTGTGTGTACAAGGTGTAAGGAGCAGAGCCGAGTGTGTACGAGGTGTATGGAGCAGAGCCGTGTGTGTACGAGGTGTACGGAGCAGAGCCATGTGTTTACGAGGTGTACGGAGCGGAGCCGTGTGTGTACGAGGTGTAAGGAGCGGAGCCGTGTGTGTACGAGGTGTACGAAGCAGAGCCGTGTGTGTACGAGGTGTACGGAGCGGAGCCGTGTGTGTACGAGGTGTACGGAGCGGAACCGTGTGTGTACGAGGTGTACGGAGCGGAGCCGTGTGTGTACGAGGTGTACGGAGCGGAGCCGTGTGTACGAGGTGTACGGAGCGGAGCCGTGTGTGTACGAGGTGTACGGAGCAGAGCCGTGTGTGTACGAGGTGTACGGAGCAGAGCCGCGTGTGTACGAGGTGTACGGAGCAAAGCCGTGTGTGTATGAGGTGTACGGAGCAGAGCCGTGTGTGTACCAGGTGTACAGAGCGGAGCAGTGTCTGTACGAGGTGTACGGAGCGGAGCCGTGTGTGTGTACGAGGTGTAAGGAGCGGAGCCGTGTGTGTACGAGGTGTACGGAGCGGAGCCGTGTGTGTGTACGAGGTGTAAGGAGCAGAGCCGAGTGTGTACGAGGTGTATGGAGCAGAGCCGTGTGTGTACGAGGTGTACGGAGCAGAGCCGTGTGTTTACGAGGTGTACGGAGCGGAGCCGTGTGTGTACGAGGTGTAAGGAGCGGAGCCGTGTGTGTACGAGGTGTACGAAGCAGAGCCGTGTGTGTACGAGGTGTACGAAGCGGAGCCGTGTGTGTACGAGGTGTAAGGAGCGGAGCCGTGTGTGTACGAGGTGTACGGAGCAGAGCCGTGTGTGTACGAGGTGTACGGAGCAGAGCCGTGTGTGTACGAGGTGTAAGGAGCGGAGCCGTGTGTGTACGAGGTGTACGAAGCAGAGCCGTGTGTGTACGAGGTGTACGAAGCGGAGCCGTGTGTGTACGAGGTGTAAGGAGCGGAGCCGTGTGTGTACGAGGTGTACGGAGCAGAGCCGTGTGTGTACGAGGTGTACGAAGCAGAGCCGTGTGTGTACGAGGTGTATGGAGCGGAGCCGTGTGTGTACGAGGTGTAAGGAGCGGAGCCGTGTGTGTACGAGGTGTACGGAGCGGAGCCGAGTGTGTACGAGGTGTACGGAGCGGAGCCGTGTGTGTACGAGGTGTACGGAGCGGAGCCGTGTGTGTACGAGGTGTAAGGAGCGGAGCCGAGTGTGTACGAGGTGTACGGAGCAGAGCCGTGTGTGTACTAGGTGTACGAAGCGGAGCCGTGTGTGTACGAGGCGTACGGAGCGGAGCCGTGTGTGTACGAGGTGTAAGGAGCGGAGCCGTGTGTGTACGAGGTGTACGGAGCGGAGCCGTGTGTGTACGAGGTGTACGGAGAGGAGCCGTGTGTGTACGAGGTGTACGGAGCGGAGCCGCGTGTGTACGAGGTGTACGGAGCGGAGCCGCGTGTGTACGAGGTGTAAGGAGCGGAGCCGCGTGTGTACGAGGTGTACGGAGCGGAGCCGCGTGTGTACGAGGTGTACGGAGCGGAGCCGTGTGTGTACGAGGTGTAAGGAGCGGAGCCGTGTGTGTACGAGGTGTACGGAGCGGAGCCGTGTGTGTACGAGGTGTACGGAGCGGAGCCGTGTGTACGAGGTGTACGGAGCGGAGCCGTGTGTGTACGAGGTGTACGGAGCGGAGCCGTGTGTGTACGAGGTGTACGGAGCGGAGCCGCGTGTGTACGAGGTGTACGGAGCAGAGCCGTGTGTGTACGAGGTGTACGGAGCGGAGCCGTGTGTGTACTAGGTGTACGAAGCGGAGCCGTGTGTGTACGAGGTGTACGGAGCGGAGCCGTGTGTGTACGAGGTGTACGGAGCGGAGCCGTGTGTGTACGAGGTGTAAGGAGCGGAGCCGAGTGTGTACGAGGTGTACGGAGCAGAGCCGTGTGTGTACGAGGTGTACGGAGCGGAGCCGTGTGTGTACTAGGTGTACGAAGCGGAGCCGTGTGTGTACGAGGTGTAAGGAGCGGAGCCGTGTGTGTACGAGGTGTAAGGAGCGGAGCCGTGTGTGTACGAGGTGTACGGAGCGGAGCCGCGTGTGTACGAGGTGTACGGAGCGGAGCCGCGTGTGTACGAGGTGTACGGAGCGGAGCCGCGTGTGTACGAGGTGTACGGAGCGGAGCCGCGTGTGTACGAGGTGTAAGGAGCGGAGCCGCGTGTGTACGAGGTGTACGGAGCGGAGCCGCGTGTGTACGAGGTGTACGGAGCGGAGCCGCGTGTGTACGAGGTGTAAGGAGCGGAGCCGTGTGTGTACGAGGTGTACGGAGCGGAGCCGTGTGTGTACGAGGTGTACGGAGCGGAGCCGTGTGTACGAGGTGTACGGAGCGGAGCCGTGTGTACGAGGTGTACGGAGCGGAGCCGTGTGTGTACGAGGTGTACGGAGCGGAGCCGTGTGTGTACGAGGTGTACGGAGCGGAGCCGTGTGTGTACGAGGTGTACGGAGCGGAACCGTGTGTGTACGAGGTGTACGGAGCGGAGCCGTGTGTGTACGAGGTGTACGGAGCGGAGCCGTGTGTACGAGGTGTAAGGAGCGGAGCCGTGTGTGTACGAGGTGTAAGGAGCGGAGCCGTGTGTGTACGAGGTGTACGGAGCGGAGCCGTGTGTGTACGTGGTGTACGGAGCGGAGCCGTGTGTGTACGAGGTGTACGGAGCGGAGCCGTGTGTGTACGAGGTGTACGGAGCGGAGCCGTGTGTGTACGAGGTGTACGGAGCGGAGCCGTGTGTGTACGAGGTGTACGGAGCAGAGCCGTGTGTGTACGAGGTGTACGGAGCGGAGCCGTGTGTGTACGAGGTGTACGGAGCGGAGCCGTGTGTGTACGACGTGTATGGAGCGGAGCCGTGTGTGTATGAGGTGTACGGAGCAGAGCCGTGTGTGTACGAGGTGTACGGAGCAGAGCCGTGTGTGTACGACGTGTATGGAGCGGAGCCGTGTGTGTACGAGGTGTACGGAGCAGAGCTATGTGTGCGATGTATACAGAGAGGAGCCGTGTGTGTACGAGGTGTACGGAGCAGAGCTATGTGTGCGATGTATACAGAGAGGAGCCACGGATGTACGAGGTGTACGGAGCGGAGCTGTGTGTGTACGAGGTGTACGGAGCGGAGCCGTGTGTGTATGAGGTGTACGGAGCAGAGCCGTGTGTGTACCAGGTGTACAGAGCGGAGCAGTGTCTGTACGAGGTGTACGGAGCGGAGCCGTGTGTGTGTACGAGGTGTAAGGAGCGGAGCCGTGTGTGTACGAGGTGTACGGAGCGGAGCCGTGTGTGTGTACGAGGTGTAAGGAGCAGAGCCGAGTGTGTACGAGGTGTATGGAGCAGAGCCGTGTGTGTACGAGGTGTACCGAGCAGAGCCGTGTGTTTACGAGGTGTACGGAGCGGAGCCGTGTGTGTACGAGGTGTAAGGAGCAGAGCCGTGTGTGTACGAGGTGTACGAAGCAGAGCCGTGTGTGTACGAGGTGTACGAAGCGGAGCCGTGTGTGTACGAGGTGTAAGGAGCGGAGCCGTGTGTGTACGAGGTGTACGGAGCAGAGCCGTGTGTGTACGAGGTGTACGAAGCAGAGCCGTGTGTGTACGAGGTGTACGGAGCGGAGCCGTGTGTGTACGAGGTGTAAGGAGCGGAGCCGTGTGTGTACGAGGTGTACGGAGCGGAGCCGAGTGTGTACGAGGTGTACGGAGCGGAGCCGTGTGTGTACGAGGTGTACGGAGCGGAGCCGTGTGTGTACGAGGTGTAAGGAGCGGAGCCGAGTGTGTACGAGGTGTACGGAGCAGAGCCGTGTGTGTACTAGGTGTACGAAGCGGAGCCGTGTGTGTACGAGGCGTACGGAGCGGAGCCGTGTGTGTACGAGGTGTAAGGAGCGGAGCCAAGTGTGTACTAGGTGTACGGAGCGGAGCCGCGTGTGTACGAGGTGTACGGAGCGGAGCCGCGTGTGTACGAGGTGTACGGAGCGGAGCCGTGTGTGTACGAGGTGTAAGGAGCGGAGCCGTGTGTGTACGAGGTGTACGGAGCGGAGCCGTGTGTGTACGAGGTGTACGGAGCGGAGCCGTGTGTGTACGAGGTGTAAGGAGCGGAGCCGTGTGTGTACGAGGTGTACGGAGCGGAGCCGTGTGTGTACGAGGTGTACGGAGCGGAGCCGTGTGTACGAGGTGTACGGAGCGGAGCCGTGTGTGTACGAGGTGTACGGAGCGGAGCCGTGTGTGTACGAGGTGTACGGAGCGGAGCCGTGTGTGTACGAGGTGTACGGAGCGGAACCGTGTGTGTACGAGGTGTACGGAGCGGAGCCGTGTGTGTACGAGGTGTACGGAGCGGAGCCGTGTGTACGAGGTGTACGGAGCGGAGCCGTGTGTGTACGAGGTGTACGGAGCGGAGCCGTGTGTGTACGAGGTGTACGGAGCGGAGCCGTGTGTGTACGAGGTGTAAGGAGCGGAGCCGAGTGTGTACGAGGTGTACGGAGCAGAGCCGTGTGTGTACTAGGTGTACGAAGCGGAGCCGTGTGTGTACGAGGTGTACGGAGCGGAGCCGTGTGTGTACGAGGTGTAAGGAGCGGAGCCGTGTGTGTACGGAGCGGAGCCGTGTGTGTACGAGGTGTACGGAGCAGACCCGTGTGTGTACGAGGTGTACGGAGCGGAGCCGCGTGTGTACGAGGTGTAAGGAGCGGAGCCGCGTGTGTACGAGGTGTACGGAGCGGAGCCGTGTGTGTACGAGGTGTACGGAGCGGAGCCGTGTGTGTACGAGGTGTACGGAGCGGAGCCGTGTGTGTACGAGGTGTAAGGAGCGGAGCCGTGTGTGTACGAGGTGTACGGAGCGGAGCCGTGTGTGTACGAGGTGTACGGAGCGGAGCCGTGTGTGTACGTGGTGTACGGAGCGGAGCCGTGTGTGTACGAGGTGTACGGAGCGGAGCCGTGTGTGTACGAGGTGTACGGAGCGGAGCCGTGTGTGTACGAGGTGTACGGAGCGGAGCCGTGTGTGTACGAGGTGTACGGAGCAGAGCCGTGTGTGTACGAGGTGTACGGAGCAGAGCCGTGTGTGTACGACGTGTACGGAGCGGAGCCGTGTGTGTATGAGGTGTACGGAGCAGAGCCGTGTGTGTACGAGGTGTACGGAGCAGAGCCGTGTGTGTACGACGTGTATGGAGCGGAGCCGTGTGTGTACGAGGTGTACGGAGCAGAGCTATGTGTGCGATGTATACAGAGAGGAGCCGTGTGTGTACGAGGTGTACGGAGCAGAGCTATGTGTGCGATGTATACAGAGAGGAGCCACGGATGTACGAGGTGTACGGAGCGGAGCTGTGTGTGTTAAGCGGGCTTTACACGCTACGATATCGTTAACGTATTATCGTCGGGGTCACGTTGTTTGTGACGCACATCCGGCGACGTTAACGACATCGCAGCATGTGACACGTTCGAGCGACCTTAGCCGATTGCAAAAGTGGCCAAAATCGTTCGCCACGGAGAGGTCATCCTGAATCAAAAAATCGTTTATTGCTTATTATCGATGTTGTCCCTCGTTCCTGCGGCAGCAGACATCGCTATGTGTGACACCGCAGGAGCGACGAATATCTCCTTACCTGCGTCCACCGGCAATGCGGAATATAGGAGGTGGCGGGATGTTACGTCCCGCTCATCTCCGCCCCTCCGCTTCTATTGGCCGGCCGCTTAGTGACGCCGCAGTGACGTCGGTATGAGGCCAAACGCATCTCCCCCTTGAGGGAGGTATTGTTCGGCGGTCATAGCGACGTCCCTGCACAGGTATGTACGTGTGACACTGCCGTAGCGATAATGTTCGCTACGGCAGCGATCACACAATATCGCACACACGACGGGGGCGGGTGCTATCACGCTCGACATCGCTAGCCCGCTTTAGAGGTATACGGAGCGGAACTGCGTGTGTACAATGTTTGTTTTTTTTTGTAAATTCTTTATTTAAGATGTTTCTTAATATTATAGAAATGAAATAACAACAACAAATAAGCATAAACATGTATTTTTCAGATGAAAGGAAAAAGAAAGGAAAGAGGGAGAGATGGGGACGTGAGGATGGTATAAAGTAAAGAGAGGACATAGGGTTGGGAATGTGGAGGGGGTAGGGGAAGGGGAAAAAGGTGAGATCCCCACCTATTTCTAAAAAGGTGTCTGTTTACTAGGATTTATATATATATAAAAGTATGAAAAGGTTTTGTATTCAGAGGTGTGCATGAACAACGTGTTTGTTTTGCTTAACTGTCTATTCGGTTTCTGAGCTTAGGCTGGTTTCACACTACGTTTTTTTAACATGCGTCATGAACGTTTTTTTAACGCAAAAACGGATCCACTGCAAATGCGTTTTCATTTCAATGCATTTGCAATGGACTCGCGTCAACATGCGTTCACATGCGTTTGTGTGCGTTATAGTAAGGATCCAGCGACTTGCAGTTTTTTAACTTTTTTCAAAAACGCTACTTGTAGCGTTTTTGAGTTGCGTCCAAATACTGCAAATTGCTGAATCCTGACTAAACAGCACGCAAACGTATGTGAACGCTGGCATGCTGATAGACAGGATCCTGCTTGCTCTACTGAGCATGCCCAGAAACCAGCCTCGCGTGATCAGTCTCTCTCTCACCCTCCCTCTCTCTCCTCTCTCCCCCGCCTGAGAGTGGAGGACGCTCGTAACCAAGGTAAATATCGGGTAACCGCGGGCTTAGGTACCCGATGTTTACCTTGGTTACATGTGCAGGGAGCAGGCAGCCTTGCTCCTCCTAGCTGCAGACGCTCGTAACCAAGGTAAATATCGGGTATCCAAGCAAGTTACCCGATGTTTACCTTGGTTATGAGCCTCCGCAGCTGTCAGAAGCCGGCTCCCAGTCTTTCACGTTCAGTTCCCCTCACTCCCGATCACATGACTCCAATGCCCGACCATAAACTTAAAGTGACAGGATCCTGCAAAATAACACATGCGTTTTTCTTTGCAAAAACAGGATCCGCTTTTGCAGCAAAAAAATGTTCATGACGCATGTTAAAAAAACGTAGTGTGAAAGCCGCCTAATGTGTTATCTTTGGATGAGCAAATTTGTCAAGAGATTTTAGTTAGCTTTTGGTATCTGTCCCATTTGTCCCAAGATTCTCAAAGCTTCGCATTTTTCCTAGTGTAATGCAATCGGGCTTTTTCATGTATGCTTATAAGATTTGATTCATCGAACCACTCGGTTAAGACTCGGTGTATCACCTTCTTTCCAGTGTCTGGCTATTAGAAGTTTTGCTGCATTTATGAGGTGAGGTATTATTGAGAGTTTGTGTAGGTGTTCCTTATGTGGATCTAGATTGAGAATAATAAAGTTTGGGTTCAAAGTGAGTTTGGTCTTGAGAGCATTTTCTATGTGAATTTTAATGGAAGCCCAATATTTTGCCTTTTTTTGGGCAATGATACCAAATGTGTGAAGGAGTGCCAGTCGTTTGATTACATCTCCAGCAGTGTGGCGACAAGGAATTTTGTAGAGAATGTCTGAGGTTTTATACCACCGTGAGATAATTTTATAGTTGAGTTCTTGATATCTAGATGAGGTTGAAAGGTTGTGGGCGTTGTTGAAGATCATTTGAATTTCACTAGGGTTGAAGGTGGTGTTTAGTTCAATTTCCCATCTTTTAATGTAAGAAGGTTTTTCCGAAGTGTTACATAGTAGCTTGTATATTTTTGAGATTAGCCTATTCTTCCCTTGAGCATGTAATAGACATTCTTGTTGGGGGGACGGGTTTGAAGGGGAAATATCTGGGATGTGATATGAAGCTAGGTCTCTAATGATGGCTAGGTCTTTATCTGTTAAATCTATTGTTAAAGATGGATTTTAGCTCTTCTATAGTTAATGGTTCATGGTTATGGATTATTATTATTATATATATTATAGCGCCATCAAATCCATGGCGCTTTACATGTGAAAGGGGTGTACATAATAGGGACAAGTACAATAATCATAAATAATACAAGGCACGGACTGATACAGGAGGATAGAGAACCCTGCCCGCGAGGGCTCACAGTCTACAAGGGATAGGTGAGGATACAGTAGGTGAGGGTAGAGCTGATTGTGCGGCGCAGCATTAGACTGAGGGTTACGGCAGGTTGTAGGCTTGTCGGAAGAGGTGGGTCTTCAGGTTCCTTTTGAAGCTTGTCAAGGTAGGCGAGAGTCTGATGTGTTGTGGCAGAGCATTCCATAGTATGGGGGAGGCACGGGAGAAATCTTGGATTATATCTGATCGTGTTATGTTGCAGAGATTTTTTTATGTCCTAATTTTGTTTTTTAGGAGTCTAAATTTTTGCGGGATTACATGTAAAATGGGGGTGGCTCTGCAAATGTTCGAAATTAGATCTAGTTTTTATTAAATTTGTGCCAAAGCTTAAGGGCGGCTTTGCACGTTGCGACATTGCACGTGCGATGTCGATGGGGTCAAATCGAAAGTGACGCACATCCGGCGTCGCAGTCGATATCGCAACGTGCAAATCCTTTTTGATACGATGAACGAGCGCAAAAGCGTCGTTATCGTATCATCGCTGCAGCCTCCGACATTTCCATAATGCCGGTGCAGCGACAGGTGCGATGTTGTTCCTCGCTCCTGCGGCAGCACACATCGCTGTGTATAAATCCGCAGGAGCGAGGAACTTCACCTTACCTGCCGCCGGCTGCAATGAGAAGGACGGAGGTGGGCGGGATGTTTACATCCTGCTCATCTCCGCCCCTCCACTTCAATTGGCCTCCTGCCGTGTGACGTCGCTGTGACGCCGCACGACCCGCCCCCTTAGGAAGGAGGCGGGTCGCCGGCCAGAGGGACGTCACACGGCAGGTATGTGCGTGTGAAACTGCCGTAGCGATAATAATCGCTACGGCAGCTTTCACTAGATATTGCACGTGCGACGGGGGCGGGACTATCGCTGCAGCATCGGTAACACATTGTTACCGATGTCGCAGCGTGCAAAGCCCGCCTAAGTGTTACTTTGGTAAAAGGGTTCAGTATGTTTTTATGTTTTAATCTGTTGTTAGGGGTTAGCCATAGAAAATGTGATAGGTCTCCTTTTAAGTTGCTGACTTCCAAGATAGTCCACAGTTTTCTAGAGGGGTTTGTCCACATCTCCATGAGTCTGGCTATGTGTGTGGCTAGCCAATAGCGTTCAAAATCTGGGAGTCCTGTACCTCCTTTAGATTTAGGAGCAGTCAGAAGAGTGTACTTTGGTCTATGACTCTTTTTAAGCCATATAAAATTTGAGATCATGTTTTTCAATTTGCTGAAGAAATGTTGTGGGATATCTGTAGGGATTACTTGTAGAAGATATAAGATTTTTGGCAGAATGATCATCTTGATTAAATTGGTTCTCCCAAACAACGAGATTGGTAAACTGCTCCAAGCGGAGATGTCGGCTTCTATTTTGTGAAAAAGTGGCTTGAGATTCAGATCGTATAGTTGAGACAGGGAGTTGCTAATTCTTACGCCTAGGTGGGTGATGGAATTGCTAATTCTGAAAGGGGATGATTCTAATACATCTTTCCATATTTTGGGGGGAATTAATGTTTAATAGATGTGATTTTTTAAAATTTATTTTGAAGTTGGAGACTTCACTATATAACTTGAAATCTGCGGTAAGGGCCTTATTTGAATTTGAAGGGTTTGTTAAAATTAAAAGTATGTCATCTTCAAATGCCGCAGATTTGTATTCTATTTGGTTGCATTTCAGGCCTGAGATCTTGGGATTTTGTCTTATTTTCTGGAGAAAGGTTTCTATTGTTAGAATTAATAAAAGTGGTGAAAGGGGACAGCCCTGTCTGTTTCCATTTTTTATGTTAAAACTAGGGGAGAGTTCATTATTTATTTTTAGCTTTGCGGTTGGGATGGTATAAAGTGCTAGGATTTTGTCGATGAGTAAGGGTGGGAAGCCAAATTTTTTTAAAGTTTGTTCGATAAATAGCCAGTTGACGCGGTCGAAAGCTTTTTCTGCATCTGATGTGATAATTGCAGTTTCAATATTGTTTTGTTTTGCATATTGAATGGTGTTTAGTGTTTTAATTACATTATCTTTTGCTTCTCTCTCTTTTGTAAATCCCACTTATTCTAGGTTTATAAGATCAGGTATTAGGTTTTGCATTCTTTTTGCTATGATTTTGAAATATAGTTTTACGTCATTGTTAATCAGCGAAATTGGTCTATAGCTTCTGCAAAGGGATGGATCTTTTCCTTCTTTTGGGATTAGAGTTATGTGAGCTGTTAGGGCTTCTTTGTTGAATGGGTTATTCTTGTTTATATAGTTAAAATAGTTTGTCATATGTGGAACTAGTTCTGTTTTAAAAGATTTGTAGTATTCAATTGAGAAACCATCCGGGCCTGGACTTTTCCCTCCCGGAGTTGAGTTTATGGATTATTCTACTCCTTGGGAAGATATTGGGATCGTTAGATTTTGTGCTTGTTGGGTTGTAAGTTTAGGTAATTTTAGGTCTTTTAAGAAAGTTTTTATGAGTTTTGTTTTCCCCTCTTGAGACTCTTGAGCTGTTGTGAGGTTATATAAGTTGGAGTAGTATGAAGAGAAAATATTAGCAATGTCTTCAGTTTTGTGATGTTCTTTGTCATTCGTATTTTTAATTTTTGTGATATATGTTGTATTTATTTGTTTTTTAATCATGTTTGCTAAATTACGTCCACTTTTGTTGGAGTAAAGGTAGGATCGAAACCTTGCATAGTTGAGGTATTTTTCGCTTTTTTTGATTTAAAAGGGTTCTGAGCTCAGATCTTAGCTTGAATAAGTCCTTCTCTAATGAAGGGTTTTGATTTGTTTTATGTTGTCCTTCTAAGTTTTTTATTTGGTCTAGAAGGGAAATTGTTGGTTTATCGCTTTCTTTTTTGGTTCTAATGCCAAGTTCTATTAAAGTGCCTCGTAGAACTGCTTTGTGGGCTTCCCAAACGTTAGGGTTACATATGTTATTGAAGCAATTTTCTCTAAAGTAGTTTTGGATGGAAGTTCTTATGTAGTCTTGAGAAGTTTTGTTTTTTTATTAAACTATTGTTGAGTTTCCAATTAAGTGGGCGTCTTCTGCCTTGTGAAATCTTTATGTTTAAAAGTAGGGGGCATGATCTTAAAGTAGTATTATATCATAATGACTAGTATAATAGTATATAGTATATAGTAGTAGCGTAGTATATAGTATATAGTAGACATAATAACTAGAAAAACATACAGATAGGGACTCTAGATTGTGAGCCCCAATGGGGACTGTGTTGCCAATGTATGTAAAGCGCTGTGGAGTCAATAGCGCTATATAAATGAATAAAATTATAATAATTATTATTATTATAATGTATTTTTTGAACATTGCTTAGAAGTTGATGGGGTATGAATAGATAATCTATTCTAGAGTATTTCTTATGGACTTGTGAGTAATAGGAGTAATCTTTGGTTGAGGGGTGTGAGATCCTCCAACTGTCGACTAGAAGTAATTCTGTGAGGGATTTTTTAATGAAATTTACTGTTTTAATTGGCATCGTTGAATGTCCATCTGAGGTGTCTGATGGAGGGTGTAGGGGGATATTGTGTACAATGTTTTACCTATTACCAGCTGCCCAAGATTTACAGGCAATGTATATTGTTATAAGACATAAATTCTGAAAAGGAATTTGTATATATAAATACACTTCGTTATATCCAGTGGTTGTGTTGCTTTTGTTTATAGTATGTAGCTAATTCATTGCCTTCTGTCTTATTTTCCCTTTAGAGAATAGCAGCCTACAGAGGCCATACAACGTATAATTTGTTAAATTGTTAAGGTTAATACTTTAGATTTTATCTTAATTGCCATTTGGACAATTTATATACCTTTGACAATTTTGTAGTTTGCATATGGGTTCAAAGTGTTAGGCTCATAAGGCCGCTTTACACGCTACAATATATCTTACGATGTGTCGGCGGGGTCACGTCGTAAGTGACGCACATCCGGCATCGTAAAGTACATTGCAGTGTGTGACAGGTACGTGCGATTGCGATTGAACGTTAAAACGTTCATTGCATGCACGTCGTTCAATTCCTAAAAATTGAACGTTAGATTGTTCATCGTACCCGGGGTAGCACACATCGCACTGTGTGACACCCTGGGAACGATGAACAGATTTTACCTGTGTCCCACGGCTCCCGGCCGACAATGCGGAAGGAAGGAGGTGGGCGGGATGTTTACGTCCCGCTCATCTCTGCCCCTCCGCTTCTATTCGCCAGCTGCCGCGTGATGTCGATGTGACGCCGAACGTTCCTCCCACTCCAGGAACTGGACGTTCGCTGCCCACATCGAGGGCATATGGACGGGTAAGTACGTGTGACGGGGGCTTACTCGTTTGTGCGACACGTTCAACAAATTGAACGTGCCCCACATACAATGGGGGCAGTTACGATCGCATATATCATATCATATCATATGCAGAATCGTAACATGTAAAGCAGGCTATACACAGCGTATTCTTCTTTGTATTTGTATGGCTACATTTTTATGGTTGGTTATCAGACAGTTGATCCATCTTTAAACTCTTTCATTCTATGGTTTATGGCCGCCTTGTTGTGAAACCTATATGCTTTTGGATAATACTAGCCATTCCCATTCTTCTGTGGATGCAATAAATACTTGCCTGTTAAAGCCTAAAGTTCAGAACAAGACTGGTACAAAAAAAAAGTGTGGGGGGAGAGCTGGCTTGCAAAAAAAAGCCAGTAATGTAGTAAGACAAAGTAAACTATACCGTGTCATTGCTTTTCATAACAGGGGGTTGTTGGGGATTGATATATATGTATATATGTAGATTGTCTAAATGTTAATTTAGATGCAATTGCCTTTCCTCATGCCATAAATGGGGGACTTAATAGATGCACAGTTTTCAATCCAGATTTCAAGAGGATACTGAATTCAAAAGGGGGGGAACAAGGTCACCTATTATATTCTCCAGCAGTAGAGGGCGCAGCAGACACACATACTAGAGAGACCCTGAAACTGCCCCTTCCCCCCCAACAGACATATTGACTGGATTACTATGAAATATGTCTGCAAACTGAAACAGGAAAATCTTGTCCTATATTATATTTATTTAATAATTTAGTATTTTTTTTTAACCATGTAAAGTATAGATGACCCCTAACTGTATCATGGTCAGAGCTAAAGTTATAAGAATGATCTAATGCATATTTTTAGTTTTTGTTTTCATAGATGGAACAAGATGTTGGTCAATTCTACACTGGATATGCTACGTTTTACACAACATGAGGTAATAAAAGCTGAACCACTCCCTTCCCTCCTATTGGTACAGAAGGCAGTGATGACGATGCCCTCTCTGGATGGGTAGAGCAGAAATAGGGAAGATGGTCAAATGTGTATGTAGGTTGTTGATCTTTCTGAATGTCAAATGAGAAACCTATAAAGACTGTAGAGTGCGTGCGAGCCCGGATGGAGGCTCTCTTATTACCAAATGAACCAGGTATAAGGAAGATAAAGTTTAGACCTGAGCTTACGGTGATGGAGCCAGAGGAGATGCTCACATAGATGCAGCTGACAAAAAAGCAGCAAACGGGGTTAAAGTTGAGAGTTTTTTATCGATACGAACCTGCACCTCAGTGGCACCTGTCACTCCTCATGTTCTTAAATCCCTACAGGAACAAGCAATTCAACAAGGTATCGAGTGTGAGATGCAGGGAACCCAGCTGACTGAGGAAGGTCTGTGTATAAAGGGAGGAAAGCTTTCTCTGCCATGAGCTCTCTACTCAGTGATAGCCCAGGTAACCCATGGACTAACACATCTATGGAAGACAGTTATCAGTGTGTGCTTTGGTAGACAAGGTATGGGTGACACCAGAGTTCAGTAACCAGGCGGGCAGACAGACCCAGTCTTGTAAGACGTGTGCCTAAAACAATGTAAGAAAAACTGTAAAGAATCTGCAGAAACACTACCCGTTCCAGAGACTCCAAATTGATTTTAGATGTTTACCATGAGCAGATTTATGCACGTTTGTGCGTGTTGTGTATATTTCTTTCCAAGTTTGGTCTGAGGCAATCCAGTGCAGAAAACAACGTTATTGCTGAAAAGCACATGATGGAGGTGGTATGTAGAAAATGGGTTTCCAGAAGTGGAAAAAGTGCATATTTTATAGGAAGGTGATTAACACTAGAACTACTGGACTCGTGACACCTATATAGAAATACATACGCAAAGTAGTCAAAATGACTACCTCAGTAGTTCTAGTGTTAAAGAGATCTTGCAGTATCTGGGAAGTAGCAGCTTTCCTCATTTCTTACCCTCCACAGAGCAGTGGAAGGTGAAAATACTGAATGAGAGAGTCAATGTAAAAATACAGAAGGTTAAAGTGGAAACTGGTAAGGCGTGGAACGAATGCATGCTATGTTTTGTTTTCTTAATAAATAGGTCTCTATACAAGATATTTTTTGGTTTAGCACCTAGAAAATAATTATATTTCCCACAGATTCAGTAAGATATAATGACCAGGGATGTACAAGTTTTATATGATTGACTAAATAGTGTGATAAACAGGTGTATTCTTCAAGCACATGGTTATAAGCCAGTAGACTGAGTGATCCAAAAAAGACAAGTGAGAAAGATACTAGATGTGCCGATTCAGTTGGATGGTGGTTGCTTCTCTTTAGGATTACTTTCTCAAAAGCTTTTATTATGAGGAAAGCATATTTTGTGTTAAATGTAGAAAAAGGATCCATAGTTGTAATCCCTTAGTGTATGGGGTTGAAAATAATATTCTGAGCTTCCTTATATAGTTAACCCTGTTTTGAATGACTATTCCATCTCCCTTGTCGGCAGATAAGTTACTATATCTGAATCATTGCATAATGATATTAGGGCAACCTTTTCTTTTTTATTTAGGTTATTTTGGGCAGAGGGGAGTGTAATATTTCTGCTTTTATCGAACTCTGCATGCACCAAGTTGGAGAAAGTGTCCAAAAAAATGACATTGGTTTTAAAGGGGATAAAAGCTTTATTTTGGAAAAACATCAATATGTAGTCCTGTGTCAGATAGAAATGATAAAATCCATAGACTAAACAAAACTCCTATGCAGCTGAACCCCTCCTTTGGAATCAGGTAATTAAAGAGAATCCTCTAGCAGATGTGAGGACAATCACAAGAATGCAGAAAAGGACAGATTTATGACCGGTAGAGATAAGAGTAGCAGTTAAACAGAAAAATAGCAGATACATTTAAATCCCTTATTTCCTTGTTTAATCACTTGTTTCCCCTTATAGAAAATTTGAATTGAGAGTTTATGAACTACATCAATATAATAGATAGGAAAGTCATATTTTCAAATTTGTGATAAAGTGGAGAACGCAAAGTATCATTCCGCATTATTCGGTGATGGCCAGGATCCCGCCAAATAGATATTGGCCAGAGAGATGAAAATTTAGCCACATCTTATAGTAATCTGAATTCCAGCCTGTTATGAATCACCAGAGGGGAAGTATGTGGGTGTAACTTCTGTAGTCCCCAGTTTAGTTCCATTTAATGTATATGCAGCTATAGGATTACGCCGTCATACGTGCATTACTTTACATTTATCAACATTAAATGTCTTTTGCCAAGTATCTGCCCATTCTGACATCTTATCCAGATCGTTTTGTAATATTGGACTATCGAGGTCCATTTTTAATATCCTACATAGTTTGGTATTGTCAGCAAAGACTGACACTTTACTATCAATCCCATCCAAAAGGTCATTAATAAAGAGATTAAAAAGAATCAGTCCTAGCACAGATCCCTGCGGTACCCCACTACTGACTATAGACCATTTAGAGAATGTACCATTTAGGACTACTGTTTGTTTCGTGTCCTTTAGCCAATTCCTTACCCATCTGCTTATAGTTTCCCATAGTCCTTGCTCCTATAGCTTCACTGTAAGGCTATTATGTGGTACAGTATAAAGTGCCTTTGCAAAGTCCAAATAAATCAGATCAGCTGCATTACCAATATCCAGTTTTGCACTTACCTCCTCATAGAACCTGAACATGTTGGTTATACACTACTTATCTTTCATGATTCTTTGCTGTCTGTTAGTTATATTATTTTCTGCAATATATTTTTGCATGCCATCCGTTAAAATGCCGTCAAAAACTTTGCACACTTACTGGCGGATAGTTGCCTGGATCCACCCAGGATAAATATCAGTACCACATCAGCAATTCTTCAATCCTTAGGCACCAACCCTGTTACAAGAGAGTCTAAGAAGATTAATACAGCGGTCTGTCAATTACTGATCTCAATTCCCTCAATATCTGTGGATGAATGCCATCTGGCTAGGGGGATTTGTCAATGTTTAATTAACTCAGACGTAGGTGTACTTCTTGTGTAAATGAATTATGTCAGGTGGTGAATTTTGATTTTTGTCTTGTTGAATGATCCTTGGAACAGTCAGTTCCTTGGTGAACACGGATGAAAAGTGCCTGTTTAATATCTCAGCATTTACTTTGTCCTCTATAATTAACTTATTATATTTTGCTCTTCACCAACTCTGAGTTAAGCCAAATTTATGAGACTTTTCGAAGCTTGTGTGACAACATTTTGGCATAAAAGCTTTGATGAATTGGGACCAGAGTGTATTAACAACTTCCAAATATCTAGGTGTCACGGGTAGAGATGAGCGAACTGGTCGTGGTTCGGCTCGCCGAACGGAGGTCTCGTTCGAGTTCGGTTTGGCGAACCGGTTCGGCGAACCACTCAAACCGCATAGGAAACTATGGGAGGCAATCACAAACACATAAAAACACCTAGAAAACACCCTCAAAGGTGTCCAAAAGGTGACAAACAACTCACAACACAACACAAACAGATGGGAAAGTGACAAGAACAAATTCTCATGCGAAAACAAAACAGCGTTACGAGGAAAAAGAGGACGAGACACAGATATAGGCATGGCATGCCCTTCTAAAATCATCTAAAACACCGCAAGGTGACGCCAAGCGGAGTCTCCCTTTTTTTTCCAAAAATTAGGCCACACTGACACCCACCCCTTCAGTGGCAGCACTTGTGCCCCAGTTGTACACTTCACAGGTAGATTTGCATCAAGCACATTCAAAAATACGCCATCCTTAACTGTCCCCAGGATGGCACCGGGGTAGGTAGCTAAGTCTTTGCTGAACCATGATCTGTTCATCTTGGCTCCTTTTTAAAAACACAGCAAGGGTTACTCCAAGCGGAGTCTCCCTTTTTTTCCAAAAATCGGGCCACACAGACACCCACCCCTTCAGTGGCAGCACATGTGCCCCAGTTGTACACTTCACAGGTAGATTTGCATCAAGCACATTCAAAAATATGCCATCCTTAACTGTCCCCAGAATGGCACCGGGGTAGGTAGCAAAGTCTTTGCTGAACCATGACTTGTTCATCTTGGCTCCTTTTTAAAAACACAGCAAGGGTTACTCCAAGCGGAGTCTCCCTTTTTTCCAAAAATTGGGCCACACAGACACCCACTCCTTCAGTGGCAGCACTTGTGCCCCAGTTGTACACTTCACAGGTAGATTTGCATCAAGCACATTCAAAAATACGCCATCCTTAACTGTCCACAGGATGACCCCGGGGTAGGTAGCAAAGTCGTTGCTGAACCATTACATGCTCATCTTGGCTCCTTTTTAAAAACACAGAAAGCAAGGGTTACTCCAAGCGGAGTCTCCCTTTTTTCCAAAAATTGGGCCACACAGACACCCACCCCTTCAGTGGCAGCACTTGTGCCCCAGTTGTACACTTCACAGGCAGATTTGCATCAAGCACATTCAAAATTACGCCATCCTTAACCGTCCCCAGGATGACCCCGGGGTAGGTAGCAAAGTCTTTGCTGAACCATGATCTGTTCATCTTGGATCATTTTTAGAAACACTCCAAGCAAGGGTTACTCCAAGCGGAGTCTCCCTTTTTTCCAAAAATTGGGCCACACAGACACCCACCCCTTCAGTGGCAGCAGTTGTGCCCCAGTTGTACACTTCACAGGTAGATTTGCATCAAGCACATTCAAAAATACTCCATCCTTAACTGTCCCCAGGATGACACCGGGGTAGGTAGCAAAGTCTTTGCTGAACCATTACATGCTCATCTTGGCTCCTTTTTAAAAACACAGCAAGCAAGGGTTACTCCCAGTGGAGTCTCCCTTTTTTCCAAAAATTGGGCCACACAGACACCCACCCCATCAGTGGCAGCACTTGTGCCCTAGTTGTACACTTCACAGGTAGATTTGCATCAAGCACATTCAAAAATACGCCATCCTTAACCGTCCCCAGGATGACACCGGGGTGGCTAGCAATGTCTTTGCTGAACCATGACTTGTTCATCTTGGATCATTTTTAGAAACACTGCAAGCAAGGGTTACTCCAAGCGGAGTCTCCCTTTTTTTCCAAAAATTGGGCCACACAGACACCCCATCAGTGGCAGCACTTGTGCCCCAGTTGTACACTTCACAGCTAGATTTGCATCAAGCACATTCCAAATCCACAAGCATTTACTCTCCCCAGGATGACACAGGGGTAGTAAATTACTTGTGGATCCATAACTTGTTCATTTTGATGAACGTTAGTCTGTCCACAATGTCACTGGACAGACGCGTGCGCTTATCTGTCAGCACACACCCAGCAGCACTGAAGACACGTTCAGAGACAACGCTGGCAGCTGGACACGACAAGATCTCCAAGGCGTAAGTGGAGAGCTCTGGCCATTTTTCAAGATTTGAAGCCCAAAATGAGCAAGGCTCCAGTTGCAAAGTCATGGCATCGATGTTCATTTGGAGATACTCCTGGGAGATTCACTCCGTGCACCACGGGTGTTTTGTGGAAAAGCCGAGTTAAGATCGAGTAACAGCTTCTGCTGATACTCCTGCATACGTGCGTCCCTTTCTATGGCTGGAATTATGTCACAAAATTTGGACTTGTACCGGGGATCTAATAGTGTGGCAAGCCAGTACTCATCATCACTTCTAATTTTAACAATACGAGGGTCATGTTGGAGGTAGTGCAGCAAGAAGGCGCTCATGTGTCTGGCGCAGCCATGCGGACCAAGTCCACGCTGTGTTTGTGGCATAGAGGTGCTAACCGTTCTTTCTTCCTCTGACATCTCCCCCCAACCTCTTTCAACTGAAATTTGACCAAGGTCTCCCTCATCCGCTGAGTCTTCCATGTCCATGGACAGTTCGTCCTCCATTTCTTCATGTTCTCCTGCACCTTCCTCAACATTTCGCCTGCTACCATGCGCCCTTGTTGATCCCTGTCCCCCATGGTCCCATGCCTGCCGTCTTGGTGATGATGAATGTCTGGACCTTGGTGATGTTGTTCTCCCTTGCGCATATGAATCCTCCTGTAGTTCCTCCCCTTCCTGTTGTCCCACTTCCTGACTCCGAATAGTGTTTAGCGTGTGCTCCAGCATGTAAATGACTGGAATTGTCATGCTGATAATGGCATTGTCAGCGCTAAACAAATTCGTCGCCATGTCGAAACTGTGCAGAAGGGTGCATAGGTCCTTGATCTGAGACCACTCCATCAGGGTGATCTGCCCCACCTCTGCATCTTGTTGGCCCAGGCTATACGTCATGACGTATTGCACCAGGGCTCGGCGGTGCTGCCACAGTCATTGTAACATGTGGAGAGTCGAATTCCAGCGTGTCGGCACATCGCATTTCAGGCAATGAACCGGCAGGCCAAAAGACTTCTGGAGCGATGCAAGTTGCTCAGCTGCGGCGGTTGAACGGCGGAAGTGAGCAGGCAGTTTTCGTGCCCTGTTCAGAAGGCCATCTAGGCCGGGATAGTGTGTTAAAAATTGCTGGACAACAAGGTTCAACACGTGAGCCATACAAGGCACGTGTGTCACCTTGCCCAGGCGAAGGGCCGCACCCAGGTTTGCAGCATTGTCACACACGGCCTTACCAGGCTGCAGGTTGAGTGGAGACAACAATTTACCAAACTCAGTCTCCAGAGCTGCCCAGAACTCAGCCGCTGTGTGACTCTTAGTTCCAAGACATTTCAAGACAAAGACCGCCTGATGCCGTTGCGCTCTGCTGCCAGCATAGTAATGAGGTGTGCGTGATTCCTTCTGCGCAGTTACAACGCTGGTGGCCTGACCAGGCAGGCTTGGGGCGGAGGTGGAGGACCCAGACGAGGTTGAGGAGGCAGAAGCAGTGTAGGAACTTGGACAGACAGAGGATTGACACACAAGTCGTGGGGACGGCAAGACTTGTGCAGCAGACCCTTCACCATCTATCACCATAGTTACCCAGTGCCCAGTCAGCCACATGTAACGTCCCTGTCTATGCTTACTGGTCCAAGTATCTGTGGTGAAATGCACACGTTCACAGTTTCTCAAGGAAGCGGTGATGTTGTGTGCGATATGCTGGTGTAGCGCAGGCACACCTTTCTTAGAGAAGTAGTGGCGACTGGGCATCTGGTACTGGGGCACAGCGACAGACATAAGGTCTCTAAAATCCTGTGTGTCAACCAGGCGGAAAGGCAGCATTTCGGTAGCCAAGAGCTTACAGAGGGATAAAGTCAACCTCTTAGCTTTGTCATGGGTCGCAGGAAATGGCCTTTTATTTGTCCACATCTGAGGGACAGAGATCTGGCTGCTGTGTGTAGACGGTGGTGAGTAGGGTGTCCCTGGAAAAATGCAGGTTTGTGAGGAAAGTGCAGGCGTAGACATGATGTTGCCTTCATCCAACGTTGGTGCTATTGATGTCTGAGAGAGCTGTACACACGCACTTGTTTCCCCTTCCAAACCAACTGACGACTTACCAAGCAAACTGCCTGCTGCGGTTACAGTGTTTGAAGTTGTGCGTGGAAAACCAGGTGTGACAGCTGTCCCCACAGTCCTAGAAGATTAGCGCGCGGATGCACTGGAAGGGGCAGGCGGTGGATGGTCCGCTCCGCTAGGCCGCATTACAGCACGGTGAGCTTCCCACTGGGACATATATTTATTCATGTGACGATTCATGGAAGAAGTTGTCAAACTGCTGAGGTTTTGCCCTCTACTAACAGAATCATGACAAATTTTACAGATCACATGATTTGGGCGATCTTTTGCTATGTCAAAAAAGGATCAGGCTAGGCAAGGCTTAGAGGGCATGCGACCTGCTGAGCCCCCCCGACTAGTGCTCAGAGGCAGAGTAGTGGCTGAGGATGCAGTTGTACACGTGCTACCAGTACTCCTCCTCTGTCCAGGAAGGCGCAAGGTAACTTCGTCGTCAGTTGCATCCTCCTCCACCGCCTCTGTTGACCTCCTCGAGTGCCTGACTGTGGGTTGACAGTAGGTGGGATCTAGAAGTTCCTCATCCAGTGTTGTGTTTGCACTCCCCTTCCCCTCAGACTGAGCCTCTTCCTGCCCTGAACGAATATTTAAGTTGTCATCCCAATCTGGTATCTGCGTCTCATCGTCATCAGTATGTTCCTCATTGTCTATAACAACAGGTGTTACAGTTTGTGAAAAAGGGTCAACATTATGCTCAGAAACGTGGTCATTACGGCATGAATCTGAGTCACAAAGGTTCTGGGCATCACTGCAGACCATTTCCTGGTCTGTACTCACTGTAGCTTGGGAGCAGACCTCTGATTCCCAGGCTATAGTGTGACTGAACAGCTCTGCAGACTCAGCCATCTCTGTTCCACCATACTGTGCAGGGCGGATGGAGACTTGAGAGCTGGGAGAAAGCAAGTGTGATTGGGATGACAACTCAGAGGACTGGTGTTTTTTGGATGTGGTAGTTGAGGTGGAGGAGAGGGCACTTGTTGGACCACTTGAGATCCATTCAAGCATTTTCTTTTTTTGGGCAACATCTACCTTTGTTCCAGTTGTTCGTGTTCGTAAAAAAGGGAGCACATCCGATTGTCCACGGAAAGTAGTAGACATCTTACTTTTGCTGGAAGATGGCCTATCTTCAGCAGATGTTAATGGAGCTTTGCCACCTTCCCCACGGACACAAACTTTTTTTCCTTTTCCAACACGCCTGTTCCCCTTTCCACCAGCATCTGTCATTTTGCCACTCATTTTGCTAGCGACAAGAATGTCCACTTACAATGTGGTAGTAAAAATTGAGAGGTGGTGTAGATTGCAGCGGTGGTCTACCTTTATTGACAGCAGAATAAACAACAATACCTATCCCGGACAATGAAGCAATGGACCTTAAAATGGCAGCACAGTTTGCTAGTATAATAGCTTAGTAAAAATGAGTTTGAGTGTGCAATGCAGAAGTGCTGCAAATAGATTTGCACTAGTGGGACACTAATGGAAGTCCATCAGCCACTTTTAGGATGTCACTAAGTTTCCTCAGTGTTTGCTAGTATAATGGCTTAGTAACAATGAGCTTGAGTGTGCAATGCAGAGGTGCTGCAAATAGATTTGCACCAGTGGGACACTAATGGAAGTCCAACAGCCACTTTTAGGATGCCACTAAGTTTCCTCAGTGTTTGCTAGTATAATGGCTTAGTAACAATGAGCTTGAGTGTGCAATGCAGAGGTCCTGCAAATAGATTTGCACTAGTGGGACACTAATGGAAGTCCAACTGCCACTTTTAGGATGCGACTAAGTTTCCTCAGTGTTTGCTAGTATAGTATAATGGCTTAGTAACAATGAGCTTGCGTGTGCAATGCAGAGGTGCTGCAAATAGATTTGCACCAGTGGGACACTAATGGAAGTGCAACTGCCACTTTTAGGATGCCACTAACTTTCCTCAGTGTTTGGTATTATAATGGCTTTGTAACAATGAGCTTGAGTGTGCAATGCAGAGGTGCTGCAAATAGATTTCACCAGTGGGACACTAATGGAAGTCCAACAGCCACTTTTAGGATGCCACTAAGTTTCCTCAGTGTTTGCTAGTATAATGGCTTTGTAACAATAAGCTTGACTGTGCAATGCAGAAGTGCTGCAAATAGATTTGCCCTAGTTGGACACTAATGGAAGTCCAACAGCCACTTTTAGGATGCCACTAAGTTTCCTCAGTGTTTGCTAGTATAATGGCTTAGTAACAATGAGCTTGAGTGTGCAATGAAGAGGTGCTGCACATAGATTTGCACCAGTGGGACACTAATGGAAGTCCAACTGCCACTTTTAGGATGCCACTAAATTTCCTCAGTGTTTGGTATTATAATGGCTTTGTAACAATGAGTTTGAGTGTGCAATGCAGAAGTGCTGCAAATAGATTTGCACTAGTGGGACACTAATGGAAGTCCAACAGCCACTTTTAGGATACCACTAAGTTTACTCAGTGTTTGCTAGTATAATGGCTTAGAAACAATGAGCTTGAGTGTGCAAAGGGCAGGAGGGTACAGTGGCCGGGTTGTGGGTCAGTGTTGAGGAAAGGAAGCCTCACTTTCTATCCCTCCTAATGATGAAATGCAACGAACTCCCTGACCTTAGCTGCACAGACGCTCTTATCTGTAGCTGTTAAAACCTCTTTCCACGGACCTGTCACCTATGGCTCTGAGCCTGCTGTAATTAGCCCTTACAAGGGCTGAAAGAAACTTCTATCCCTATTCTGTATAGCGCTGTGTGTAGAGCGTACACAGCAGTATCGGAGACAGGAGCTGCGCCAGTGGTGACTGACACCCAGACGCAGAAGGCAGATAATGGCATCCAGACGGGCAGATGGCCGTATTTATAATGCAGGGACATGTGACATGGACATCCTATCACACATGCCGTTGCTTCTCTGGCTAAAAGTCCACTTAGCTGTGTGTGTGTCTGGGATTGGCTGACATGCTGGCCCGCCCCACTACACGCGCGCTTAGGGAGGGAAGGAAGAACAGAGAAAAAAAAAAAAAAAGGCGATAGCCATTATCCCATCAGCAGTGATCTGAACGCGCTGTTCCCGCACACTATACGCTGAAATTTCATAATAGTGTGAGTCACAGAGTGACTTACACTATTACAGCGGAAAGCCAGCTAGTAATTAGCTTGGCTTTTTGCTGCTAGAACCGTTCTCGAACGTAAGTAGAACTATCGAGCTTTAGCAAAAAGCTTGAGTTCTAGTTCGATCTAGAACAGCCCCCAAAATCACTCGAGCCGCGAACTGGAGAACCACGAACCACAAACTGCACTCAACTCTAGTCACGGGTGACAGACAGTCATGTGGTTTCTTGCCATCAATGGTCACAGCGTCTGGCTACGCAGAATGCTCCCTGACTTTCTATTATTCCTGGTGTCGGTATTCATTGGTATAGGTAGCTTTCCTGCTGCATTTATCTCTCTCCCTTTTGGACCCAGCAGGAGCTCGACTTCCACCCAGCTGTTGATTATCAGTATTCCCTTGGTGTTTAAATACCTCTTCCTTCCTTTTGGATTGTGCTGGTGATATTTTCTGTTCCTTCTAGCCGAGGTTGCAAGCAGGTGGTTTGTTCTCTGTGGTATGTTGCTGAAAACTCTACTGCACTCCTTCCTGAGTCATCTAATAGTAAGTAGTTTATGCTTTTCCCCATGTCCCTCTTGTGTCTTCTATAGTTGTTTAGTGGGGTTGGCAAAGAACTCATCCCATCTGTTCCCTCTTTAGGGCCCAGCATTAGTGATACCTAGGATCAGGTATCTGGCTCGGCACAGAGGTGCGTAACCTATTTAGGGTGGTGAAGGACCCCAGGGACCAGCAGTAGGTTCGGTCAGGGGTCACCATCTTCCCAAACACAGGGTTTCCCTTCCTTTCCCTTTCGCCGTGCAGTTGGTACTTCCCCGTACCTAGCGTGACACTAGGATGCAGTGTGATTCAATTCTCCCCTCACTACATGCCTACACTTCTGCCTCAACTCCAGAGGTTCTGAGGCAAAATCATCACATCTAGACAATAGAGAAAGACAGGCATGAAGAATATATATTTACAAGCATTTATTAACAAAACAAGTTTTGAAATGCAATTATATACAATGTGATATACTTAAGAGTTCCTATCTCCAATCTGGGGCTGCACTTTTTAGTAAATAAAGCAGTGGGCAACCTGAGATTAGTCAATAATCTAAATATAATCCAGTATCAAAACCTTTCACAAATGTTCCTAAAGACTCTCGAAATGCCCAACTTACTAGCAGAGTTGAGCCCGAATTTCCATTTTGTGGGATGTGTGCAGAGCGGGATCCCACAAATCTCTGCGGCTGCTCTAAGCACAAGTCACTGCTCTCTCAACTAATCCAGCGCGGTCACATACTTTTTTTTATAATATATTTTTATTAGTTTTCAACACTGTAATAAAACATTACATAGAAAAACTACTTAGAAGTTCTTTGGGGTTGTGCAATATTGATTTAAATAACAAACTCATAATTGTAGTGATTTTGCACAGACCCCGGTTCATTCATTCATTTTTTTGTAAAATGGCGGTTTGCACTTGTCACTTTAGTAATCTAATATTCTGGTGCAATATATATTGATAGGCCTGGTTTACTTATGTGAACAGAGATACAGCATTAGTCACTTTATTGGATATTTATGTGCAATACAAATACCGCTTTACCCCCTGCATATTTTTTCTTTTGACTGCAATTTACTATTTTATTGTGTGGTGTTTTTCTTATATGTATTTTGATGATAATAAAATTATTGATTTACTGTGACCTTGTATACTCCTTTTTGGATGAAAAAATTCTTATTTCATCCTATATGATATATTCTGATATCTTGGAGTGTCCGTAGATGGATTTGACCAATTGTGTGGTATTAGAAGTATAAAGACAGCAGTAGGTTGGTAAAATCATTTGCCTTTACTAACTTTAAACAGAAGCGTCTGTGACTTGACATCATCCATACAGTGTATAGTTTGCAGTCAGTTCCCCAAACGGCACATGCTTCATCTAAAGATTATATAATATATATATATATATATGGACTAGCCCGTAGTCCTCATCCCGAGTGAAGCTACTGTCCCCCCTCTGTTCCCTCACCTAAAAGCCTCCGAAGGTGCCATATAATTTTTCAGTACGGTACCAAACTGTGTCCATAAACGGTCTCATTATTCTTGCTATTTCATCTCGACTAGAATAGCCTATTATTTAAAATATTTACTAATTCTTTCCTTTTTCCTCTCTTCATCTAGCCCCTCCAGAACTAGTTGATACTTCACCTGGGCCATAATATCATCTAACGTAGGGATGGTGGGAGTGAGCCAATTTCTAAGTATCGCTTTTTTAGCTGCCAGCAGAATAATGTGTGGCAATGTAGGTGGGCATTTCCTCTTGCCCTCCTCGTCATTCCCCTCTTCCCAAGTATGAAACAAGACCAGGGTGAATGTCAGGTGAATTTTCAGCTTCCAGATCTCAAACATACTGTGACTGGGTATGTGACAGGGCAGTAAGGGACACCAGACCGATGAAAAATCCAAGAAGATTTAATGAGGCAGGGAGCATAAAACATCCAATATCCAAATGGTTCTTTAGAGTCCACAATGAGTCCACACAAAGAAAACACATCCGGGGCGCCACACAGCAATCCAATGCCAAGGAAAATGCAACATCAGTCCTTAGATGTGTTCCTTAAATCCGATAGCGTGGTGGAGACAACACAATCCCACGTAGCAGCTGATCTTCAATGTCCCATCGTCCATACACAGGCACAAGGACCTGCCCTCAGCACAGATCCTCGCCTTTCTCCAGCCGAGATCCAACAAACTAACCTAACATGGGTCTCATTGTTCTTCTTTCCTGGGATCAGCCCCTAAGGTGGGCCCAACTCCGCCCGGACATTTGATGGCATTTGATACATGAATGGACTTTAGACTCCTGGCTCTGTCTTGTTTAGCAAGTTGCTGACTGGAGAAGTCCCATGCTGAGAAGAACAAACAATCCCCCACCAGTAGTACATACAGGACAGTCAAGGAGAGACAGACTCCTACACCATGAGCACAGGCGGGGATGGGACATGCTGTTACATATACATTTTGCGATTTGAGCCCAAAGGGGATGGAGGCACGAGCAGGTCCATAAGCCATAGAACAGGTCTGTCGCTTCGCCTTTGCACCTAGTGCAGTCAGTTATTCTGTCTAGTTTCAATGTTGTTCGGGGAAGGATAAACACCTATATTGACCTATGTAAAATTCCAAATTGAGTTTCCCTTCATTGTTCATTCAAGATTGCTTTGCGGAGCTGGGCCCACCCCACCCTGATCTTCCTACCCAAACCCGAGTTGTTCAGGTGCTTTCCCCATGACTTAAAGAAGACCTCCGGATGCTGTCCCAAGAGCGGATTGCGCATCTCCCCATACAACCACGATATAGAGGACGACGTGGCCGAGTTCTTCACCAGGTAGTCAAATGTGTTGCAGATCACCTCCTGATACACATCTTCTAGATTATTTAGGACGTTATGCTTCAGCTGATCAAATTTAATTATTTGGTTAGGTTTGAGTTGATATCTGTCTCTTAATTCATCCATATTTAGCCACATCGGCTCCCTAGGGTGCAGAAGACGGGAAATATTACAGGGTTCCCTGAAAAATGCCCACAGGAAAATTGCCCACAGGAAAAATGCCCACAGGAAAAATGCCCACATGGAAAATTGCCCACACGGAAAATTGCCCACACGGAAAATTGCCCACATGGAAAATTGCCAACACAGAAAATTGCCCACACAGAAAATCGCCAATTGCAGCATCACAAAGTTTCAGATCTATGATATTTGAGGTACAAGGTGAGGATGTTCACATAATAGGTCATCAACTTGTGATTTACAGTTGACCTAGTGCAAAACTGCACAGCGAGATCGCTACTGAGAACGCTGCTGAGTCACGTTTTTTGTGACCTCATTAGTGATCTCGCTGCGTGTGACACTGAGCAGCGATCTGGCCCCTGCTGTGAGATCGCTGCTCGTTACACACAGCCCTGGTTCGTTTTTTTATTGTTGCTCTCCCGCTGATAAGCACACATCGCTGTGTGTGACAATGAGAGAGCAACAATCCTGAATGTGCAGGGAGCAGGAGCCGGCGTCTGACAGCCTGCGGTAAGCTGTAACCAGGGTAAACATCGGGTAACCAAGGTAGTTACCCGATATTTACCTTCGTTACCAGCCTCCGCAGCTCTCACGCTGCCAGTGCCGGCTCCTGCTCCCTGCACACGCTAAGCTAAGCGGTGTGAGCTGGTAACTAAGGTAAACATCGGGTAACCATACCCGATGTTTACCTTAGTTACCAGTGTCCGCAGCTTCCAGACGCCGGCTCCGTGCAAGCGCAGCGTCGCTTGCACGTCGCTGCTGGCTGGGGGCTGGTCACTGGTCGCTGGTGAGATCTGCCTATTTGACAGCTCACCAGCGACCATGTAGCGATGCAGCAGCGATCCTGACCAGGTCAGATCGCTGGTCGGATCGCTGCTGCATCGCTAAAGTGTGAAGGTTCCCTTACTCCTTCCACCAGCCCAAAACAGCAGCACATGCAGAACCAGCAGCAGTGTGATCAAGAGGAGCAATCACTACTATCTGTACTCACAAAAGTATCACTGTATTATCTGTTGAGTTACATGGGACTGCAGGTCACATCTAATACATTATCATCTCAGGGGAGCCCACCAAAAGCAGGGTGCTGCTGGCAGAGATAGGGTACGTTCACACTTGCGTTCATCGCAATCCGCCACTATGGAAAATATTCTCCATAGACTTATATTGACAACGCACTGTGACGCAGTGTCTGCGTTTCATCCGCTGGCCGACACTGAGTCGTTATTTTGACTGAGCACCGGGAGGAGGGAACGCAGCATGTAGCATTTTTGGTGTTGTTAAAACAACTCACCTTGGCGGATTCCGTTGGAATCCGCCAAAGTGTCTAATGATCGTCTATGGTGGCGGATTCCGCCGCTATGCACTAAGCAGCGGAATCCGCTGATGGATTCCATCACATTCTACTGAGCATATGTACCGCCCCGGGGCTTGGCCGGCTGCCGAGACGCTTGGATCCGGGCTCATTGGTGGGTGGCTCGAGCTCCTCCCGGACCCGGGGGTCACGTCACTCTGAAGGGATGCTGACGCTACGTGAGGGGTGGTGTTCGGTGGGGAGGTCCACAGCCGAGGCCGCAGTTGTTTTTGGGTATTAAGTTCGTGACGCCACCCACGGGTTGTGGTGAATGGATGGACACCACCGCTGCCGTTGACTAGGCTCCCGGGGATGGTGTTGCGCAGCTTGGTGTTGACCCCTCCGTGGGTAGAGGGTGATGGTCCCGGGGGCCCGAGGGTGCTGAGGAGGGGGGATGCGTGCTGGTTTGTTGGTGCGATGCGGTGCGTGGCCCGAGGGAACTGTTGTACTCACTATTACAGACACACTGGAGTCTCTGGTAAACCAAACAAGATGGTGGACGATGCCCACAGGCGGCTGCGCTTGTCCCCTTTTTTCAGGTTGGTGGTTTCCGCCTTTCTCCTGCACCTCACTTTTAGTAGAATGGTGACTCCTATGCCTGAGCAACAGTAGTCCGCTCCCCAGCTTTGTGTGTGCCAGTAGAGCCCGTTTGCCTGCAGACGCTGGCCCGTGGGATCTCGATGCCTGGGCGGTGGCTTTCTATCCCTCTGGTTGGGCTGTTGTCTTCAGTCGGGTCTTGGGTGGGAAAGGACCTAAAGTCCAGACCCCAATCAGTGAATTCAACTCGGTCCAGTGGCTTCTGGGCCTCGTACTGGGTCTGAGTACCCCTCCTGGTGCTCTGGTTTCCAATCGGTTCCCCGGTTCGGTACCGGCGGGCCACTACCCGGTCCCGGTTCCACCGGCTGTAATTCCTGCTCCTGTAGGCGGCCACCACCGTCTGCCCCCTGGCCACAGGGTATCCGGGCTCCAACCCAGATCCCTGACAGATGTGCACACTTTGCTACCACTCTCCTCCACTCCTGTCACTGAACTCTCCGTTTTTCCTGCCTCAGGCTCTCCGAACTCCTCGGTGGGCGTGGCCAACCGCCTGGCTCCACCCCCCGGGTGTGAACGTCAAGTCCTGAGAGTGGTGACTCAGGGTTTTAAGGTTGGCTGCTGGTACCTTTTTAGGGGAAGGTGTTTGTGCAAGGGCCTACCTGTGACTACCTGGCTAATCCAGGGCGTCACACATGCTCAGCATGTCCAGCAGAACGATCTAAATTGTTTAAAATCACTCCAGGCCTCTCTATCGCTCTCTGTCGGTCGGTCTCTCCCTCTCACCCCCTCTCTCATACTCACCAATCATGGGCGTGGCGCTGCACAGCTGTCACCATGCTCTGGTGGCTTCTTCTCTTTTGAAAATGTCGGCCGCTCATTATTCCATCTCGTATTCCCTGCTTCCCCGCCCACCGGTGCCTATGATTGGTTGCAGTCAGATGCGCCTCCACGCTGAGTGACAGCTGTCTCACTGCAACCAATAACAGCCGCCGGTGGGCGGGTCTATATCATGCAGTACAATAAATAAATAAATAATTTTAAAAAAACGGCGTGCGGTCCCCCCCAATTTTGATACCAGCCAAGGTAAAGCCACACGGCTGAAGGCTGGTATTCTCAGGATGGGGAGCCCCACGTTATGGGGATCCCCCCAGCCTAAAAATATCAGCCAGCAGCCGCTCGAAATTGCCGCATCCATTAGATGCGACAGTCCCGGGACTCTACCCGGGTCATCCCAAATTGCCCTGGTGCGGTGGCAATCGGGGTAATTAGGAGTTAATTGCAGCCCATAGCTGCCACTAAGTTCTAGGTTAATCATGGCAGGCGTCTATGAGAAACCCCCCATGATTAACCTGTAAGTGAAAGTAAATAAACACATACACCCAAAAAAATCCTTTATTTGAAATAAAAGACAAAAATACACCCTTTTTCACCACTTTATTAAAATCCCCAAATACCCCTCAAGATCCGACGTGATCCACAGAGGTCCCATGACGCTTTCAGCTCTGCTACATGAAGCTGACAGGAGCGGCCACAGACCATTACCGCTCTATGTCAGCTCCACACAGCAACTGAAGTGAATCGCGCTGTCAGCGGGGATGTCACTGAGGTAGTGCTGGTGTGTGCATTAATGATGGGGGCGGTAGTACCTGCGTGTGTGCGATGATGATGGGGGCGGTAGTGCCAGTGTGTGCGGTGATGATGGGTGCGGTAGTGCCGGGGTGTGCGGCGGTGATGATGGGGGTGATAGTGCCGGGGTGTGTGCAGTGATGATGGGTGCGTTAGTGCCTGCGTGTGTGCGGTGATGATGGGGGCGGTAGTGCCAGGGTGGGTGCATTAGTGCCAGGGTGTGTGCGGTGATGATGGGGGCGGTAGTGCCTGTGTGTGTGCGGTGATGATGGGAGCGGTAGTGCCTGCGTGTGTGCGGTGATGATGAGGGCGGTAGTGCCTGTGTGTGTGCGGTGATGATGAGGGCGGTAGTGCCTGTGTGTGTGCGATGATGATGGGGGCGGTAGTGCCGGGGTGTGTGCGGTGATGATGGGGGCGGTAGTGCCTGCATGTGATGTGGTGATGGGGGCTCTCTCTCGGCTAAAGAAAACTAACGCAACGTGTTATTTCACAGGAATCTGTTGCCTTTATTATCACATTATTTACAACGCATGCGTCACATGCGTCACACAACGCATTGTGACGGATGCCAAACAACGCAATTGTGAAAGTAGCCATAGCTGGTCCTGAAAGCCCCAAAGGCACAGCAGAGAGGTGAGACTTTGTCGCTTGTACCACCTTGTGTTCGTGCTGGGAATGTATGACATGTTTTTGCAGTGGTGACTATAGTCCAATGGGCCCCAGTGTGAAATTTGGACCTGCCCCCCCCCCCCCCCCTACTCACACATGTACGGGCCCTTGTAGTGTTCTAACTTCTATCAAGACTTATGAACTGCCTCCCCTCCCCCTTCATTATGTAGTAATGTCCTCCGTCCTGGTATATATGCCCATCATCCTGGTGAATGACCCAATATATGGTCCACGTTGTCTCCATCCTGGTATATATGTTCCCATCCTGAGTTACATGGTCCCCAATCCTAGTGGGCATTTATGTCTGTTGGCAATTTTCTGTGGACATTTTTCACATATCATGTGAACATCCTCACCTTGCACCTCAAATATCATAGATCTGAAACTTTCTGATGCTGCAATTGGCAATTTTCTGTGTGGGCAATTTTCCATGTGGGCAATTTTCCGTGTGGGCAATTTTCCGTGTGGGCAACTTTCTATGTGGGCAATTTTCCGTGTGGGCAATTTTCCGTGTGGGCAATTTTCCATGTGGGCAATTTTCCTGTGGGCATTTTTCCTATGGGCAATATTCATGTGGGCATTTTTCCTGTGGGCAATTTTCCTGTTGGCATTTTTCTGGTCACCATATTACAGACACCTTTCATTCTCCGCTCCTGTTTGTTGTCAACTCAAATTTTGAAATTCTATATGAGAGTTTGTAATATTTCCTTAATATCTTCCACGTTGCTATCGTGTCTCTAAGCAAGGACGAGTGTCTGAGGTTGAGGGGCAATTTAGCCTGCCGTGAATGCAACAGTGCCGTATGGTCCCAGGGTAGAGCATAGTCCTTTTCTAGGCCTATTGCCACATTTTGTCCAGAGCTATGGATCCAGTCCATCAAGTATCTACTCAAGCAATCTATAATAATAATAAGTTTTATTTCTATAGCGCCAACATATTCCGCAGCACTTTACAATTCAGAGGGGACATGTACAGATAATATGAGACAATACAAAATAACAAAATTAAGATACCAGGAGGAGTGAAGGCCCTGCTCGCAAGCTCACAGTCTATGAGGAAATAGGGGAGGCACAAAAGGTGAATGGGGGGAGAAAAGCTTGTTATATATGGTCCAGCCATCGATTTAATAGGGGATTAAAAACCAGCTGTATGAACTTGTCGTCGGCCAGAATTTATACAGGTACAGGGGACAAGAATTGGAAGTACATTTTTTAGGAAGGGCAGAAAGGAACTAGAGCAGAGCAGTGAAGTGATAGGCTAGTCTAAAGAAATGCGTTTTTAGGGCCCGCTTAAAGGTGTGGATGTTGGGAATTAATCGGATTGTTCTTGGTAGTGTGTTCCAGAGCATAGGCGCAGCTCGTGAGAAATCTTGAAGACGGGAGTGGGAGGTTCAAATTGTTGAGGAAGTCAGTCTTAGGTCATTAGCAGAGCGGAGGGCTCGGGTGGGGTGATAGACAGAGATGAGGGAGGAGATGTACGGTGGTGCAGAACCATGGAGAGCTTTGTGAGTGAGAGTGATAAGTTTATATTGGATTCTGTAGCGGATGGGCAACCAGTGCAATGACTGGCAAAGAACAGAAGCATCAGTGAAGCAGTTGCAGAGGAAAATGACCCTGGCTGCAGCATTCAGAATGGATTGGAGAGGGGAGAGTTTAGTAACAGGGATACCAATTAGTAAAGAATTACAATAATGCAGGCGAGAATGAATGAGAGCGACAGTAAGAGTTTTTGCAGAGTCAACAGTAAGAAAAGGTCAAATTCTCGATGTTTTTGAGGTGGAATTGACAAGAACGAGCAAGTGAATGAATGTGGGGAGTGAAGGAGAGATCGGAGTCAAATATAACCCCGAGACAGCGGGTGTGCTGCTGGGGCGTAATGATAGAACCCAACACAGAAATGGTAATATTGGGTTTCAGGTTAGGAGAGGGAGGAAACAGGAGAAGTTCAGTTTTAGATAGAGGGAGGACATGATGTTGGAGACAGCGGACAGACAATTGGTTGTATGTTGTAATAGTGCAGGGGTGATGTCAGGAGCAGATGTGTACAGTTGGGTGTCATCAGCATAGAGATGGTACTGGAAACCAAATTTGCTGATGGTTTGTCCAATAGGGGCTGTGTATAGAGAGAAAAGGAGGGGGCCAAGGACTGAACCCTGAGGAACCCCGACCGTAAGGGGAAGAGGAGGGGAAGAGGATCCAGCAAAGTGAATCTATATTATAGGCCTCCATTATCTTTAGTAGCCATCAGTTTCTTTAAGCCAATATGCGGCCGTTTCCCTCTCCAGATAAAATGCGAGAATGTTTTGTTTAGAAACGCGACATCCTTGTGTTTTAAGAGGAGGGGGAGAGTTTGGATGTGGTACATTAATTTGGAAACCGACATCATCTTGATCAGATGCACTCTGCTTATTATGTTTAATGGAAGCTCCTTCCATCTTTTCAGATCTTCTGCTATGCGGTTTAGCAGGGGTGGAAAGTTTAGGCAATACAAAGTTCTGGGGACCCGTCCGATTTTAACTCCTAGGTAGGTTATGAATGACTTGGCTATTGAGATGCCCTCAAAAACATAGGCTTGGTGCTGTTGTGATTTCCCCAGATAGAGCAGCTCACACTTAGTTGTGTTAATTTTAAAACCCGAGCAGTCCCCAAATGCGCGTAGGTTATTTAAGATCAACAGGATTTGATTTATTGGGTCACAGAGGAAAAGCAAGATATAATCCGTGAAGAAGGTTGCTTGGAGTCATTTTATCACATACTTTTTAAGATTTTACTGAACTGCTTAAAGGGTGCTTTACACGCTGCGATATCTGTATCGATATCGCTAGCGTGCGTACCCGTCCCCATCGGTTGTGCGTCACGGGCAAATCGCTGCCCGTGGCGCACAACATCGCTTGGCCCCGCCACACTACTTACCTGCCTAGCGACGTCGCTGTGACCGGCGAACCACCTCCTTTCTAAGGAGGCGATTTGTTCGGCATCACAGCGACGTCACTAAGCAGCCGCCCAATAGAAGCTTCCTTCCTCATTGCCGGCGGGACGCAGGTGAGGTGAGGTTCCTCGTTCCTGCAGGGTCACACATAGCGTAGTGTGCTGCCGCAGAAACGACGAACATCGTACCTACAGTAGCAATGATAATTGGGAATAGGAAAGCATGTCAACGGTTTGCAATTTTGAACGATTTTGCGACGTTTTCCGATCGCACGTAGGTGTCACACGCAACGACATCGCTAACGCGGGCGGATGTGCATCACGAATTCCGTGACCCCAAAGACATCGCTGCATGTAAAGCGGCCTTAAGAAGGATGCTGCAGCACTGGTGTCGTAGAGCTCACTCTTTCACTGCGAGAGTGACCGCTGATCTCACAATCTGGAAGTTCCTTTGAGAGGATATTAGGAACACTTCTAAAAGTTTTGGTACTGGAAGTGAATATTTCGGCAGCTGATGTCCGCATGTAACTGCAGGTGCATGGCAGTGACATCATGCGATGCGCCGCTTACATAACTGAATTCAATTCCCGGCATCAAAGAGAACACCGCACACTGGGGGAGCAGAGGGATGGTGAGTATAATCATTTTTTTTATGTCTGCAGCTTGAGGAGGGACATATATACCAGTATGACAGCAGAACCAGATATATCATCGATGCAACCTGCACCCCAAGAGGTAAGGGGCCCATTTTCACCTGTAAATACCAAGAAGGGGATCATATATAAGAGGATAAAAGACATATATTCCAGAATGGGCCCAGGATGGGGATCATATATACCAGGATGAGCAAGGATGAGCCCAGGATGAGGGCCTTATATACCAGGATGATTGCCATATATACCAGGATGAGAGCCATATATACCAGGATGGGGATCAACTAATTGCCTGTGACGCAAAAATGACGGGGGCGGGTACGATCGATCGGTCGTATCGTGTAAAGCAGGCTTTACTTGAGCAATTGATATTTTGATAATTCCCTTTGACTCATGGTACATCATGATGCCTTCTCCAATGTGACTCATCTGACCTGACCTGATTAATGATAAAAACATTTGCCAAATTCAGAATGCAAGAATGGCTCCTCTACTGTGTGGGTTGTCTCATGGTCGAAAAGAATTGATTTACCAGTTAAACATTTCAAATATTCACAACATGAAAAATTCCAAATTCAGAACATAAAAATGGTTTATCCCCTGTGTGAAACTTTCCATGGTCAACAAGAGTTGATTTCCTAGTGAAACATTTACCACATTCCAAGCATGAAAATGGCTTCTCCCCTGTATGAGATCTTTGATGACTAACAAGAGCTGATTTCTGTATAAAACATTTCCCACATTCTAAACATGAAAATGGCTTCTCCCCTGTGTGAGATCTTTGATGACTAACAAGATGTGATTTCTGAATAAAACATTTCCCACATTCTGAACATGAATATGGCAATTCCCCTGTGTGAGATCTTTGATGCAAAACAAGATTTGATTTCCGAAAAAAACATTTTCCACACTCTGAACATGAATATGGCTTCTCTCCGGTGTGATATCTTTGATGCACAACAAGTTCGAATTTCCAATTAAAACATTTTCCACACTCTGTACATGAAAATGGCTTCACCCCTATATGACCTTTCTGATGCCTAACAAAGTGTGATTTCTGAATAAAACATTTCCCACATTCTTGACATGAAAATGGCTTCTCCCCAGTGTGAGTTTTTTGATGATCGGAATTTTGAACTTGTTTGAAAAGATCAGATGATAGAGCTTTCTGAGGAAGGACTAGAGGTATATCTGGGACAACAGCATGCTCTTCATATGTATCATGTGTGATACTTTCATCGTCTGTTTTAAATTCTGAATATATTAGAGGTCCATCTGAACTCCCAATACAGTCATCTGCTAAAAATAAACACAATGTTATTAGTTTTTAATGATATTATCTTGAAAGTACATTTATTTTTTTTAAACCAAAACATCAGAAATTAAATTAGGGAAAAAAATATTCTGAATCTGTTTTCCAATTTTGAGATCTAAAGGCCCCGTTACATGCAACGACGGATCTAACGATATATCGCGGGGGTCACGGATTCCGTGACGCACATCCAGCATCGTTAGCGACGTCGTTGCGTGTGACAGCAAGGAACGACTCTTAACGATGGAAAATACTCACCTTTATTGTCCATCGTTGACACGTTGTTCCTTTTTGAAAAATCGTTGATTTTTGAGCACGCAGGTTGTTCGTCGTTCTCGAGGCAGTACACATCGCTACGTGTAACACCTCGGGAACGACGACCTACAACTTACCTCCGGCCGCAGGCAATGTGGAAGGAAGGAGGTGGGCGGGATGTTACGTCCCGCTCATCTCCGCCCCTCCGCTTTTATTGGGCGGCCGCTTACTGACGCCGCTGTGACGCCGCAAGAACCACCCCCTTAGAAAGAAGGCGGTACGCCGGCAACAGCAACGTCGCTAAGCAGGTAAGTCCGTGTGACGGCTCCTAACGATTTTGTGCGCCACGGGCAGCGATTTGCCCGTGACGCACAAACGACGGGGGCGGAGACGATCGCTAGCGATATATCGCAGCGTATAACGGGGCCTATAGAGTTACATTTTTGTTAATTCAGACCTTCCATTCCTGTCTCCAAGATATCTCTCCAGTAGCACCAGTTCTCTGGAATGTGCTACAGTAAATAATCTGATTGATTGTCACAATGTGACAGCAAGATAACAAGGGACAGTGGGCTCCTATACTGTCCCTCACGCTAGGAGACCCTAGGCTATCCCTAATCTCTGGATTACCCCTGAAGGTGGAGATGCCCTTGTCCCGTACCTTACTATCCTCCTGACTAGATCTAATCTGTGATCCTCCAGGGAAGGAAAGGGAAAGAGTATGATGGAAATATAGATTAAGAATTAAGACAGACGGGAAAACTAAAACTCAGACACACTGCAAACTCACAGAAATAAACAGTGAGAGACTAAGGAGAAAAGCAAGAGCAGGACAGTAGAAACAAAAGTACAACAAGGGTTAACACTACAACCGTTCACAGCACTAATGCACAACAAACACCCGTAAGTCTGTTTCACAACACCTCACCAGACCAGTATAGGTAAACTATATCTGGCATTAATGGAATAGCCCAGCCAGCATATATAGGAGGGCAGAGAATGATACTGGCTTCCCGCAGCATGGGATCAAAGACACTAACTAGCAGCCCAGCAAAGATTAAGGGGTACTTTGCACGTAGCGACATCGCTACTGCAATATCGTCGGGGTCAAATCGAAAGTGGTGCACATCCGGCGCCGGTAACGACGTCGCAACGTGTAAAGCCTAGATGCACCCATAAACGATCGCAAAAGCGTCGTAAATCGGTGAACTGTGTAGCGTCGGTCATTTTCATAATGTCGCACCAATAGGAGATACGATGTTGTTCCTCGTTCCTGCGGCAGCACACATCGCTGTGTGTGAAGCCGCCGGAGCGAGAAACATCTCCTTACCTGCCTCCACCGGCTATGCGGAAGGAAGGAGGTGGGCGGGATGTTTACGTCCCGCTCATCTCCGCCCCTCCGCTTCTATAGGCCGCCTGCCGTGTGACGTCACTGTGACGCCGCACGGCCCGCCCCCTTAGGAAGGAGGCGGGTCGCTGGCCAGAGCGACGTCGCAGGGCAGGGTAAGTCCGTGTGAAGCTGCCGTAACGATAATGTTCGGCAGGTATCACAAGATATCGCATGTGTGATGGGGGCAGGCACTATCACGCTCGGCATCGCTAGCATCGGCTAGCGATGTCGCAGCGTGCAAAGTACCTCTAACTCTTGCTAGCTTGGCTAAGTCTGTGGTTTGATGCCTGTGTCTCCCTGCACTGCTCACAGACATCAGAGAAGTTAGTAGGCAGAGAGTAGTTTCCACAGATCCTGACACCGCCTTGACAGTTGAATAACCTGCAAACATCTCTGTGACACTGATCCACAACATAGGCAATTTCAAAGAGGCTTTTTTTGCAAGACGAAAATAAAATTGTTTAAGAAAGATGCTGGAAATTTAACAGGAATGTGCAGGACTATGACGTTGATGGCCTATTCTTAGGCTTTGTAATCAAAGCAGGTAGCAGGGTCTTGCTGTCTGTGCAGATAAACATTTGGGCTCAATTCATCAAGACCGGCGATGTACACTGAAAAATAACATCAGGAACTGGAATGAGATTTCTGGCATAAGGAATGCCGCAGTTTGTTACAAATTAGAGAAGCGGTGGCATCACACCCTTCTTTTGGCCAAGCTCTGCCCAATTAGGCAAATATGGTTGAAATTGGCATGAACACACACACACACACACAAACACACACACACACACCAGCCTGTCTCCTCTTCAGCCTTAGGGGCACTTTGCACACTACGATATAGCAGGTGCGATGTCGGTGGGGTCAAATTGAAAATGACGCACTTCCAGCATCGCATGCGACATCGTAGTGTGTAAAGGCTCGATGATACGATTAACGAGCGCAAAAGCGTCGTAATCGTATCATCAGTGCAGCGTCGGCGTAATCCATGATTATGCTGACGCGACAGTCCGATGTTGTTCCTCACTCCTGCGGCAGCACACATCGCTGTGTGTGAAGTCGCAGGAGCGAGGAACATCTCCTACTGGCGTCACCGCGGCTTCCGTAGGATATGCGGAAGGAAGGAGATGGGCGGGATGTTTACATCCCACTCATCTCCGCCCCTCCGCTCCGATTGGCCGTGTGACGTCGCTATGACGCCGCACGACCCGCCCCCTTAACAAGGAGGCGGGTCGCCGGCCAGAGCGACGGTCGCAGGACAGGTGAGTCCATGTGAAGCTGCCGTAGCGATAATGTTCGCTACGGCAGCTATCACAAGGAAATCGCTGCTGCGACCGGGGCGGGTACTATCGCGCTCGGCATCGCAGCATCGGCCTGCGATGTCGCAGCGTGCAAAGTACCCCTTAGACTCCTGCAATTGAGACCGTTGGTCACATAACATGATGTCACAAAGGTTTTTAAATTGTCTCTCCAGTAAAGGAGACAAACTCTAGCACAGCGCCACCTATTGGAAGTAGCGATCCTAAAAGTCACAAGTGGATTTTCAACAATCCTTTGCAATATGACTCAGGATATATAAGCCAGATCAGAATCCCAATTTGCAGACACGGTGTTTCGGGGTGCTTGCCCCTCGTCAGTGCAAAGTATGGGGGTGTCTGATCTGGCTCATGAGAAAGCTATGTGGGGACCACGGGGGAACACTATTCTCCTTAAGGAGACTTTGCAAGCCAGTCTGGCTGCCAGGTAAGGGGACTTATAGCTGCAATGCCCCTCTGGGAAATATTCAAATTGTCTCTCCAGTAAAGGAGACAAACTCTAGCACAGCGCCACCTATTGGAAGTAGCGATCCTAAAAGTCACAAGTGGATTTTCAACAATCCTTTGCAATATGACTCAGGATATATAAGCCAGATCAGAATCCCAATTTGCAGACACGGTGTTTCGGGGTGCTTGCCCCTCGTCAGTGCAAAGTATGGGGGTGTCTGATCTGGCTCATGAGAAAGCTATGTGGGGACCACGGGGGAACACTATTCTCCTTAAGGAGACTTTGCAAGCCAGTCTGGCTGCCAGGTAAGGGGACTTATAGCTGCAATGCCCCTCTGGGAAATATTCAAATTGTCTCTCCAGTAAAGGAGACAAACTCTAGCACAGCGCCACCTATTGGAAGTAGCGATCCTAAAAGTCACAAGTGGATTTTCAACAATCCTTTGCAATATGACTCAGGATATATAAGCCAGATCAGAATCCCAATTTGCAGACACGGTGTTTCGGGGTGCTTGCCCCTCGTCAGTGCAAAGTATGGGGGTGTCTGATCTGGCTCATGAGAAAGCTATGTGGGGACCACGGGGGAACACTATTCTCCTTAAGGAGACTTTGCAAGCCAGTCTGGCTGCCAGGTAAGGGGACTTATAGCTGCAATGCCCCTCTGGGAAATATTCAAATTGTCTCTCCAGTAAAGGAGACAAACTCTAGCACAGCGCCACCTATTGGAAGTAGCGATCCTAAAAGTCACAAGTGGATTTTCAACAATCCTTTGCAATATGACTCAGGATATATAAGCCAGATCAGAATCCCAATTTGCAGACACGGTGTTTCGGGGTGCTTGCCCCTCGTCAGTGCAAAGTATGGGGGTGTCTGATCTGGCTCATGAGAAAGCTATGTGGGGACCACGGGGGAACACTATTCTCCTTAAGGAGACTTTGCAAGCCAGTCTGGCTGCCAGGTAAGGGGACTTATAGCTGCAATGCCCCTCTGGGAAATATTCAAATTGTCTCTCCAGTAAAGGAGACAAACTCTAGCACAGCGCCACCTATTGGAAGTAGCGATCCTAAAAGTCACAAGTGGATTTTCAACAATCCTTTGCAATATGACTCAGGATATATAAGCCAGATCAGAATCCCAATTTGCAGACACGGTGTTTCGGGGTGCTTGCCCCTCGTCAGTGCAAAGTATGGGGGTGTCTGATCTGGCTCATGAGAAAGCTATGTGGGGACCACGGGGGAACACTATTCTCCTTAAGGAGACTTTGCAAGCCAGTCTGGCTGCCAGGTAAGGGGACTTATAGCTGCAATGCCCCTCTGGGAAATATTCAAATTGTCTCTCCAGTAAAGGAGACAAACTCTAGCACAGCGCCACCTATTGGAAGTAGCGATCCTAAAAGTCACAAGTGGATTTTCAACAATCCTTTGCAATATGACTCAGGATATATAAGCCAGATCAGAATCCCAATTTGCAGACACGGTGTTTCGGGGTGCTTGCCCCTCGTCAGTGCAAAGTATGGGGGTGTCTGATCTGGCTCATGAGAAAGCTATGTGGGGACCACGGGGGAACACTATTCTCCTTAAGGAGACTTTGCAAGCCAGTCTGGCTGCCAGGTAAGGGGACTTATAGCTGCAATGCCCCTCTGGGAAATATTCAAATTGTCTCTCCAGTAAAGGAGACAAACTCTAGCACAGCGCCACCTATTGGAAGTAGCGATCCTAAAAGTCACAAGTGGATTTTCAACAATCCTTTGCAATATGACTCAGGATATATAAGCCAGATCAGAATCCCAATTTGCAGACACGGTGTTTCGGGGTGCTTGCCCCTCGTCAGTGCAAAGTATGGGGGTGTCTGATCTGGCTCATGAGAAAGCTATGTGGGGACCACGGGGGAACACTATTCTCCTTAAGGTTTTTAAGCAGTCCTATAATTGGCATATAAACACTGGGGCCCCTTGGAGAATGTGAGTCCTGTGAAATTGCAAGTTTACCCTCCCTTTCCCCTAATGCCAGTCCTGCATGCCAGCCTTTCTTCTGCTCAGCTCATTTAGACTCCTGCAATTAAAAGACCTTTGGTTACATCATGTCACATGACTTTGAAGTCATTAAAGATCCTTAAACAATCTACTTTAGAAAACAACTGATGTGGACCCTAAGAGAGTGGGGTTCCTCACAAATTGCGCAGTTTGACGCCTCCCAACCCTGGCCCTGACTGTGACTAGGGCTTATTTTTGGAGTAGGTCTTATTTTCTGGGAATTACAGTTTTCATGACCCTCTGCAGGTCTTTGAGTTGCCATCATAATAACATAGAGAAGGGACTAGAAACAAACAGCAGAAGAAGCAGAAGCAAAGAAAATACAGCTGTAAAAAATCCAGAACAGAAAGTCTAAAAATGTAAACACAAAATTAGTGCAGAAAGTACATGAGTAGATATCTCTTACAGGATAGAGCTGGAGGAAACACATCCTGAGGAACATCGGGGTCTTCTTGTTTACAATTCTGTGGGAGAAGAGGACGGGGACATCTCTCTGGTGTTGTCCTCTTACTCGATAGAACTGGAGGAGACACATACAGGGACTGAATTAATTCCTTACATACAGATAATTATAGGCCATGTGTATTTAGTCCTGTCTATTACCTGGTGATGTGAGGGGCTGGGGATCCTCCATCATGACGTCCTTGTACAGATCTTTGTGTCCTTCTAAATACTCCCACTCCTCCATGGAGAAATAGACGGTGACGTCCTGACACCTTATAGGAACCTGACACATACAATGATACCGTCACCCCCGATCCCTTCATAGCGTTACTGTATAATGTCCCAGCATTCCCAGCAGTGTCACCTCTCCAGTCAGCAGCTCAATCATCTTGTAGGTGAGTTCTAGGATCTTCTGGTCATTGATGTCCTCATGTATCGGGTGGTGAGGTGGAGGCCCCGTGATTGGGCTCAGGGGTCTTCCCCATCCCTCAGACACAGGGGCCTGACAGCGCTCACTAGAGGTCTTCTTCACTACTGTGTAATCCTGGTTATGGAGAGACACAGTAATAAATCTCACTCCAGACATTTCCAGAGTCCTCACCTCTCTAGTTCTGTCCATCTATTATTCCCATAGATAAGAATGATGTAATGTGAAATCATCAGAATCTCTCACCTCTCCAGTAAGCCGGAAGAGGATCTCTAGGGTGAGGTGTAATATCCTCTCCGCCATCTTCTCCATGTCCATATCCATCCTTCACGGGCAATCAGGAGAATTCTCTTATATAGAAGATCTCCACTGAGAGGATCCGATATTATAAGGACCTGAATGGGGGGGAGATGAGCCAATATGTAAATTACTGCTCATTATTTTTATAGCAATATAAATACAATGAAAAGTGATGAATTATCCATATTGCACCTAGAATGGTATCAACGAAAATGTCAGCTCATCAAGCAAATAACAAGTCTTCACTCAACTCCATCGAAGCAAAAAGAATAATGTTACTGGAGTCGGAAAAGGGCGACACAAACTGATTTTTTTAACAAAAGTGATTTTTATTCACCACTAGAGATGAGTGAACCTGAAGTTCAGTGTTCGGTACAAACTCAGACTTTTCCAAGAAGGTGCGGAGATCGGATGCTTTACGTATGTAAGCCACTCTCGTGAGTATCGCTGTGCTCGGGTACGCTCGGTGCTCAGCCCGGTGTGAGCCGCCTACAGTGTGATCGTCTCACACTGGGGGTAAGAACAGTGTGATCGGATGTAGTCTGCACCAACTATTTTTTCACAATCTCACCATACTTTGAGTTTTTACTTAATTTCCAGCACATTTTATGGTAAAATGAAAAACTATGAGTCGTCTTTAAAAAAAAACAATCCTTCATATGGCATGTGGGCGGAAAAATAAAAGAGCAGCCCAGCTACCCACAAACATGTAGCAACGGAGAGCAGTGTCGGATTGGCCCACCGGGGAATCCTCCAGTGCGCCCCCATGGTTTATATTGTACGGCAGGCTTGCTACTGTGGGCTGGGCAAAGGTGTTTTTCAGAGCCAGCGTTAGAGCGGGCAGACTGGGCCCCCATGCTCTGATGGGCCCCCAGCCTTTCCATCATAAACTGCAGTGATCGCACAAATTCTGTGCGATCTCTGCAGTTTCCGCGGTTGCAGAATGACCTGTGGTGACATCAGTCATGTGACTCACCAAAGGTCCTTGCACTGTGGGAGTCCTCAGGCCTGCACAAAATGAGGTGCACGCAGGACCTGCACACTTCACCTCTCATTCAAATGTACGCGCGTCTTTCAGGCACGCATACATTTGAACGGTGCAGTGCCAGGACTGAGGCGGAGGAGTTCCTCAGCATCGCACTGACATCCGTCATCACCGGGGCCGCACGAAAAAAAGAGGACGCACAGGCACCAGGTAAGCGCTTCTGCCTCACCATGCAGTGAGCCTCCTGCCACACCCTGCTGTGAGCCTCCTGCTGCTGTGAGCCTCCTGCCTCTGTGAACGCCCCTATTACTGTGTGCCACCAACCCAGTGCTGTGTGCCACTCATGGTGATGTCTGTGCTCCCTCAGTCCTGTCCATGCCCGGCCGTACTGTCCATGCCCCAGCCCCTCATATATATATACAGTTAGGTCCAGAAATATTTGGACAGTGACACAAGTTTTGTTATTTTAGCTGTTTACAAAAACATGTTCAGAAATACAATTATATATATAATATGGGCTGAAAGTGCACACTCCCAGCTGCAATATGAGAGTTTTCACATCCAAATCAGAGAAAGGGTTTAGGAATCATAGCTCTGTAATGCATAGCCTCCTCTTTTTCAAGGGACCAAAAGTAATTGGACAAGGGACTCTAAGGGCTGCAATTAACTCTGAAGGCGTCTCCCTCGTTAACCTGTAATCAATGAAGTAGTTAAAAGGTCTGGGGTTTATTACAGGTGTGTGGTTTTGCATTTGGAAGCTGTTGCTGTGACCAGACAACATGCGGTCTAAGGAACTCTCAATTGAGGTGAAGCAGAACATCCTGAGGCTGAAAAAAAAGAAAAAATCCATCAGAGAGATAGCAGACATGCTTGGAGTAGCAAAATCAACAGTCGGGTACATTCTGAGAAAAAAGGAATTGACTGGTGAGCTTGGGAACTCAAAAAGGCCTGGGCATCCACGGATGACAACAGTGGTGGATGATCGCCGCATACTTTGTTTGGTGAAGAAGAACCCGTTCACAACATCAAGTGAAGTCCAGAACACTCTCAGTGAAGTAAGTGTATCTGTCTCTAAGTCAACAGTAAAGAGAAGACTCCATGAAAGTAAATACAAAGGGTTCACATCTAGATGCAAGCCATTCATCAATTCCAAAAATAGACAGGCCAGAGTTAAATTTGCTGAAAAACACCTCATGAAGCCAGCTCAGTTCTGGAAAAGTATTCTATGGACAGATGAGACAAAGATCAACCTGTACCATAATGATGGGAAGAAGAAAGTTTGGAGAAGAAAGGGAACGGCACATGATCCAAGGCACACCACATCCTCTGTAAAACATGGTGGAGGCAACGTGATGGCATGGGCATGCATGGCTTTCAATGGCACTGGGTCACTTGTGTTTATTGATGACATAACAGCAGACAAGAGTAGCCGGATGAATTCTGAAGTGTACCGGGATATACTTTCAGCCCAGATTCAGCCAAATGCCGCAAAGTTGATCGGACGGCGCTTCATAGTACAGATGGACAATGACCCCAAGCATACAGCCAAAGCTACCCAGGAGTTCATGAGTGCAAAAAAGTGGAACATTCTGCAATGGCCAAGTCAATCACCAGATCTTAACCCAATTGAGCATGCATTTCACTTGCTCAAATCCAGACTTAAGACGGAAAGACCCACAAACAAGCAAGACCTGAAGGCTGCGGCTGTAAAGGTCTGGCAAAGCATAAGAAGGAGGAAACTCAGCGTTTGGTGATGTCCATGGGTTCCAGACTTAAGGCAGTGATTGCCTCCAAAGGATTCGCAACAAAATATTGAAAATAAAAATATTTTGTTTGGGTTTGGTTTATTTGTCCAATTACTTTTGACCTCCTAAAATGTGGAGTGTTTGTAAAGAAATGTGTACAATTCCTACAATTTCTATCAGATATTTTTGTTCAAACCTTCAAATTAAACGTTACAATCTGCACTTGAATTCTGTTGTAGAGATTTCATTTCAAATCCAATGTGGTGGCATGCAGAGCCCAACTCGCGAAAATTGTGTCACTGTCCAAATATTTCTGGACCTAACTGTATATATATATATACACACACACATACATACTAGAAGGTGGCCCGATTCTACGCATCGGGTATTCTAGAATTTACGTATTGTGTAGTTCATGTATGATTTTTGTTATATATATATATATATATATATATATATATATATATAACAAAAATCATACATGAACTACACAATACGTAAATTCTAGAATACCCGATGCGTAGAATCGGGCCACCTTCTAGTATATATATATATATATATATATATATATATATATATATATATATATATATATATATATATATATATATATATATATATATATATATATATATATATATATATATATATATATAGATAGATAGATATAGATGTTGTTGTGTGTAGTTACCAAGTGTTTGTGTAGGGCGCTGTACATGTTCTGGGTGTTGTCTGGGTGTGGCGGAGGGTGAGAGCGGTGTTGTATGTGTGTTGCGTGTGTTGCGTTGTTTGTGGAGCACTGTGTGTCTGTAGCGTTGTGTGTGTGTGTGTTGCGCGGTTTGTGTGGGTGTGGTGTGTTTTGGGGGGAGGTATGTTTTGTGCAATGTGTGTGTTGTGCGGTATGTGCGTATATTTATGTATGCCGCGGTGTTTGTGTGTTGGGTGTTGTGTGTGTGCGGCGTTGTGTGTGTGGGTGTCTGTGTAGGGTGGTGTTTGTGGTTTCCAGTGTGTGTGTGGTGTGTTGTGTGTGTGTGTGTTGGGGGGAGGTGTGCACCCCCCATCGTGCTCCATCCCCCATGCTGCGCACCCCCCATCGTGCTCCATCCCCCATGCTGCGCACCCCCCATCGTGCTCCATCCCCCATGCTGCGCACCCCCCATCGTGCTCCATCCCCCATGCTGCGCACTCCCCATCGTGCTACATCCCCCATGCTGCGCACCCCCCATCGTGCTACATCCCCCATGCTGCGCACCCCCCATCGTGCTACATCCGCCATGCTGTGCACCCCATCGTGCTCCATCCCCCATGCTATAATAGTTCTCCTATTATACTCAGAGAGGAGTATAATAGGAGGACTATAATAGGAGGAGTAGTCCTGGGGGGAGAGGAGTATAATGCCGGCTCCCTGCACATGTGTACCGGGAGCCGGTGTACGCTGGTAACTATGATACACATCGGGTAACTAAGGGACCTTAGTTACCCGATGTGTATAATGGTTACCAGCGTTCACCGGCTCCTTCACGATCCCAGCATCGCAAGGTTATGTCTGGCGCTGCTGGGATCGTGACGGAGCCGGTGTACACTGGTAACTATGATACACATCGGGTAACTAAGGGACCTTAGTTACCCGATGTGTATAATGGTTACCAGCGTTCACCGGCTCCGTCACGATCCCAGCATCGCAAGGGTATGTCTGGCGCTGCTGGGATCGTGACGGAGCCGGTGTACACTGGTAACTATGATACACATCGGGTAACCAAGGGACCTTAGTTACCCTATGTGTATAATGGTTACCAGCGTACACTGGCTCCGTCACGATCCCAGCAGCGCAAGGTTATGTCTGGCGATGCGTGCGGAGGGCCGAGGCGAGCGGGCAATCCATGCGGAGGGCGGGGCCAGGCCAAGGCGAGCGACCAATCCGTGGGGGGGCGGAGCCGAGGCGAGGCGAGCGGCCAATCCGTGCGGGGGGCGGGGCCATGGCGAGCCCAGCGGCCAATCAGCTTTGTGTCACCGTAAGGACACAATTTTGGAGCAAGACAGACAGACAGACAGACAGACAGACAGAATAAGGCAATTTATATATATATTATATATATATATATATATATATATATATATATATATATATATATATATATATATATATACACATATATATACACACATATACACATACACACATATACATATACACATACACGGTGTATATATTATATATAAAATTATATAATATACAGTACAGACCAAACGTTTGGACACACCTTCTCATTCAAAGTTTTCTTTTTTTTCAGGACTCTGAAAATTGTAGATTCACATTGAAGGCATCAAAACTATGAATTAACACATGTGGAATGAAATACTTAAAGTGTGAAACAGCTGAAAATATGTCTTATATTCTAGGTTCTTCAGAGTAGCCACCTTTTGCTTCCATTACTACTTTGCACACTCTTGGCATTCTCTTGATGAGCTTCAAGAGTTGGTCACTGGAAATGGTTTTCCAACAGTCTTGAAGTTGGAGTTCCCAGAGATGCTTAGCACTTGTTGGCCCTTTTGCCTTCACTCTGCGGTCCAGCTCACCCCAAACCATCTCGATTGGGTTCAGGTCTGGTGACTGTGGAGACCAGGTCATCTGGCGTAGCACCCCATCACTCTCCTTCTCAGTCAAATAGCCCTTAAGCGGGCTTTACACACTACAATTTATCTAACAAAGTGTCGGCGTGGTCACGTCGTAAGTGACGCACATCCGGCATCGTTAGTTACATTGTAGCATGTGAAACCTCCGTGCGATTGCGATTGAACGTTAAAAAGTTGATCGCATGCGGGGCAGGACCGGAAGTTCATGGCGTGAGACACCTGGCTGAGCTCTCCCCATGGTCAGAACGACGTTTGGGGCCCATAAATACTTACAATCTCACTGCCGACATTCCAGAGATGGTGAGGAAGCCCCAGCAGAAGCCGCTGAACACCAGGCCCCCTGGACGCATTCCTATATCCTGGTTCTGGGAAAGCACACATAGGTAACATGGCGGCGGCAGCTCGGCTGGTAACTCTGGAGAGTGATGCCAGACCCCCACAGCAGGAGGGGAACCTGGGACATAACTGCTGTATAAGGCCTTGTGCGCACTAGGCGTTTTTAGCGGCGTTTTTGCGCTGAAAACGCAGTGACATTGCTTCCCCAGCAATGTCTATGAGTTTTCATTTTTGCTGTCCGCACACAGCGTTTTTTTGTAGCTGCGTTTTTGTGGTGACCACAAAAACGCAGCATGTCAATTATCTCTGCGTTTTTCACCCATTGAGTTCAATGAGATGTTCAAAAACGCAATGAAAAACGCATATAACTGCGTTTCTTAGGACTAAAAACGCAGCTATAAACGCAAGGGGTGGGTACTAAAGTGATGTGTAAAGGAAGAGGATTCCTTCTGTTGGTAAACACAGAAGCATGAATCCTCCCGGTACCATCACCGCTGCTTCCACAAGCCGCCCTGTGCCATGTCAGCTCCCGTGCGGCGTCATGTCTGGACGGGAGGTGGAGGCAGCGGCAAAAACAAAAGTGAACAGTAGAAAAAAAATGTCATACTCACCTGTCTGCAGGGTCCCGGTGCCATGTCCGCTCCCAGCTCCTCTCCCGGTACCGTCGCTCCGGCTGTGTGCAGTCTCCCCGGGCACGTACGATGCCTGCAGGACCTGGCGATGGATCACCTGATGCAGTCACCTGACGCATCAGCTGATCGTAATTCTCGCGGTGACGCCGGCTTTTTAGCGCCCGGACGGCTTAACTTATCAGCTGATCCTGCCGTCAGGAGACTTTATCAGCTGATTACCGGCAGCTCCTGCAGCGATGGGACAGGATCAAACTCTCATCCGATCGCTCCAGGAGCTGCCGGTAATCAGCACGAACGTGACTCAGTATTTTTTTTTTTTTTTCTACTGATGCATCAGCTGATTGTATAATCGGCTTTTATACAATCAGCTGCTGTGTGATGTGATTCACGTCCTTGAACCTGACACATCATCTGATCGCTTTGCCTTCCAGCAAACCGATCAGATGATATTTGATCCGGATTGGACGGCGCGGGACCCTTGACCCAGGATTACTGCGGAGGGGGGTTCTTTATTTCAATACAGATGGAGTCACTAATTGTGTTTTGTTTTATTTCTAATAAAAATATTTTTGTGTGTGTTGTGTTTTTTTTTATCTTTACTAGAAATTCATGGTGGCCATGTCTAATATTGGCGTGACATCATGAATTTCGGGCTTAGGGCCAGCTGACAATATACAGCTAGCCCTAACCCCATTATTACCCAGCGAGCTACCCGACATCAGGGCATCTGGAAGAGTTGGATACAGCGCCAGAAGATGGCGCTTCTATGAAAGCGCCATTTTCTGGGGTGGCTGCAGACTGCAATTCGCAGCGGGGGTGCCCAGAAAGCATGGGCACCCTGCACTGCGGATTCCAATCCACAGCTGCCTAGTTGTACCTGGCTGGACTTAAAAATTGGGCGAAGCCCACGTCATTTTTTTTTTAAATTATTTCTTGAAATTCATGAAATAAAACAAAAAAGGGGCTTCCCTATATTTTTGATTGCCAGACGGGTACAAATAGGCAGCTGGGGGTTGGGGGCAGCCCGTACCTGCCTGCTGTACCTGGCTAGCATACAAAAATATAGCGAAGCCCATGTCATTTTTTTTTTTTGGGCAAAAAACTCCTGCATACAGTTTTGGATGGAGGATGCTGAGCCTTGTAGTTCTGCAGCTGCTGTCTGCTCTCCTGCATACACTAGTTCTGCAGCTGTCTGCTCTCCTGCATACAATGAAGAACATATTGAAGAAGCAAATGACATCAGACCTTTTTTTTTTTTTTTCATCAACAATCTTTAATGGCATTGTTCACTGATTAAAAACGCAGTGAGCAAAATCACAGCAAAAAACGCACCAAAACGCGGTAAAAACGCATGCGTTTTTGCAGCGTTTTTTTGCCGCGGGTGCGTTTTTTAAGACAAAAACGCACATAAAAATGCAGCGTGAAAAAAACGCCTAGTGCGCACATACCCTAACACCCCTGAATGAGCAGAAGACTCCGGGCAGAGAGGGGGAGGAGGGCACAGGAAAACGCAGCTTCCAGCAACACACAGCAGAGCAGAGGGAGGGGGCAGGACACATGGAGGGAGAAGGCCTACAAGTCCCAGCAGGGAGCCAGGCATTACAACAGCTAAGGCAGGAAGCTGACTCCATGACAATCCAAGATACAAAAAACAAGGAACAACACAGTGACTCCTCACAGACACAGAGACCTGCAGAAGATTTCAGCCTATCTGCTACCCCCTCCATGTCACTCTTTTCTCCAACACCCCAGATACCCCTCTTTTGCCAGATGAGGACTCTCAAGGTATATCTATGAGGGACTGGAGGTTGTACATGGCACAATTATCTACAAAAGAGGATTTGCAATCCATGATACAGGAAATCAAGGAGGTGTGCAGAACAGAAATTTCGGCTGCCAGACAGGATATTCAACATGTGGCCCAAAGAGTGGAAACTCTAGAGAGTGACCATGATGACACAAGAAATTATGTACCTAGCCTGCAATCTACAGTAGCAGCACAACATGACACCCTCTGTGAATATCAACGTCACCTGGAAGATCTGGACAATAGTGGGCGCCGTCATAACATTAGAGTCCGGGGTCTTCCTGAGCATAGTGGAGAGGAAAATTTATTTATGGTCCTACAAACCATATTTAACAAAATTCTGAAAGCTCCACCATCTCACAAAATAAGCTTAGACAGAGCACACAGAGCCCTTCGGCCAAAAAATGCGTCTCAAACACCTAGAGACATCATTTGCTGTGTCACTGATTATAAGCTCAAGGAAGAAATCATGCTACAAGCACGGAGACTGCGTACCATAGAGCAGGAAGGACATCATCTCCAACTTTTACCAGACCTCGCCTGGATTACCCTGCAAAAGAGGAGGATGCTCAAGCCTCTCCTAGACATCCTAAGGGAAAACAAGATTCTCTACTGGTGGGGCTTCCCCTTTAGTCTCTCAGCCAGAAAGAATGGTCGCACAGCCACGATCAAAGAGGCATCTGACCTTCCTCGTTTCTGCGAAATTCTGGAGATCCCTGTACCGAAATTGTCCAATTGGGAGCTGACTCCTCCAAAGCCATCCCCTCCGGCGGTTTGGCACCAAGTCACTTCTAAAAGACAGCGCTCACCTACATCTCCGAATTCTACCAGAGCAAAGGACAGAGGACCGGCCTACAGGAGATAAGATATAGGGCACAGCCACATTGAAAATATGGAGTAATCCTATTTGGCCACATTGAACACTACCTACAAAAGACTACCACGGGAAGCAGACGTGCATAAAGCCAGTTGTATTTCCTTTATATATTATATATATATATATATATATATATATATATATATATATATATATATATTATTTATATATATATATATATATATATCTTTACAGAGGTGTTAGATTTAAAGCGGAAGCTCTGTTTTACTTCTGAGTTCACAGACCCCTAAGAGTGAATCCAACTCCTAGAGCAAATACGGCTCTAGTGGAGGCTAATTTTATTGTTATCTATACGCTAGTTGCAGACACTTGACCACGGTCCTTCATAGGTTTTTGAAGACCGGGAAAACCGATTCCGAAATGATATTGTTGACATACCTGTGTATGATGATCCTAACTGTTATTTGTCGTTCCCCACCTTTCCTAATGTGTTTTCCTAACATGTATTATCTTTGTTTGATTTACATGATGCATTCCGATATATCTATGGCGCCAAGGAGCAGTCTGGCTGAAAACTACTATGCGGGGTTAGGAATAATCCATCTGCTGAAGCGGGGTAAGATTAAAGATCATTCTCAACTAACCATTTACACATACAACCATGATTCGTATAATAACCATAAATGTCAAGGGGCGATTGGCCCTACAGGAGTTAAAGACCTCAAAGGCAGAAGTGGCGTTTATACAAGAAACCCATCACGATGATACAGGTTCATTCCACTTTGCAAGGGGGAAATTCCCTACAGCATACACAGCTCCTTGCGATAAAAAGAGAGCAGGAGTAGCCATTCTCATAGCCAATGGGTGCCCGATTCAAATCACTAAGACTATTAAAGATCCCAAAGGTAGCTATATTATTTTGGCTGGACAGCTGAAAGGAGCCCCAATTGTTCTATGTAATGTATACGCACCAAACACGGGCCAAATACCCTTCCTTGAACAGGTCCTAAATAAGATTACACGAGAGCTCCCTTCAACACTGTTTATTGGAGGTGATTTTAATATGCCGTTCTCAGAAATCAGGGATAGAAACTCGATGAGTGGTCAGCAGCCAGGAATACACCTAATCAGACAGTCAAAAGCTTTTCGTGCCCTGATTCATAAATATGCACTTTTTGACTTGTGGCGAGTGACCAATCCCACCTCCCGACAATACACATTTTATTCACAACCCCACTCCACACATACACGCATTGACACCTTTCTGGGCAATTTTCCAGCATTGCGTCTTACTGGAAACTCTGAGATTGGCCAGATTACTTGGTCTGACCACGCTCCCATCTTACTTGACGTCTGTGACTCTGCCTTGACCAGGAGGGTATGCCATTGGAGACTCAACGATCATCTCCTAAAGGTCCCCATACACCAATCTAAGTTACGAGGTCATTTAGAGGACTATTTTCAACTGAATGGAGGATCTGTCTCCTCCCAGTCTATTCTATGGGAGGCACATAAATCTGTTATGAGGGGTAGTTGCATCTCATTGGCATCCCATCTGAAAAGAGACGCAGGCGAACAACATAGGGAGCCCACCAGCCAGCTTGCAAAATTAGAGCGGGACATGCTTGCTAGACACCCAGTTTCCAAACTAAGATCTTTTGTGTCCGTGAGGGGTAAGCTGAAAGGTTTGGCGATTAGGAAGGTGGAAAAAATGTTGACATTTACTAAACAGCAGTATTACGAGAAAGGCAATAAAGCCCACTCCCTTCTTGCAGCACAACTCAGGGATCGAAAAGCACAATCCACGCCCTTGACTATTAGGGATACACGAGGACACCTGATGTATGACCCCCAGGGACACGCAAACACCTTCAGGGATTACTATGCTAAATTATACTCGCTTCCCTCAGCCCTTCCATCAGATATAGAAACAAGAAATCATCTACTCAATGAATACTTGGCCGCTCGGTCACTTCCATCACTAGAATCGGATGCCCTTAATACACTCAATAGCCCAATCTCCATTGAGGAATTGACTTCCACAATTAAAGAACTCCCAAATGGAAGGGCTCCAGGACCGGACGGTTTTTCGTACTTTTACTATAAAGTATTCCATGACACACTCATTCCTCACATGCAGACTCTATTCAATTAATTCCTTAATGGTAACCCAATCCCTACCTCGATGCTGAAATCCCACATAACAGTGATTCCGAAGCCAGGAAAAGAACCTTCGGACTGTGCAAGCTACCGCCCAATATCGTTGCTGAACGCAGACTTAAAAATATTCGCAAAAATCCTGGCCACTAGATTGTCAGTGTTCCTCCCACGGCTGATTCATGGGGATCAAGTGGGGTTTGTTTTGAATAGACAATCAGGAGATAACATCAGACGAACGATAAGTCTTATAGATGTATTAAACCACCAGAGGGGAGAGGGCCTGCTCCTCAGTCTCGATGCGGAAAAGGCCTTTGATAGGCTAGGCTGGCCTTTCCTATTTGCCACACTTAAAAGATTCGGCATCGGGGAACCTTTTCTGCAGGCTATCCAGGGCTAATATACGAACCCTGAAGCCTCGGTGAAGCTTCCCCATACGTCATCATCTACTTTCCCCATCTATAACGGCTCCAGACAGGGGTGACCCCTGTCACCCTTATTATTCGCATTATGCATAGAACCCCTAGCTGCACAGATTAGGGAGAGACCAGATATTCAAGGAATCCAGGTAGGTGGGCGTAAGTACAAATTGTCGCTCTTTGCAGACAACGTCCTTTTAACAATACGAAATCCCCTGATTTCCCTGCCCAATCTGCACTCAATTCTAACTGAATACGGTAATTTGTCGGGATACAAAATTAATCCTAAATTAATTAAAATTAAACCTAAAGCCATCGACCATCGCCACACTACAATCGGCATTTACATACACCTGGAAAAAAAGACCATTTAAAATACCTAGGGATATACCTAACAGACAAATACAAAACGCTCTACTCACAAAACTTCCCTTCTTTTTTTGAAGATCTCAAAAAAACACTAGCCAAGTGGGACAAGCTCCACTTATCGTTTTCTGGGAGAATGGCCTCCGTTAAAATGACGATCCTTCCAAGACTCTTATATTTAATAGAGACACTTCCCATACGATCCCAAGATTGGCGATCCGACGAGTCCAGAAATGGTTAAATAATTATGTCTGGGCTTATAAACGCCACCGAATCGCTCAGACGGTTCTGTTGACTCCTAGGAAGATGGGTGGCCTAGCTTTCCCTGATATATGGAAATATTACATTGCCACACACTTGAGACGTATCCCTGCCTGGACCAATTTGACCTCGGTGGATAGATGGAGAGAGGTTTAGCAGGACTGGCTAACCCCAATCCATCTGGGTGCCTTACTACATGGAAACTCTTCAGACGCCTCAGATACAAGTCTTTTGGGGTCCATGGCTTTCACAAGACAAGTTTGGTGAATGGCTAGAAAACTCTTCTCATTAGCGCCAATCGAATCTCCACTGACCCCATTTTTATACACTCCAGCTTTGCAGAACAGTTCAGACAATCGGGTGACGACTCCATGGGTTCAGGCACGGCTTTTTCGTTTTATGGACATAATCGATCCCTGCACTAACACAATCTTACCCTTATTGCCTTCATTAGCTGCGTGGAGGTGACAGGAGCAGCGGTGTCTTCTGCAGCTCCGGTCACCTCCATGCAGCAGAGCTGGATGCGACGCTGGAGCATCCTGGATTTCGCCGAACATGGAGGGCTTTTTCGGGCTTATTAAAGTGGTGAACCAGGGTATATGTTTGTGTTTTTTATTTCTAATAAAGGATTTTTTCGTGTGTGTGTGTGTGTGTTTATTTACTGTCACTTACAGATTAATCATGGAAGGTATCTCGGGGAGACGCCTGACATGATTAAATCTAGGACTTATTGGCAGCTATGGGCTGCCAAAAACTCCTTATTACCCCGATTTGCCAACGCACCAGGGCAAATCGGGAAGAGCCGGGTACAGTCCCAGAACTGTCGCATATAATGTATGCGGCAATTCTGGCGGCTGCTGACTGATATTGTTAGGCTGGGGGGCTCCCCATAACGTGGGGCTCCCGATCCTGAGAATACCAGCCTTCAGCCGTATGGCTTTATCTGGCTGGTATTAAAATGGGGGGGGGACCGCACGCCGTTTTTTTAAATTATTTATTTATTTATTTTACTGCACAGTATAGACACGCCCACCGGCTGCTGTGATTGGGTGCAGTGAGACAGCTGTCACTCAGCGTGGGGGACGTGTCTGACTGCAACCAATCACAGGCGTCTGTGGGTGGGGAGAGCAGGGAATACGAGATTGATTAATGAGCGGCCGGCATATTCAAAGTAATTGTTGCCGCGTATTCTCTGCACAGCTGTTCCTCGCCGTGCTGGTGATCGGGGAGCGGTAAGTATGAGAGAGGGCTGCTCACTTCAGTCACTCGGGGGATTAGCGGTCACTGGTGAATCCTTCACAGGTGACCGCTAATCAGTACGCGGCACACAGACAGAGCTGCGGCATGACAATGAAGTCGGGTGAAGTTCACCTGAGTTCATTTTCATCGCGCAACTCTGTCTGCTGTCAGCCAACATGTATCAACGACATTGTGCAACATACAAATGGACATTCCACACGGACATTCCATGTACACATACACGGGCATTTTACACACGGACATTTTACACGTACACACAGCTCGCATACGCCATCACACGGATGCCATACGTACCGGAGAAACGCCCAAAAAAAAACGGAACACGGACCCGAAAAACGTACCGTGTCACGCGCACGTTTTTTTTGCGGAAGTGTGTTTTAGGCCTAAAGAAGCTTTCTACACCTATGCTCAGATACGGCATCTGGCCATAGCAATGATAAAATCTACTACATTTCCCAAGCTCACTCCATTTGAGGGCCTCTGCAGGCAGGGCTCATCGACTAGGGGGCTAATTTCACGTCTATATGGTATGCTTACATCACACGTAGAAATACAGCTCTCATACATGACGAAATGGGAGAAGTATTTAGGAAGAGTGATACCGAGAAAAATGTGGCAGTCCATCTGGGAGCGAGCAGCAAAGACCTCCATATGCACTGCACAAAAAGAGAACCAATACAAAATACTAATGCATTGGTATCATACCTCAGAGGTCCTCAATAGGCTCTTCCCCAACACACCGGACCAATACTGGCGGTGTGCGAAGGATAGGGGGTCCCTCACCCACATTTTTTGAGACTACGAAGTCCTTGCTCCGTTTTGGAGAGAGGTGGGGAGGTTGATCCGTGGAGTTCCGGGATATGAGGTCGCTCTAGACCTGTTCAATTATCTACTTAATGTTCCACCTGTGGGGGTTTCGAGGGACTCGGCCAGACTGCTCCTTCACATTTGGACCTCAGCGAAATGTCTAATATCATCGTTTTGGAAAAAGACTCTTCCTCCTACTCTCCAGAATCTGGAGTTGAGAATTCAAGAGACAAAGCGGATGGAGTACCTCACCGCATGCATCCATAACCAACTGGAAAAATATCAAAGGATATGGTCGCCTTGGGATCTTTTTGTGAACAATCGTACTTAACCGCCAGAGAAAAAACAAAAGTGTACATGCCTTGATATGCCGATCAGACGTATTATATGCAAAATGTGTCAAACACCCCCCCCATGCTCTTTCCTATCCTATCTTTCCCTGAGTCTCCCCTGTCTAAAAGTCTAGTCAATTCTTGTTGAAAACTTTTGAAATGTAATTTTGCACTTTTATGTTCTAAAATGGAAAATCTTTGAAAATAAATAAACAGTTATAAAAAAAAAAAAAAAAAAAAGTTGATCGCATGCACGTCGTTCAATTACTAAAAATTGAACGTCAGGTTGTTCAATGTTCCCGAGGCAGCACACATCGCAGTGTGTGACACCCCGGGAATGATGAACACAGCTTACCTGCGTCCCGCTGCTCCCGCCGGCAATGTGGAAGGAAGGAGGTGGGCGGGATGTTTACGTCCCGCTCATCTCCACCCCTCCGCTTCTGTTGGCCGGCTGCCGCGTGACGTCGCAGAGACGCCGAACATCCCTCCCACTCCAGGAAGTGGATGTTCGCCGCCCACATCGAGGTCGTATGAAAGGTAAGTACGTGTGACACAGGCAACAAATTGTATGTGCCGCACATACGATGGGGGCGGGTCACATCGTATACGATATCGTATGCGAAATTGTAAGGTGTAAAGCACCCTTTACACAGCCTGGAGGTGTGTTTGGGGTCATTGTCCTGTTGAAAAATAAATGATGGTCCAACTAAACGTAAACCGGATGGAATAGCACACCGCTGCAAGATGCTATGGTAGCCATGCTGGTTCTGTATGCCTTCAATTTTGAATAAATCCCCAACAGTGTCACCAGCAAAGCACCCCCACACCATCACACTTCCTCCTCCATGCTTCACGGTGGGAACCAGCCATGTAGAGTCCATCCGTTCACCGTTTCTACAAAGACACGGTGGTTGGATCCAAAGATCTCAAATTTGGACTCATCAGACCAAAGCACAGATTTCCACTGGTCTAATGTCCATTCCTTGTGTTCTTTAGCCCAAACAAGTCTCTTCTGCTTGTTCCTGTCCTTAGCAGTGGTTTCGTAGCAGCTATTTTACCATGAAGGCCTGCTGCACAAAGTCTCCTCTTAACAGTTGTTCTAGAGATAAGAAGGTGTGTACAAACTTTTGGTCTGTACTGTATATACAGTATATATACACATTATATATATATATATATATATATATATATAATGTCCACAGCCCCTCCTGTGATGTGTATATGTCCCAGCCCCTCCCGTGATGTGTATATATCCCCAGCCCCTCCCGTGATATGTGTGTGTGTGTGTATATATATATATATAGAGAGAGGTAGGAGAAGGATTTTTGTGTACTCACCGTAAAATCTCTTTCTCTGAGTCTTCATTGGGGGACACGGGACCATGGGTGTATGCTGCTGTGACTAGGAGGCTGACACTAAGTGGACATAAAAAGAGTTAGCTCCTCCCTTGCAGTGTACACCCTGAGCCGGAGGCGGATCCACGCCAGTTTAGTGTACAAGCAGTAGTAGGAGAAACCTGAACCACCATAACTAATCAAGGTAATAACAAGAAACACATGTGTAGAACACAGTATCTTATGTATACAGTGCCTACAAGTAGTATTCAACCCCCTGCAGATTTAGCAGGTTTACACATTCGGAATTAACTTGGCATTGTGACATTTGGACTGTAGATCAGCCTGGAAGTGTGAAATACACTGGAGGAAAAAAGAATGTTATTTCTTTTTTTTTTTTTTTTTTTTTTAAATTGTGAAAAAGTTTATTCAGAGGGTCATTTATTATTCAACCCCTCAAACCACAAGAATTCTGTTTGGTTCCCCTAAAGTATTAAGAAGTATTTCAGGCACAAAGAACAATGAGCTTCACATGTTTGGATTAATTATCTCTTTTTCCAGCCTTTTCTGACTAATTATGACCCTCCCCAAACTTGTGAACAGCACTCATACTTGGTCAACATGGGAAAGACAAAGGAGCATTCCAAGGCCATCAGAGACAAGATCGTGGAGGGTCACAAGGCTGGCAAGGGGTACAACACCCTTTCCAAGGAGTTGGGCCTACCTGTCTCCACTGTTGGGAGCATCATCCGGAAGTGGAAGGCTTATGGAACTACTGTTAGCCTTCCACGGCCTGGACAGCCTTTGAAAGTTTCCACCCGTGCCGAGGCCAGGCTTGTCCGAAGAGTCAAGGCTAACCCAAGGACAACAAGGAAGGAGCTCCGGGAAGATCTCATGGCAGTGGGGACATTGGTTTCAGTCAATACCATAAGTAACGTACTCCACCGCAATGGTCTCCGTTTCAGACGAGCCCGTAAGGTACCTTTACTTTCAAAGCATCATGTCAAGGCTCGTCTACAGTTTGCTCATGATCACTTGGAGGACTCTGAGACAGACTGGTTCAAGGTTCTCTGGTCTGATGAGACCAAGATCGAGATCTTTGGTGCCAACCACACACGTGACGTTTGGAGACTGGATGGCACTGCATACGACCCCAAGAATACCATCCCTACAGTCAAGCATGGTGGTGGCAGCATCATGCTGTGGGGCTGTTTCTCAGCCAAGGGGCCTGGCCATCTGGTCCGCATCCATGGGAAGATGGATAGCACGGCCTACCTGGAGATTTTGGCCAAGAACCTCCGCTCCTCCATCAAGGATCTTAAGATGGGTCGTCATTTCATCTTCCAACAAGACAACGACCCAAAGCACACAGCCAAGAAAACCAAGGCCTGGTTCAAGAGGGAAAAAATCAAGGTGTTGCAGTGGCCTAGTCATAATAATTGACCCACACTTTTATGTTGAAAATTTATTAAAATTTAACTGAGCAACATAACTTGTTGGTTTGTAAGATTTATGCATCTGTTAATAAATCCTGCTCTTGTTTGAAGTTTGCAGGTTCTAACTTATTTGCATCTTATCAAACCTGCTAAATCTGCAGGGGGTTGAATACTACTTGTAGGCACTGTATATAAATAAAAATACGCCGGGTACAAACCAACATGGTCCCGTGAAGAACCAGTAACATCTGGCAAACTAAAGCCTGCTTTACACGTTGCAATTAGTTGTACAATCGCATTTGCGATGTGACACGCCCAGGTCGCATACGGGATCTTATGAGATTGCACGTAGGTCGTTCATTTGCTGTCACACGTGCGTTAGTAGTCTATGTTAAATTGATCAATTTTGTGTGCGATCCTTTAGATCATGTGTTCTGTGACGTATGCATTGGGCACCTTTTTTTTTTTTTTTTATTTATTGACTTGCCAAGCGTGTGTAATGTGTAGGGATGCGTTTTTACTATGTCATCTGCCATTCAGCTCTGCTACATGGCCGCTGACAGCAGACACAGACAGCCATGTAGCAGAGCTGAATGGCAGATGACAGCAGACACAGAAAGAGCCGCACGATCAGAATGAACTCGGGTTAACTTCCCCCGACTTCATTGTCATGCTGCGGCACTGTCTGTGTCGCATCCTGATTAGCGGTCACCTGTGAAGGGATCACCGGTGACCGCTAAACTCCTGAGTAACTGAATTGAGCAGCCCTCTCTCTCATATACTCACCGATCCCCGATCCCCGGCACTGCACGGCGTTCACACTGCTCCGGCGGCTTTTACTGTTTTGAAAAAGCCGGCCGCTCATTAAACAATCTCGTATTCCTTGCTTACCCCGCCCACCGGCGCCTATGATTGGTTACAGTGAGACACGCCCCCACGCTGAGTGACAGGTGTCACACTGCACCCAATCACAGTAGCCGGTTGGCGTGTCTATACTGTGTAGTGAAATAAATAATTAAATAATTTAAAAAAACGGCGTGCGGTCCCCCCCAATTTTAAAACCAGCCAGATAAAGCCATATGGCTGAAGGCTGGTATTCTCAGGATGGGGAGCTCCACGTTATGGGGAGCCCCCCAGCCTAACAATATCAGCCAACAGCCGCCCAGAATTGCCGCATACATTAGATGCGACTGTTCTGGGACTGTACCCGGCTCTTCCCGATTTGCCCTGGTGCGTTGGCAAATCGGGGTAATAAGGAGTTATTGGCAGCCCATAGCTGACAATAAGTCCTAGATTAATCATGTCAAGCGTCTATGAGACACCTTCCATGATTAATTTGTAAATTACAGTAAATAAACACACCCCCCCGAAAAAATCCTTTATTAGAAATAAAAAACACAAACATATACCCTGGTTCACCACTTTAATCAGCCCCAAAAAGCCCTCCATGTCCGGCGTAATCCAGGATGCTCCAGCGTCGCTTCCAGCGCTGCTGCATGGAGGTGACCGGAGCTGCAGAAGACACAGCCGCTCCTGTCACCTCCACACAGCAACTGAGGTGAGTAGCGTGATCAGCTGAGCTGTCACTGAGGTTACCCGCTGTCACTGGATCCAGCGGTGGCCGCGGGTAACCTCACTGACAGCTCAGCTGATCGCGCTACTCACCGCCGCTCCTCTCACCTCCACGCAGCAACTGAGGTGAGTAGCGCGATCAGCTGAGCTGTCACTGAGGTTACCCGCGGCCACCGCTGGATCCAGTGACAGTGGGTAACCTCAGTGACAGCTCAGCTGATCGCGCGGCTGTCTTCAGTTGCTGTGTGAAGCTGACCGGAGCAGCGGCGGTGTATTCTGCAGCTCCGGTCACCTCCATGCAGCAGCGCTGGAAGCGACGCTGGAGCATCCTGGATTCCGCCGGACATGGAGGGCTTTTTTGGGGCTGATTAAAGTGGTGAACCAGGGTATATGTTTGTGTTTTTTTTTCTAATAAAGGATTTTTTCGGGTGTGTGTGTTTATTTACTGTAATTTACAAATTAATCATGGAAGGTGTCTCATAGACGCTTGACATGATTAATCTAGGACTTATTGTCAGCTATGGGCTGCCAATAACTCCTTATTACCCCGATTTGCCAACGCACCAGGGCAAATCGGGAAGAGCCGGGTACAGTCCCAGAACTGTCGCATCTAATGTATGCGGCAATTCTGGGCGGCTGCTGGATGATATTGTTAGGCTGGGGGGCTCCCCATAACGTGGAGCTCCCCATCCTGAGAATACCAGCCTTCAGCCGTATGGCTTTATCTGGCTGGTTTTAAAATTGGGGGACCGCACGCCGTTTTTTTTAATTAATTATTTATTTCACTACACAGTATAGACACGCCCACCGGCTGCTGTGATTGGGTGCAGTGTAACACCTGTCACTCAGCGTGGGGGCGTGTCTCACTGTAACCAATCATAGGCGCCGGTGGGCGGGGATAGCAGGGAATACGAGATTGTTTAATGGGCGGCCGGCTTTTTCAAAACAGTAAAAGCCGTCGGAGCAGTGTGAATGCCGTGCAGCGCCGGGGATCGGGGATCGGTGAGTATATGAGAGAGGGGGATAGACTGACATGGACAGAGAGTGAGGGACAGAGATAGTGACCGACTGACAGAGATTAGTGAATGACAGACATTGTGAGGCGCTTCAGAACGCAGCTTTTCAGCTGCGCTCTGAAGCGGACCTTTTTTAAGCTGCGGTGCAGAACGCACACCTGCGCACATAGCATCAGACATCAAAATCGTATGAGGGATGTCACACGTTACAATTGACTAGGTTCGTGCAACAAAACGCTCAATTCTAGACAAAGATACGATGTGTTTGCGATCAACGGTTTTGCGTTCAATCCTGATCGCACGTAGATGTCACACGCAGATACCTCACAAACGATGCCGGATGTGCGTCACTTACAACTTGACCCCAACGACGGATTGTGAGATATATTGAAGCGTGTGTAGCGGGCTTAAGAGCAACCCAATATCCAAACAGGGTGGATGCTGTGTCGCCCAATGAAGACTCAGAGAAAGATTTTACGGTGAGTACACAAAAATCCTTCTTTCTCTATCGTTTCATTGGGGGACACAGGACCATGGGACATCCAAAAGCAGTCCCTGGGTGGGTAAAGGAGCAATCACACAGATCCATAACAAATCAAAACTCTGTGAGAATGCTCAGTCCAAAAGTGTTCCGCTTTTATATAAGTGTGCGACGGCCGCCTGCAACACCTTTCTCCCAAGGCAGTCAACCGCTGATGCCTGGGTGTGCACCTTGTAAAACCTGGTAAAGGTATGAAGGCTGGACCACGTGGCGGCTTTGCAGACTTGTTCGGCTGACGCCTGGTGTCTGATTGCCCAAGACGCCCCAACTGCGCGGGTGGAATGGGCTTTTACTCCCCTCTGAGGAGACTTGTCTCTAATCCTGTAGGCCTCTGATATGGCCGACCTGATCCATCTTGCAATGGTAGCCTTGGACGCCGGCATGCCCCTCTTGGGCCCAGTAGGCAGGACGAACAGGCTGTCCGATTTGCGGAAAGGCACAGTTCTTGAGATGTAAGTCCTGAGAGCTCGCACTAGGTCCAGTGTATGTAGTGACCTTTCCATGGAGCGAGTGGGGGCTGGACAGAAGGATGGAAGCACGATCTCCTCATTCAGATGAAAAGGAGATACTACTTTCAGTAGGAAAGCAGGAGAAGGGCGCAGGACAACCTTGTCCTGGTGGAAAACAAGAAAAGGTGACCGGCATGAGAGAGAGAGCTGCCAGCTCAGACGTTCTCCTGATTGATGTGACTGCCACCAAAAAAGTCACCTTCCAGGATAGGTGTGACATTGAGGATTCTTTTAGGAGGTTCGAACGGAGCTAATTGGAGGGACCCTAGAACCAGATTGAGGTCCCACGGTTCTAGCGGTGAACGATATGGCGGTGCTAGATGGGCGACTCCTTGGATGAACGTCTTGACTTGTGGCCGAGATGCTAAATTTCTCAGGAAAAGGACAGACAGAGCCAACACCTGCCCTTTGAGCGTTGCCAGCGAGAGACGCGCCTGTAAGCCTGACTGTAGGAAGGCCAGTAACACTGGCAGTGACAGAGCCAGCGGAGATGAGTTGCCGTTAACCTCGCACCATTGGAGGAAGGCCTTCCAAGTGCGGTAGTAGATCTTTGAAGACGAAGGCTTTCGAGCCCTGACCATAGTCTGTATCACCTGCGGGGCAAAGCCAGCCTGGGCTAGTAGCCAGGATTCAAGGGCCATGCCGTCAAATTGAGAACCCCTGAACCTTGATGGAAGAGAGGACCTTGAGACAGCAGTCCGGACGATCTGGGAGCCACCATGGGGTGTCTGCGATGAGCTGCGTGAGTTCTGCGGACCACGCTCGCCTGGGCCATTCCGGGGCAATGAGAATCACTGGGATGCCCTCTGCTTTGATTTTCTTGACGACTCTTGGGATCGGGGGAAGTTGTGGGAAGATGAAGGGTAGTCTGAACTGATTCCACGGGAGGATGAGAGCGTCGACTCCTAGCGCTCGTTGGTCGTGGTAACAGGAGATGAACTGTGGAACTTGATTGTTGAACCGAGAGGCCATCAGATCCACATCCGGAGTCCCCCATCTGTGGCAGATCTGTTTGAAAACCTCCCTGTTGAGGGACCATTTGGCCGATGCCAGACCTTGCCTGCTGAGGTAGTCGGCTGCCCAATTCTCCACGCCTGGGATATGTACTGTGGAAATCCTGGAGTGGTGAGACTCTGCCCACTGTATGATTTTCATCACCTCTCTCATCGCCATGACGCTCCTTGTGCCGCCCTGGTGATTGATATATGTCACTGCTGTGGTGTTGTCCAACTGGATCCTGATTGGCGATCCCTGTATGAAGGGTCGAAAATTCTGTAGGGCTCGAAGAACAGCTCTGATCTTTAAAACAATGATAGGGAGCCGGCTCTCCTGGGAGGACCACCGACTGTGAGTCGTGTGTTGATGGAACACCGCTCCCCAGCCCAGAAGACTGGCATCGGTGGGGACTGTCTGCCAGTGTACCGGTATGAATGACATTCCTCTGGCGAGATTTGGGCCGCTGGTCCACCATAGAAGCGAGCGGCGGGTTTCCGGAGACAAATGGATTCTGCGATCCAAGGTAAATAGAGATTTGTCCCATTTGTTGAGCAGGGTTAGCTGAAGGGGACGAAGGTGAAAACGGGCAAACGGAACCGCCTCTATTGCCGCCACCATCCGGCCGAGGACTCTCATGCCAAAACGTATGGACACCGCCTTGGAGTGACGGAGGATCTGGAGGTCTCTCTGGAGGGAGAAAATCTTTTCTTGCGGGAGGGACACGCGTCCTCGGATGGTATCGAACTCCATGCCTAGGAAGGTAATCCTGCGGGCCGGGGTCAGAAAGGA